>NC_053493.1:27316391-27628891 GCF_905171775.1 Rana temporaria
AAGGTCAGTGTAGTGGTCAGGTAGGTCAGTGTAGGAATCAGGTACAGTAGGTCAGTGTAGTAGTCGGGTAGGTCAGTGTATGTGCAGTTTTTACCCCAGATCCCTTGTGTCATTTGTATTTCTTTTGTGGTATAAAGTACAGAGTTTTATATACAACTTTAGTGCCTTAGATATAAACAGCATTTGTTTCATGTATGTTAGCCCAACATCGCAAGAACAATTACACTCTGTGAATCTAAGCAGCTGCAATGTCGGGCTTCCATACATGAAACAAATGCTTAAATAGGTAAGGGGCGGGGCCTCTCGGGCACGTCATATGGCGGCACTGCCTCCTTGTGATGTCACCGACCGCTGCTTGCTGGGGGGGGGGGGGGGTGTCCCTGAATGGCTGTATGGAAATGTGGTCACCCTACCCGGGAGAGGGCTATTATTATTGATGGGATGGAGGAGTTTCATGAGTCCCTCCATGGCCCTTCCAGACGGAATACCACCCGTGCCAGGAAGCAGGAGATATATGACATCATTGCCACCAGGGTCAATGCCCTTGGCAATGTCCCCCGCCTTGGCAAGCATATTTAAAAAAAAAATAATGATATGCGGCTTCGGGTGCAGGAGAAGGTTGCCAAAATGCGGAAGCACCGGACTGGCACTGGGGGTGGCCCACCCTGTGCTGTTGAGTTGACCCCGGAGGAGGAGCGGATCGCCCAGGGGTTTGATTCCTGGGAAGATGTCTTGAGGACAGGTAAGTGTGTTTTATATTTCCTATCTGGTGTGTAACATGTGTGGGTGGGGGAAGGGAACATGTGACAAGTGTGTGGGTCCCCCAACATGTGACTGCTTTATGTCATCCACAGATGTGCAGGAGGAGGCGGGCCCATCTGGGGTTGTTGGCCGTCCCACCACCTCTTCTGAGGAGCTTCCTGAAGACCCCCAAGACACTGTGGTGGAGGAGGGGACAGTCCACAGCACGCCTATAGCGGTGGTGCTGGATGACACCGTGGACCTTGCCCAGATTGGGCTTATTATTGAGGAGACCATGGTGATGGTTGGGCCCTCTACCACCTCCACCCCCATGATAGGAAGCCCCTCTCCCTCACCCACCAGCAGGGCAACCACCACCAGGGGCTCCCCATACACCCGCTCTGTCGCCTCTTCTGGCCCCAGGAAGGCGAACAGGAAGACCAGGGGTGTTGTGGGCGACGTCCAGGAGCAGATCGCCCAGGACCAAACCCTCCAGACCCAGCATATGGGGGATATTGCTGGGGATATGAGGAAGATCTCACAGGATGCTAGACATTTGAGGGAGGCTGTGCAGGAATTGAGCTGTAACAGCTCTGCTGTAGCCACCTGTATGATAGACCTGGCCACCAAGGTGGATTACCTTTGTGAGGCAGTAAATCAAAATACCTCTGCCATACAGGAGGAGGGGAGACAGAGGCAGCGGAGTGAGAGGGCCAACCTCACAAGGCAATTGAGGATGCAGGCCCAGACCAACCTGGTCCTCACCAGGATCGCCGCTGCCTTGGAGGCCAGGCAGCCGTCACCTGGCAGGAGTGGGCCACCTGCCGATGTGCCACCTCCCGATCTCCCACCCCCCCACCACCCCAGGCTCCGCCAAGCCAGCTGTCACCTGCAAATGTGCCACCTCCCGATCTACCACCCCCCCACCACCCCAGGCTCTGCCCAGGCAGCTGAGGAGCCAATCATCTGCCACCAGGCGCAGCCAAAGAAAGGCTAAATGAAAGCCTTTTTTTTTTCCTTTGCTCAGGTGATGAGTGTTTTTTTAGTTTTCTTTGCTCCGGTGATGAGTTTATTATTTTTGTTCTTTGCTCAGGTGATGAGTTTATTATTTTTGTTCTTTGCTCAGGTGATGAGTTTATTATTTTTGTTCTTTGCTCAGGTGATGAGTTTTTTGATTTATTTCTTCCAGCACACAGTGAGGAGTGCTGCTTCATTGTGACTGGTGTGTGAATGGGGGGGGGGTGTCACTCCTGCTGGCAAAGGGGTGTCACCCTCTGCCGTGTGAAAGGTGTATGAATGTACAGTGACATAATTGGAGCCTTGGCGTGGCGTTGCTGCTCCCAAGTCCAGTCCAGTGTCCTTGGGTCTAATCCAATTAGATGAGGATGAGATGTGTCTGTGCTAGGGACCCCAGTGGTGTGCATGCGTGCATTCTACTTGTGCTATGATTAATGTGTGTTTTTAACGTGTAAATATGTCTTCTGTGGGGCGTCTTCTGATTGCGGCTCCTACAGCAGACGGGGTACCCTCGGTTAGGGGGGGATTGTGTGGTTCAGGGGTCAGGTCATCACGTATGTCAATCTCCAGGCCCTTTCTCACTGCGTAGTTGTGCAGCATGCAACATGCACAGATGATCTGGCACACAAAGTTTGGGGCATACAACAGGGTACACCCAGACTTATCCAGGCATCGGAAATGGGACTTCAGGAGGCCAAATGTGCGTTCCACCACTCCACGGGTACGTGCGTGTGCTTCATTGTATCTTCGCTCTCCTGGGGTTTGGGGAGTCCGGTATGGAGTCATGAGATGGGGTCCAAGTGCATATGCAGAGTCACCTGGAAGGGAAAAGACAGGAGGATGTTAGTCATGCATGTGCCCCTCGTGATGTCTGCATCATGGGGGGGGACAGTCATACCTGACTCCCATGTCACTCACCAACCAGCCAGGTGTCCCCATACATGTTCTGGCCAAAATCTGTTGGGATGTCGCTTTGACAGTATATGAAGCTGTCATGGCTGGATCCTGGGTGTTTGTCACGGACGTGCCATATGAGGCATTTGGCATTGGCTATCACCTGTACATTGATTCAATGCCAATGCTTCCTATTGCGGTATATGTGCTCTGTCTCACGGTGCGTGGGAATCTGTCAATTCTATAGAAATCCTCCATTGCCTTCTGCTGCAGATGCTGCTGGGTGGGTCTGATGAAGTGGTGGGACATGCGTGTGAGGATTGTGGGGACAACCTGGAGCACACATCTGCTCATGGTGGTTTGTGACATCCCAGCCAAATTTCCACTTGTTCGGTGAAAATATCCACTGGCCAGGAAATGCAGTGTTGCTAATACCTTGATCAGTGGCTGCACTGCATGTGAGCGGTGTGTCTTGCTGGTGATGTCATCCTGCAGGGTTCTGGTTAAATCCAGGATGGCTTCACGGTTGAATCTGTAGATGCGATACACCTCTGCTTCCCCATGGCAAAGACGTTCATGCGCGTTCGGTAGATCCGCTCCCCTTCCCTCCTACGAGTCCGTGGACCCATTAGTAGTGCTAGGACCACGCCTGCCCCTGGCATGTTGGCACACAGATGTGTTGTCCTGCAAGTGTGGGTGCTCGGCTTGCTCAGCTCCAGGGCCGCCATCAGGGGGGTACAGGCATTACACCTGTAAGGGGCCTGGACACCCCCCCCCCTTGTTTTTTTCGTCTGACCCTCCCACCTTTAGAAACTAGTTTTTTTAATATATTTTTTTAATTATAAAAAAGTTATTTTATTTATTTTTTCATCTGACCCCCCACCTTTAGAAACTTGCCCCCCCCCCCCTGTTTTTTCTACTTTTTTTAAAAAATTTGTAAAAAAAATTCATCTGTCCCCCCCCCACCTTTAGCAACTCGCGACAGGGATCCCCCCCCCCCCACCATTCTTTTTTTTCTGTCTGACTTCAGCGACTTGTGGCAGAAGAGAGAAGAGAACACTTGACTTGACTTTGTTCGTTTGTTTTGGATGACCCCCCTCTTTAGAAACTCGCCCCCCCCCCCCTCCGTTTTTTTTTTACATTTATAATTTTTATTAAAAATTAAAGAATTTCGTCTGACACCCCCCCCCCCACTTTCAGCAACTCGCGACAGGGATCTCCCCCCCCCCCCACGTTTTTTTTTTCCATCTGACTTTAGCAACTTGTGGCAGGAGAGAGAAGAGAAGACTTGACTTTGTTATGTTCGCTTGCTTTGGAGGCCCCCCCCCTTTTTTTATTTATTTATTTTCGTCTGACCCCCCCCACCTTTAGAAACTCATATATACTATACTATACTATATATTTTTTAAATTGTATTTATTTATTTTTTCGTCTGACCCCCACCCTTTAGAAACTCGCCCCCCTGTTTTTTTCTACGTTTTTTTGTTTTGTTAAATTTGTAAAAAAAAAATATCTGTCCCCCCCCCCCACCTTTAGCGACAGGGATCCCCCCACCCTTCTTTTTTTTCTGTCCGACTTTAGCGACTTGTGGCAGGAGAGAGGAGACTTGACTTTGTTCATTTGTTTTGTACCCCCCCCTTTTTTTTTTTTCCGTCTGACCCCCCCACCTTTAGAAACTCGCCACAACCCCCCCCCCCCCGCTTATCATCTTGCGGCAGGAGAGAGGAGATGCCCCCCCCTTCCGGTTCTCTGCTCTAGGGGGGGCCCTGCTTAAAGCTGTGTAAGGGGCCACAAAATTTGTGATGGCTTCACTGCTCAGCTTGTCCGTAACGCTGCTGCTGTAGCTGCTCTCCAGCTGACCTGTGTCCTGGTGCAAAGTTATTCCACCTTTTTGGTGGAATAACTTTAGGCCTGATGTAACACTTGATTGCACCGGGCTTAGCCTAAGTCTGGCGCACTTTCATTCGCGAATCGCCGTATCTACGTAATTTGCATATTTAAATAGGAAATCAATGCAAGCGGAAGATGCGTCGCGCCTAAATATGCGCCCGGCTTAGAAAAGTTGCATCGGTCGGAAAAAGCCTATTTTCAGGCTTATCTTGTTCTGTGGGTACGGAGCAAAAGCGCGCCGGCGCATATCTACACCTACGCCGCCTATCTGGAGATAAGCCGGCCTAACTATTTGTGAATCTACCTAAGAGTATTTGGAAACACTCCTGCTTGAGTGGACTCCGGCGTAACTGGACAGGCCTCTCTCACTGGCCTGGCAGCCAGAGTATCGCTCAAACCTTTAAGGATAAGACCCCTTTCACACTGAGGAGTTTTTCAGGCGGTACAGCACTAAAAATAGTGCTGCTATACTGCCTAAAAAACTCCTTCACTGCCTATATGTGAAAGCCCGAGGGCTTTCACACTGAGGCGATGCGCTGGCGGGAGAGAAAAAAATCTCCTGTCAGCAGCATCTTTGGAGTGGTGAGAGGAGCGGCGTGTATACCGCTCCTTCACCACTCCTTCCCATTTAAAACAATGGGAAACCGCGGCAATACCGGCCGCAATGCGCCATTGCGGAGGCGCATTGCGGGTGGTATTAACCCTTTATCGGCCGCTAGCGGGGGTTAATACCGCACCGCTAGCGGCCAATTCCCACGGCAATCCCAGCGGTATAGCGACACTATATTAAGCGGCGCTATACCGCCACCGCGGCTCCCGCTCCAATGTGATAGGGGCCTTAGTCTCGGCCACAGACCCTCCTGGATGAACTCAGGGAAAAACCTCTGCCACAGGCCTTCCTGAGGCCTGGTACACACGATAGGATTTATCCGCGGATACGGTCCGCCGGACCGTATCCGCGGCTAAATCCTCTGCGGATTTTAATCCGATGGAGTGTACACACCATCGGATTGAAATCCGCGCCGAATTCCCATCGCGGTGACGTGTCGCGCCGTCGCCGCGATGATGACGCGGCGACGTGCGCGACGCTGTCATATAAGGATATCCACGCATGCGTCGAATCATTATGATGCATGCGAGGGATGGGTTCGGACGGATCGATCCGGTGAGTCTGTACAGACCACCGGATCGATCCGCTGGTTCCGATTCCAGCGGATAGATTTGTAAGCATGTCTACAAATTTTTATCTGCTGGAAATCGGAAATATCCGCGGATAAATATCCGCTGGAACGTACACACCAGGGGATCTATCCGCTGAAACCGATCCGCTGAGATTTTTCAGCGGATGGATCCTCTCGTGTGTATGGGGCCTGATTGTGATTTCGGAGTTGAGCCTCCTTAATAGATTTACGCCTGGATCTCCTTTAAGTTGCTTTCAGGTACCGACTGAGTGTCCGGATACCTCGATCCCTGGTGGTTTGTCAAATCCCTATTGGATCGCCAGCCTCTCATTGGCTCTCCTCAGATGGACTCCCCACCGAACAGCTATCTCGCTTGGGATCTTCAAAAGTGGGAACCCAGTTGACCACTGGGCTCCCTGTTACAGGTTAAATGTTCCGGACCAAGATGGTCCCGGAACCAGGAACACCACGTGGCACGTAGGCCATAACACCAGGGCGCCGTGGTTCAGTCACCCTAAAGGTGGGTGCCGCACACGAAGAAGAACCAATGGCGTCTGTCCCATAAATACCCCCCCCCAGCATGCACAGCGATGCCCAGTCCTCCTGATTGGCTGCTGGGGAAAAGTACCCAAATCTTAACTACACTGCTGTCACCTACTGCCCTGGGGTGGGAAGAACACCCCAGCAACAACAGAATGAGCCCACAGCACAGCCAAGCTGAGACAGAGACCTCATTTTGAACACATTGGCCCGGATTCAGAAAGAAGATACGACGGCGTATCTCCTGATACACCGTCGTATCTCTGAGTTCCGACGGTCGTATCTATGCGCCTGATTCATAGAATCAGGTTACGCATAGATATCCCTAAGATCCGACAGGTGTAAGTGTCTTACACCGTCGGATCTTAGGCTGCAATTCCAGACTGGTGGCGCTTCCGTATTTTTACGCGGCAAATATGCAAATGAGGAGTAACGCCCATTCAGAAACGAACGACCGCCCGGCGCTTTTTTTTTACGTCGTTTGCGTTCGGCTTTTTCCGGCGTATAGTTACCCCTGCTATATGAGGGGTAGCTAACGTTAAGTATGGCCGTCGTTCCCGCGCGAGTTTTGAAATTTTGCGTAAGTCGTTCGCGAATACGGATGGACGTAATTTACGTTCACGTCGAAAGCATGACGAATTGCCAACGTCATTTGGAGCATGCGCACTGGGATTCAGTCGCGGCCGGCGCATGCGCAGTTTGTTCGGCGCAGGGACACGCTTGATTTAAATGTTACACGCCCCCTACCCGTGGAATTTGAATTCCGCCGGGGGATTTACGCTACGCTGGCTCAACTTTACAGGCAAGTGCTTTGTGAATAAAGCACTTGCCTGAAAAACTTGCGCCGGCGTAACGTAAATAAGATACGTTACGCCAGCAGAAAGATCCGCGGATCTTTCTGAATCTGGCCTATTAACTGGATCAGAGTTCAATTAACACTCTCATCTCCCTCTAAATGTAAATAGCACGGGTACATTGAAGTAACCAGGTGCTACAGATGGATGGATAGATAGATAGATAGATAGATAGATAGATAGATAGATAGATAGATAGATAGATAGATAGATAGATAGATAGATAGATAGATAGATAGATCAGATGACAAATTGCCCACTTGATCTGATTGGACATGATTGCAAGTGTCAGTGTATCTTAGTTCGGCGGATTCTCACACCCACACAAAGTACAAATGGATTTCAGTTACTTACAAAGAGCTGAAAATGTAAAGTGGTAAATAATGAGATATTTTTGAAATGTTGTTTACGAAGAGCTTTCAAGTTGAGTCTTGCCCCAGGCCATAGATGAAAGTGTTCCGATGTCTCACCAGTGCCTTGAATATGTTTATTTCATAATTTATATCTCTTCTCGCCGCTTCTCATAAAATCGAAGGAATCATGTAGGTGTCATAAAAGACACATAACGGAAACTGCGGTACTTTATCCCGTATTTGTCTCGGAGAGGAGCCTTCTCATTGTGTTACAAAGTCACGGGGCTGTTTTTGTTACTTACAAGTTTTTGCCCGAGGCAGAAAGTCTGGACACATCACAGCACAATACAGTAAAACCTTGGATTGCAAGCATAATTCGTTCCAGAAACATGCCTGTAATCCAAAACACTTGTATATCAAAGTGAATTTCCCCATAAGAAATAATGGAAATCCGTTCCACAACCATTTATTCATAAGTCCTTCCATAGGCATGCGCACAGGGTGTGCCAGGTGTGCCCAGGCACACCCTAATCACCCTGTGCAGAACAGATTCCCCCTACTGACCTGCCTTCCCCCCACAACACTGCCGGCTTCCCCCCTCTCCCACCGGTTGTGTCAGGTCACCCGTAGTCAGGTGACAAGTGCACCCCGTTGGGGTCAGGGATGCACCACAGGGTGGTGAACCCTATGGCCGGCTACTGCTAGCAGAGACGAAGCGTGAACCTAAGATCACCCAGGGCGCGGAGACTAAGACCCAGTTTTGTATTCACCAGAGCCCCTAGTGGTGGGGAAGGCCTTGGCCGCAACTGGATCCAGGTCACGCCCCCGAGATTCCCTAGGTCACGCTCCGCAGGGAGAGAGAGGAAGCAGCCAGCAGGACAAGCGGTGGTGATGGGTAGGCCGAGGTCAGGGTAACAGGCAGACAAGGATAACCGTGGGACAGGCAAATGGTCAGGGGCACAGGCAAACAGCAGAAGTCAGGAACAAGCCAAAACGGTACACGGAAAGATGGTCGTAGCACACTGCAAACAGCAAACTACACTGCAGACAGGAACTAAGCAAAGGAACACTGTTGAACAGCCCTGCAGACCTGTAGAGCAACGGTTAATATAGGCTTACTGGGATGGCCTAGGGTGGGGCCATACAGGAAGAGGAAGTGATAAAAAGGGGAACCAGAACAGGGTCAGCCTCTAATGAACACATGGAGATCAGGTAAGCAGACAGACTTGTTGCATATCCATGACAGGTTGTTGCTGTGGATGTTTTAGGATGAGTGGGGGAAGGGACCCGTAAATATGTCATTTACCCAGAGGCGTATCTAGTAAAAATGGCACCTATGGCAAGCACTGAAACTGCGCCCCATCAAAACATTTGAAATCCGTCTCTTAGATAACCTAAAGGGGGTGTTGTGTCTGAGATGAAAGAGAGAAATAAAGAAGGATGGAAGGACAGCGGGCCCTACACCACAATAGCAATATGTGTATTCCAGAAAGTTTAAAGAGGAAGTAAACCAGGATGGCGGCAGGATATCTCTTGTCATGTGACTGCAGTCAGCTGACACCTGCGAGGGCGGGGCCTTCTGTACCACAGACACTGATTGGCTAGGTCACAGTGGAGCCCCTGCTATCTCTGTAGCTGGCTGTTTCATCCCTCTCAGCATTCTGTGTGGGCGGCACCGGGCAACCCGGAGCGGTTCATCTTTTTTTAAGGGGGGGGGGATATTACAACTTAGTCCAGTCCATCCCTGCCTAGGACAAAAAATTAGCATATGGAATGGTAAGGTAACGGCAGGCCCAAATCTAAACCAGCAGCTCTTTTGGGGGGTAGTGCTACATACATGTTGGGGTTTTTCTGCAAAATTTGCTTTAGACCAGTAGCTAAAGCAGTAGAGAGGCTCCCACCGACCCGCTGGATAAGTGCAGCAGCAGGTTACTTTGGCGGATGACATGGGTTCACCTAGGGTGTTGGGTCTAAGCACTAACCGGTATTCACCAGAGCTCCTGGTGGTCAAGATGGGTTTTGTTATGTGTTAGTACCAGGTCACAGTCCTCAGGATTACCCGACCAGAAGGTGAGGAGGCCAGGGTCCAGTAGCAGACATAGCAGGTAGGGATCAAGCAGAAATGTAGTCAGTATAAAAGCCAAAGATCAGTAACAAGTGGTTTCAGGTTGGAATTAAGCAGAAGCATAGTCAAGGAACAAGCCAAAGGTAGATAACGAGTGGAAGCGGAGATACGGACAGTAGTAGGAGTAAAGAAACAAGATATTGGCTGGAGAGAGCACAATAATCTGGCAAACAGGAAGTGTAAAGGTGTGGCTTAAATAGGAAGTTTAGGGGAGGAGCAAGGAGTTTAACGTTCAGCAGAAACAAGGCACAAAGCAGGATTGTCCAATGGATCAGATAGGATGATGCCCAGCAAGTGGCTCAACAAGAAGAGACATCCCCAGACACAGCAGAGGTTTCAGTTTCAGACCTGCCTGGGTTGGACAAGGAACCGGTGCCTTCTGCACATGCCAGAGGGTCAAGCACCAGGGCTAAACGCCCAGTGTACATTAGGCCTCAGAAATCTATTTTATTTTTCTTACAGCATTAATATACACTTTTTGGTACTTTTCTTAGAAAATAAGAGAGAAGCTCAAGCTGTAACCCTGACTTCACTTTAAGACTTGACTAACTTTTTATACACATGACTTCTGTAATATCACTTCTCAGCACGGTGTATTCATGATGTGACAATGATTATGTAAAATGTCCATCATCAATAGGCTGCCAAGTGTGGCACTTCAAGAAAATGTTTCATAAATGCCCAATTATATCCAAAAAGATTTCTTTTCATCACTAACAAAAACTTCACAAGACAGTTCTGTAAGATACATTATAGATGAAGAAGATCTCTGCGGGAACTCTGTACATGTAGAACACTGACAATACATGGAAAAAGACAGATTAGTGATTGGCTGCTGAGAACTGTATGTTTTTATTGCTTTATGATGTTGACTATTGTACCTTCTTCCTTTATATTATATTATTATTAATATTATTTTCATTATTATAATATTTTTTTTTCCCATTGACCAAATACTAAAGCTGAACTCCAGCCTTCCCTTCAATCTTGCACAGTTGTACAGGTTCCTCTCCTGTACTGAAAACGTTTACCGTATTTGCCGGCATATAAGACGACTGAGTGTATAAGACGACCCCCTAATTTTCAAGCTAAAATGTTGGTTTTGGGATTTACTCACCGTATAAGACGACCCCTTCCTACTAGTCATGCCTCACCTCACTGTGCCATTACATGCCTCACTGTGCCATTACATGCCAGACTGTGCCATTACATGCCAGACAGTGCACCATTACATGCCAGACTGTGCCACCATTACATGCCTCACTGTGCCACCATTACATGCCTCACTGTGCCACTATTACATGACAGACTGTGCCACCATTACATGCCTCACTGTGCCATTACATGCCTCACTGTGCCACCCTTACATGCCTCACTGTGCCATTACATGCCTCACTGTGCCACCATTACATGCCTCACTGTGCCACTATTTCATGCCAGACTGTGCCACCATTACATGCCTCACTGTGCCATTACATGCCTCACTGTGCCATTACATGCCTCACTGTGCCACCATTACATGCCAGACTGTGCCACTATTACATGCCAGACTGTGCCACCATTACATGCCTCACTGTGCCATTACATGCCTCAATGTGCCACCATTACATGCCAGACTGTGCCACCATTACGTACCTCACTGTGCCACCATTACATGCCAGACTGTGCCACCATTACATGCCTCAATGTGCCATTACATGCCTCACTGTGCCACCATTACATGCCTCACTGTGCCACCATTACATGCCTCACTGTGCCACCATTACATGCCAGACTGTGCCACCATTACATGCCTCACTGTGCCATTACATGCCTCACTGTGCCATTACATGCCTCACTGTGTCATTACATGCCAGACTGTGCCACCATTACATGCCAGACTGTGCCACCATTACATGTCTCACTGTGCCACCATTACATGCCTCACTGTGCCACCAGTACATGCCTCACTGTGCCACCATTACATGCCAGACTGTACTACCATTACATGCCTCACTGTGCCATTACATGCCTCACTGTGCCACCATTACATGCCTCGCTGTGCCACCATTACATGCCTTACTGTGCCATTACATACCTCACTGTGCCATTACATGCCTCACTGTGCCACCATGACATGCCTCACTGTGTCACTGCATACCTCACTGTGCCATTGCATGTCTCAACGATCCCTTACCTTATCCCTGACATGCAGAATCTGTCAGACCGCGGCCGTCCATTTTTCAAAAGCCGTGCCTCCTCCTCGTGCTGTTCTGTGATAGGCAGAACACTCAGCTTCCCAGGAGACACTGTGTTCAGTGTTCCGCCTATCACGGATGCCCTCTCGTCCGAGACCGAGGACGAGAGGGCATCGCTGATAGGCGGGACACTGAACAGAGGCTCTGCTGGGAAGCTGAGTGTTCTGCCTATCACGGAACAGCAGAAGGAGGAGGCGCGGCTTTTGAAAAATGGACGGTCGCGGTCTGCATGTTAGGTTACCAGCGTATAAGATGCCTCCGCTGCACTAAACGAATGGACAGAAATAGTATAGCTCTGTATACAGCCTCCTGTTCATTCACAAACTGAAGCAAACTCTCCCCCGACTCTCCATTCAGAAAAGTAAGGGACTGGTAAATTACACATTTACTGTCCCCTTCCCCGCTCTCCAGTGGCGGTGCGTCCATAGAGGGCGCAGGAGCGCCGTCCCCTCTCGCTCCTGCACCGTCAATGAAAAACAATACATAGATTCTCAGCCAATCAGGTTCACCGACTCTGGTTACCAGTGACCTGATTGGCTGAAGCGACATCGAGGGTGGGACTACATTGAGGGATCGTGGAGGAGGATCCGAGGATGGCTGAACAAGAAAGGTAAGTGCCAGGCGGGGGGAGGGCAATCTGGCGGCATTTTAGGGGCAAATTGGTGGAAATTGATGGGCACAGTGGCGACAATGGCATAGCACAGTATCTGCGTTTGGCATGGCACAGTGGTGACAATTGATGGGTACAGTGGCAACAATGGCATGGCACAGTGGCTGCATTTGGCATGGCACAGTAGCGACAATTGATGGCACAGTGGCTGCGTTTGGCATGGCACAGTGGTGACAATTGATGGGCACAGTGGCGACAATGGCATGGCACATTGGCTGAGTTTGTCATGGCACAGTGGCGACAATTGATGGCACAGTGGCTGTGTTTGGCATGGCACAGTGGTGACAATTGATGGCACAGTGGCTGTGTTTGGCATGGCACATTGGCAACAATTGATGGGCACAGTGGCGACAATGGTATGGCACAGTGGCTGCGTTTGGCATGGCACAGTGGTGACAATTGATGGCACAGTGGCTGCGTTTGGCATGGCACAGTGGCGACAATTGATGGGCACAGTGGCGACAATGGCATGGCACAGTGGCGACAATTGATGGCATGGCACAGTGGCGACAATTGATGGGTACAGTGGCGACAATTGATGGCACAGTGGCTGCATTTGATGGCATGGCACAGTGGCTGCATTTGATGGCATGGCACAGTGGTGACAATTGATGGCACAGTGGCTGCGTTTGATGGCATGGCACAGTGGCGACAATTTTATGGCACAGTGGCGACAATTTTATGGCACAGAGAGTGTGTTTGATGGGCACAGTGGCGGCAATTGATGGGCACAATGGCGGCAATTGATGGGCACAGTGAGGCTGCAATTGACATTTTTTTTTTTTTTTGCAACATTTGCCTATTAAAGTTAGTGGGTTTCAATATTATACTGTAATTATTGTTGGTCAGCTCTTAGTGGATGCTGATAGCTATAGTCAGGCCTCATTCCACTGGATGCAAATAACGCATAAAATGCCGGTACAGCATCCCTGAGCAATTCTGTCATGAATACTATTTAGAAACATCCTAAATAACAATATCAGATGAATCAAAGGCGCGGTGTTACTATGTAAGGAGGCTTTTACCCAATTATTTTTATAGTAGGCTTTTGTCCCCTTTTAAGCCAACTTAACTCAATCATTAATGGTTACATTAGAATTATGGCCGAGGAAAATGACTATTGATTGACTATTGACTTTTCAAAGGCTACACTAGCCACAAAATATTATGACGGGAATGTCTGAAGATTTCACCACTCCATACTCAGCTGTTACATTGTATCAATTTCAAAACATACATTACTTATAGAAGCTGTCCTCGCTACTCTAATGATAATTTAGTGATCATTTGTAGAAATGTAGCCCAACAAACAATATAATGCACTCAATATTCTTTTATTCCCTGGATAGTTTTTCACACCCCAAGTGAAAATGTCCAAATTTGGCTCAATTAGCCATTTTCCCTCCCAAGTGTCATATGACTCATTAGTGTTACAAGGTTTCAGGTGTGAATGGGGAGCAGGTGTGTTAAATTTGGTGTTATCGCTCTCACTCTCTCATACTGGTCACTGGAAGTTTAACATGGCACCTCATGGCAAAGAACTCTCTGAGGATCTGAAAAAAAAAGAATTGTTGCTCTACATAGGGATGGCCTAGGCAATAAGAGGATTGTGAAGACCCTGAAACTGAGCTGCAGCACGGTGGCCAAGACCATAGATCCGTTTTACAGGACATGTTCCACTAAAAACAGGCCTCGCCACGGTCAGCCAAAGAAGTTGAGTGCAAGTGCTCAGCGTCATATCCAGAGGTTGACATTGGAAAATAAACATATGAGTGCTGCCAGCATTGCTGCAGAGGTTGAAGTGATGGGGGGTCACTTCAGCCTGTCAGTGCTCAGACCATACGCCACACACTGCATCAAATTGGTCTGCATGGCTGTCATCCCAGAAGTAAGCATCTTCTAAAGATGATGCACAAGAAAGCCCACAAACTGAAGACAAGCAGACTAAGGACATGGATTACTGGAACCATGTGCAGTGGTCTGATGAGACCAAGATAAACTTTTTTGATTCAGATGGTGACAAGCGTGTGTGGCGACAACCAGGTGAGGAGTACAAAGACAAGTGTGTCTTGCCTACAGTCAAGCATGGTGGTGGGAGTGTCATGGTCTGGGGCTGCATGAGTGCTTCCGGCACTGGGGAGCTACCGTTTATTGAGGGAACCATGAATGCCAACATGTACTGTGACATACTGAAGCAGAGCATGATCCCCTCCCTTCGAAGACTGAGCCGCAGGGTAGTATTCCAACATAACGACCCCAAACACACCTCCAACACGACCACTGCCTTGCTAAAGAAGCTGAGGGTAAAGATGATGGACTGGCCAAGCATGTCTCCAGACCTGAACCCTATTGAGCATCTGTGGGGCATCCTCAAACGGAAGGTGGAGGAGCGCAAGGTCTCTAACATCCACCAGCTCTGTGATGTCGTCATGGAGGAGGGGAAGAGGACTCAAGTGGAAACCTGTGAAGCTCTGGTGAACTCCATGCCCAAGAGGGTTAAGGCATGGCTGGAAAATAATGGTGGCCACACAAAATATTCACACTTTGGGCCCAATTTGGAAATTTTCACTTGCACCCAAAACTAAAGAAATATTCCCTCCACTCCGACCAGCACATGATCATCAGAAAGGGGCACAGATAATGGGAAAAATACACGCCCCTAACCTAGTAGGAGCAGTGGAGTGGGGCGGGGTGTGATTTAGCCCCTGTACAAATCCGGGGACAAAACCAGGGACAGACTTGGTCCGGGGACAGTGTCCTCAATCCGGGGACTGTCCCCTGAAACCGGGGATGTCTGGTCACCCTACCTTATGGCGGAAACAGGAACCCACTGGAACGGTAAAGGTTTTTCATCCTTGGGTTGCACCTTTAATTTTTAGACGTATAGCCCAAATGGCATAGCAATTAACCTTCTTGGTTATTTAATGGCCCCCAGAGCAATTAGCATTCATGATTATTTGAAGACCTATAACGTTATCTTAGTTAATTTGTCTACTTGGATGTCAGTCTCTCCCAAAATCCTTGATGTTCCTGGAATGAGTCATGTGTCTCTCTGGACTCGGCGTGCATTAGTGGTGGTAATCAGCGGGTATTTTGTCTCTTCCTACAGATTATTCTCAGAGATGCTAATTAGTAAGAACGGGAAGAGATGCAATGGAATCCTTATGTGGAACCATAATATGATCATGTGGCTGAACCTTTAGGTTAGAGGTGCTTATATATTCATTGATGCCCTGCAGCTTCCCCTTTGATAGCTTTACAGTAATAGATCTTAAAGGAGTATAGATTAGAATATCAAAAAGAGACAGGAAGTTGGAGACTTATTAATATGTTATGAGGAATCCCTGTGTACTTCCATGTGAATTAGATAAATATTATTTCATGTGTAATGAAGGCTCGGAATATGACATGTTTTTGTGGGTTATAGCAGAAGTATAACTATAAGCAAAATCTAAAATGACAAATATAATGCAGTATGACATTAGCATTAACACATCAATTTTTTTTTAAATTTTTTTTTAGTCTCCCATTAACCACTTAAGACCCGGACCTTTAGGCAGCTAAAGGACCAGGCCCCTTTTTGCGATTCGGCACTGCGTCGCTTTAACTGACAATTGCGCGGTCGTGCGACGTGGCCCCCAAACTAAATTGGCGTCCTTTTTTTCCCCACAAATAGAGCTTTCTTTTGGTGGTATTTGACCACCTCTGCGGTTTTGCGCTATAAACAAAAATAGAGCGACAATTTTGAAAAAAAAGCAATATTTTTTACTTTTTGCTATAATAAATATCCCCCAAAAATATATTTAAAAAAATGTTTTTTTCCTCAGTTTAGGCCGATACGTATTCTTCTACCTATTTTTGTTAAAAAAAATCGCAATAAGCGTCTATCGATTGGTTTGCGCAACATTTATAGTGTTTACAAAATAGGGTATAGTTTTATTGCATTTTTATTTATTATTATTTTTTTTTACTACTAATGGCGGTGATCAGCGATTTTTTTTCGTGACTGCGACATTATGGCGGACACTTCGGACAATTTTTACACATTTTTGGGACCATTGTCATTTTCACAGCAAAAAATGCATTACAAATGTATTGTTTACTGTGAAAATGACAATTGCAATTTGGGAGTTAACCACAAGGGGGCGCTGAAGGGGTTAAGTGTGACCTCATCTGTGTTTCTAACTGTAGGGGGGTGTTGCTGTAGGTGTGACGTCATTGATTGTGTTTCCCTATAATGAAGGTGCCACAGTGAAGAACGGGGAATCTGTGTTTACACACAGCTCTCCCCATTCTTCAGCTCTGGGGACTGATGGCGGGACTCAAGGGGCGATCGGGTCCCGCGGTCACGGAGCTTCGGACCCACGGCTGGGCACTTAAAGAGGACGTACCTGTACGTGCCTGTGCCCAGCCGTGCCATTCTGCCGACGTATATGTGCAGGAGGCGGTCCTTAAGTGGTTAAAAATGGTTTCATTACTTGTTGATCTTGCCAGCAGATCTGATATTTTTTCCACTTCCTGTAATAGGGTGACGATGCTATTTGTTTAGTAGTGAAATTGCACAGCAGCGTTGTCACCCTGTGAACAGGGTCGTCTGAGATGGGTATGCAGTGGACTTTTAGGCTGGTTTCACATATGTGCGACTTGCATGTAGGTTTCCCCGAATACAATTCGCATGACATAGGATGGAAAAGGACCTGGGGGTCATAGTAGATGATAGCAGCAGCTTGGCATTGCATGCCATTGCTGAACCTAACAAAGTTAATAGAATATTGGCGTGCATTAAAAAGGGGATTAACTCCAGAGATAAAACAATAATTCTCCTGCTCTACGAGACTCTGGTCCTGCCGCACCTGGAGTATGCCGTCCAGTTCTGGGCACCAGTCCTCAGAAAGGGTGTACTGGAAATGGAGCGAGTCCATAGAAGGGCAACAAAGCTAATAAAGGGCCTGGAGGACATTAGTTATGAGGAAAGGTTGCGAGCACTGAACTTATTCTCTCTGGAGAAGAGACGCTTGAGAGGGGATATGATTTCAATTTACAAATACCGTACTGGAGACCCCACAATAGGGAAAAAACGTTTTCGCGGAAGGGAGTTTAAAGCAGAGCTCCACCCTTAAGTGGAACTCCCGCTGATCGGAAACCCTCGCCCCCTCCGGTGTCATATTTGACACATTTCAGGGGGGAGGGGGGTGCAGAATGCAGATACCTGTCTAAAGACAGGTATCTGCACCCACTTCCGGCAACACAGTCTGCGGGTAGACTGCGGGCAGAACATCAGTTCCCATCCCCCCCCCCCCGTTGTGTTCTGGGAACACTCGCGCATGCGCCGTAGGGAACCAGGCTTTAACAAGACACGTGGCCACTCATTAAAATAATAAGAAAAGAGGTTTAACCTTAAACTACTTAGAGGGTTCTTCACTGTAAGAGCGGCAAGGATGTGGAATTGCCTTCCACAGGCGGTGGTCTCAGCGGGGAGCATCGATAGGTTCAAGAAACTATTAGATAAGCACCTGAACGACCGCAACATACAGGGATATACAATGTAATCCTGACATATAATCACACACATAGGTTGGACTTGATGGACTTGTGTCTTTTTTCAACCTCATCTACTATGTAACTATGTGAGTGTGACCGGCTCTCAGTGGAGCCAGTTCTCACAGGTCCGGGGATTGCAGATTGCAAAAAGGTCCTGTGTGCATTTGGGTCCAGTTCAGGTGCGAATTCAGGCAAAAATTCGGACCTGAATCGCACCTGAACCGGTGAACAGACCCCAGGCACGAACCCGCAGCCACACAAATGTAAAGTAGAACTAAAAGCAAAACATATAACGCCTGTTAGTTTTTTTCCAACTGTGTATCATTGGGGAGATTTTCCTTCAAGTGATATTAAAGGCAAGTTTTTTATTAAATAACAAATGTTATACTGATCCTTCTCTTCTCAGGTCCCCCGCTGGAGCTCCTGGCCCCTCCCTCCCACCAAGTGCCCCCAGAGCAAACAGCTTGCCATTGGGGCACCCGAACTGCTGCTCTGTGTGTCCATTCGCGCACAGCGAAGCTGCTCGGCCCAGCCCCCTCTCTCTTCTCATTGGCTCACTGGCTATGAATGAGGAGGGAGCTTCCTCTAAGAGCCAAGGCTCTTGTGCATATTTCTGGATCGCGATGGGGCTCAGGTAAGTATTAGGGGGGGGGGTCCTCTGTGTGATAGCATTTGGTTTAGATTCATTCTCTTTAATAAGAAATTGGGAGTCTATGCGACCATGATATCTTGCCTGTGGGCATGAAGTACAATTAAAAACAGGAGGAGAGAAGAGGGAAATACATGTGATTAAAGAGGGTTTAGGTTCCCCTTAACTACTTGCCGACCAGCCACCGTCATATTACGGCGGCAAGTCGGCTCTCCTGCGCGAGAGCCCGTAGCTCTACGTCGGCTCTCTCGCAGGCCACTAGGG
This sequence comes from Rana temporaria, assembly GCF_905171775.1. NCBI lineage: Eukaryota > Metazoa > Chordata > Amphibia > Anura > Ranidae > Rana > Rana temporaria. The sequence continues at coordinate 27,335,348 of NC_053493.1, forward strand.
GCACGCGCGCGCGCCCCCCGCTCACCCCCGACTCCCGTGCGCGTGCCCGGCGGGCACGATCGCCGCCGGGCACACGCGATCACACAGCTTGCAGTCCTGTCAGGGAGAGAAATGCTGATCTTCTGTTCATACAATGTATGAACAGAAGATCAGTCATTTCCCCTAGTCAGTCCCACCCCCCTACAGTTAGAACACACCCAGGAAACATACTTAACCCCTTCCCCGCCCCCTAGTGTTAACCCCTTCCCTGCCAGTGACAATTTTATAGTAATCCAATGCATTTTTATAGCACTGATCGCTATAAAAATGCCAATGGTCCCAAAAATGTGTCTAAAGTGTCCAAAGTGTCCGCCATAATGTCACAGTACCGAAAAAAGATCGCTGATCGCCGCCATTACTAGTAAAAAAAAAATATTAATAAAAATGCCATAAAAATACCCCCTATTTTGTAAACGCTATAACTTTTGCGCAAACCAATCAATAAACGCTTATTGCGATTTTTTTTTACGAAAAATATGTAGAAGAATATGTATCGGCCTAAACTGAGGAAATTTTTTTTTTTTTTTTTATATATTTTTGGGGGATATTTATTATAGCAAAAAGTAAAAAATATGCATTTTTTTCAAAATTGTCGCTCTATTTTTGCCATAAAAATACCCCCTATTTTGTAAACGCTATAACTTTTGCGCAAACCAATCAATAAACGCTTAATGCGATTTTTTTCATGAAAAATAGGTAGAAGAATAAGTATCAGCCTAAACTGAGGGAAAAAAAAATTATATATATTTTTGGGGGATATTTATTATAGCAAAAAGTCAAAAATATTAGTTTTTTTCAAGATTGTCGCTCTATTTTTGTTTATAGCGCAAAAACTAAAAACCGCAGAGGTGATCAAATACCACCAAAAGAAAACTCTATTTGTGGGAAAAAAAGAATGCCAATTTTGTTTGGGAGCCACGTCGCACGACCGCGCAATTGTCAGTTAAAGCGACGCAGTGCCGAATCGCAAAAAGTGCTCTGGTCTTTGACCAGCAATACGGTCCGGGGGTTAAGTAGTTAAAGGCATTTCCAAGTGAAAATCAGTTGAAAAGTATGATATACAGCAGTACAGGAATATTAAGTCTCAGGCTGAAATAACATAATAGGCATTGAATAGCAGGGGAAAGAACAGAACATACCAAAAGCATTGGGCTTTTTGGTGACAACAGTCCATAATTGCTCGGGGTAAACACTCATTAGGATGTAGGCGCTCGGAGCTACATGTATAGATTAACATATATTTTTACACAGCTCATAAAACAGAAATGACACAAAACAGCTTTTCGTAATGAATAAATTACAAGGGATCAGCGGAATAATTTAGAACGCCATGCGTTGTACAGTTGTGCGCAGAAATCTGTAGGGGGATTTTACATCAATGTGTTCAAGCCGTTAATTAAATTAAAGTGTTCAGCCTGTTTCAGTTTAACAATATTTAATAGAGTATTAAAGTCTGACTCATACACAGCCGTCTATTTAAAAAAGACCTCCGCTATGTAGAAAAGCCTGTTCATAAAGTATTTTAGGATATAAGTCTTAAAGCCTAAGGCCCAGATTCTCAAAGACTTACGACGGCGTATCTCCAGATACGCCGTCGTAGGTCCGAATGGCCGCCGTCGTATCTATGCGCCTAATTCATAGAATCAGTTACGCATAGATTTGGCCAAGATACGAGCGGCGTAAATCTCCTACGCTGTTGTATCTAGGGGTGCATATTTACGCTGGCCGCTAGGTGGCGCTTCCGTTGATTTCCGCGTCGAATATATAGATGAGCAAGATACACCGATTCACGAACGTACATACACCCGTCGCAATTAGTTACGCCGTTTACGTAAGACATACGCCAGCGTAAAGATAAAGCAGGTCTCTAGGTGGCGCAGCCCATGCAAGGTATGGACGTCGGAACAAGCGTATCTTTTTACGTCGTTTACGTAAGGCCTTGTACACACGGGCAAACATGTCCGATGAAAACGGTCCGCTGGACCGTTTTCAGCGGACATGCCCGCCCGGAGATTTCTGTATGATGGCTGTACACACCATCATACAGAAATCCGCGCATACACGATACGCGGTGACGAGGCCGCGCCGTCACCGCGACGTGCGCGGCCCTGGAAGTTCAATGCTTCCACGCATGCGTCGAAGTCATTCGACGCATGCGAGGGATGGCGGCCGCTCGGACATGTACGGTAAGTCTGTACAGACGACCAAACATGTCCGACGGACAGGATTCCAGCAGGCATGTTTCTAAACATGTTTAGAAACATTTGTCTGCTCGAAAACGGTCTGGCGGACAAATGTACGCTGGAAACCTGTCCGCTCGGCCGTACACACGACCGAACATGTCTGCTGAAACTGGTCCGCGGACCAGTTTCAGCAGACATGTTCGGTCGTGTGTACGGGGCCTAAGTCGTACGTGAATGGGGCTGTGCGTAGGTTACGTTTACGTCACAGGCATTGAGCCGGCGTATCTTTGGGCGTAAATACGACGTGATACTGAGCATGCGCACGAATGCGCCGTTCGTTCGGCCGTGCATCTACATGGGGTCACGCTTAATTTAAATACAACACGCCCACGACCTGCCTACTTTGAATTACGCGCGCTTACGCCGGACGATTTACGCTACGCCGCCGTAACTTATGACGCAAGTGCTTTGTTAATACAGCACTTGCCTCTCTAAGTAGCGGCGGCGTAGCGTAAATAAGATACGCTACGCCCGCACAACGTAAAGCCGCCCAACATGAATCTAGGCCTAACTCTTCGATCGCCCCTGTTTTTGCCGCTTGAAATACCCCATAACCTTAAAGGGGGTTGTAAAGGTACAATTTTTTTTCCCCTAAATAGCTTCCCTTACCTTAGTGCAGTCCTCCTTCACTTACCTCATCCTTCCATTTTGCTTTTAAATGTCCTTATTTCTTCTGAGAAATCCTCACTTCCTGTTCTTCTGTCTGTAACTCCACACAGTAATGGGGGGCTTTCTCCCTGGTGTGGAGAAAGCCTCTTGAGGGGGCGAGCAGGAGTGTCAGGACGCCCACTAACACACAGCTCCTTTCTCTATCTGCAAAGTACAGAGCGTCCTGACACTCCTGCTCGCCCCCCTCCCCACTCAAGAGGCTTTCTCCACACCAGGGAGAAAGCCTCCCATTACTGTGTGTAGTTACAGACAGAAGAACAGGAAGTGAGGATTTCTCAGAAGAAATAAGGACATTTAAAAACAAAATGGAAGGATGAGGCAAGTGAAGGAGGACTGCACTAAGGTAAAGGAAGCTATTTAGGAAAAAAAATTGTGCCTTTACAACCCCTCGTACAGCTCTGGCTCAGGGGCCACTGGTAGGGAGACAGCAGCCATGGGAGCATGGCGGGGTATGAGTGCCTGAGATCAGTCCAATAGTCTGTGTGGGTAGTAGTATTCAGCAGGTGGATGTGGCAGATGAACTGGCACAGAACTTGATTGGCGGCAGACTGTTGGTGTGCAGCAGGAAGCAGGGGCCAGATGTGAGCTTGATGGACTGAAGAGCCGTAACAGGCTGGGTGAGCAGGATGCAGGGTCAGACAAGCCAAGTCAGGTAACAGTCGGGCAGATCAGACATGAACGGCAGGCAGTGGGATAGTCGGGTCACAAGCCGGAGTCAGCAAAGACAGGTGTCTTTTATACACATAACGAGTTGTCGCTAGGAGCACCTTCTTAAATTGACAGAACTAATCTGTGTACCACATGAGCACATTCTTTAGCCAGTCTGTGGGAGCCACAATTGTTGTTGGTTGGTAGGGGATCAAATACTTATTTCACTCACTGAACTGCAACTCTTAACTCTGAACTGTAACATTTGTATTGTGTGTTTTCTGTATTTTTGGTTGATATTCTCTATCACTTAACCACCCATTAGTCTGACACATTGCATCTCCATTCGTGGTAAGGAGCCTCTGACAGAGGCTTCTTACCACATGATCAGCTGTGACCAATCACAGCTGATCATCGCGTGAACCAGGAAGTGCCAGTAAACGTCTTTCCTCGGTTTGCACTGACAGGGAGAGCCGGCATCGGTTTGCGCTGACATCGGAGGCTCTTCTTGTCAGAGGGGGGGTCTGTGCTGATAATCAGAACATTGATTATCAGCACAGCCCCTATCAGATGTGCCCATCATCTGCCAATCAGTGCCCAACAGCTGCCAGTCAGTGCCCCTCAATAAAGTCTCTCAGTGCCAATCAGTGCCCCCCACAGTGCCAATCAGAGCCCACCACAGTGCCAATACAGAGCCCATCACAGTGCCAATCAGTGCCCAGCAGTAATACGTTTCAGCACCTGTACCTGTCACCTGTCATCAGTGCTGCCCATCAGTGCCATTTATTAGTGTCCATCAGTGCTGCCCATCAGTGTCGCCTGTCAGTGCCCATCAATGCCGCCTGTCAGTGCCCATCAGTGCTGCATATCAGTGACGCCTATCAGTGGCCATCAATTCTACATATTAGTGCCACCTGTGACGGATCTCAGATACCCCAGGTGGGCACATCCGCCAGACCCGTGTCTCCTGTCCTCCAAACGCACCCGCAGCCTGCAGATTCGCCATAACCAGCCCTTAACCCCTCAATCACGAGACAATCCACACAGGTGTTGAGGGTTAAACATGCAGAGCACAAACTGTTTATTAAATCCAAAACATACAGTTTTACACACAGTTAGGGACACTCCCCTTAGCCTTGTCAAAGAGGGGCGGGGGACAAGGAACAACCAATGGGAACTGAACATTTGTACATTGAAACAGGCTACAGATAAACATAATGAGATTATGGTAGGCAGGCAGCCTCTCGATACACATCCCCTTCGGAGATACGCCTCCAGTCCAGACCATTGTCTATGTGCAATGAACCAAGACAATTAGACACAGCAACAAGGGGGGGGGATGGGGGAGAAGGGCTGTAGCATTACATTATATTATCTCAATGCCAGCTTGTCTTTAGGTCTCCAGTATCTCCTGGGCCATAATCTGTGGGTAGGAGGCCCGCCCACAGTCCCTTCCAAAACACACAGTGACAGTGGGTTCTGTCACACCACCTAATCAGTGCCAACCAGGGGTCAAGTCCTGGGGAAAAAAGTGTGGGAACTGCCACCCAAGATCCCCACCAAAAAAATAAAAATGATACACTCATATGCATAATTACTAAACCGCATGTTTTTTTGTTTTTTTTCGATCCACTGTACCTTAGTAATCCTTTATGTTACTGGCCGCTTCCTGTATATGGATTCATCGGGTAGTGTGCGGGTATTCCGTCACTTCCTCAATGCCGCAATGTCTCCTGGGAGCTTTTGTCATTGTTCCCAGGAGCAAGCAAGTTCTTTCTAAATCCCGTGATAACTCGCGGCAGACCTCCACAATGTCTCCTGGGAACAATGACAAAAGCTCCCAGGAGACATTGCAGCATCGAGGAAGTGACGGAATACCCGCACACTACCCGATGAATCCATATACAGGAAGCGGCCAGTAACATAAAGGATTACTAAGGTTCGCCTGCCCCTGACAGTGACTCGAGCTGGGCATCGCCGCTTAGTGAAGGATTGGCTTGGCTGCTCTCGGCTGCTCTAGTCCTGCAAAGGGAACTGAGTTCCTGCTGTGAAAAAAGTGCAGGAACTCCGTTCCCACGCGTTCCCGCAGGACTTGAGCCCTGGTGCCAACTCATCAATGCCTATCAGTGCCGCCTCATCAGTGCCTGTCAGTGAAGGAGAAAACAAAATTTGATGACAGAAACCAAAGAATGATTTGAAGAAGTTATGAAACATCTTAACATTACAGAACAAGTCCAATTGAGAATGACTATCTACAACTACATTGGCTGTCATATATTTTTTCCTCTAACTTGATGAGTGAGGCCCCATACACACGAGAGGATTTATCCGCAGATACGGTCCAGTGGACCGTATCCGCGGATAAATCCTCTCGAGGATTTCAGAAGATTTCTATGCGATGGCGTGTACACACCATCGCATTGAAATCCGCGCTGAAATCCTCTGGCGATGACGTGTCGCGCCGTCGCCGCTATTATGACGCGGCGACGGCGCGACGCTGTCATATAAGGAATTCCACGCATGCGTCAAATCATTACGACGCGTGCGGGGAATCCCTTTGGACGGATGGATCCGGTAAGTCTGTACAGACGAGCGGATCCATCTGTTGGAATGGATTCCAGCAGATGGATTTGTTGTGCATGTCAGCAAATATCCGATCTGCTGGAATCCATCCCAGAGGAGATTTCTCCGCGGAAACAGATCCGCTGGCGTGTACACACCATAGGATCTATCCGCAGAAACCCATTTGCTGGGATTTATCTGCGGATGGATTCTATCGTGTGTATGGGGCCTAAGTTGACATATCTTCTTCTGTGAAGCTCTTTGCTTTGCCGTCCTTTCAACACCCTGTGATGCCGTTTGATACTTTGTACCGAAACACTTTCCTGTGCTGTGTGAAAGAAAAGAAGATAAATATGACAGGCCTATTATTCTTGCTTATACAAGGTGACTGCTCCCATCACAAGTATAGGAAAGATGTTACCAGGGGAAGAAAATTGTTTGTCCACCTCAAAACATACTGTACGTTATTAGACAATTCGTAGGGATTTTTGCTTTTCTAAACATTTTTAATCTACCGTTCCATCCATGGCTAAGCTAATAAAGATATTATATAAGGAAAATTCAGTGTACAGCGCCAGAGCAATGAATCGCAAGCCCAATTACTGATACACTATATTACTAAAAGTATTGGGACGTCTGCCTTTACACGCACATGAACTTTAATGTCATCCCAGTCTTAGTCCGTAGGGTTCAATATTGGGTTAGCTCACCCTTTGCCGCTATAACATAGACATGTGCACAACAAAAAAAATCATATTTTTTTGTTCCGTTTCGTCTCGTTCCGTAGATTCGTAAAGATTTGTAATTTCGTAAGACTCAAGTTTTCCTATTCGGACCCATTCGTATTTTGTAAGACGCAAGTTTTCCTATTCAAACCCGTTCGTATTTTCATAACAGTTTTATTTTTAGTTTATACGGAAAGATTCGTAATTCTGTCTAATTTATTTTCGTTGATTCGAAAATTCGTAATTTTGTTAGGTAATAATTTTCGTTTAATGGATTTTGTACTTTTGTAAATACATAGCAACACGCGGCTAATCCATATTAAGATATACTTTCTCTTAAAGCGGGGTTTCACCCTAAAATGAATTTTTTCCCTAACCTATCTCTAGCCTTAATAAAGGCTTGTAGCGTTGTCAATTTTTTTTTTTTTGTGTACACTTACCTGTCTTCAGCCGCACTTCCGGGTCTTCGTCCTTGCGGGGAGTGGGCGTGTCACTCCTTTTCCCCGACGGGGAGCTCCGCATAGATGATTGACGTGCGCGTCATCGCCTTCCGAAAATATCCCACGGGGTCTCGGCTCTTTACGGCGCTATACGGCGCCTGCCGTGTAGAGCTGACTGCGCATTCGCCGTAAAGTGCCGAGTCCCACTCGGATATTTTTGGAAGGCGATGATGCGCACGTCACTCATCTACGCAGAGCTTAGGAACGCCTACTCCCCGGGGGAGCGAGAACCCGGAAGCCGGGTGAAAACGACGGAAAAAGGTAAGTACAGACCGAAAAAGTATTACTTTTGGTAATATAGTGTATGTAGGGCAGGAGGAAGCACTAAGCCCTGTGTAAGCTCTTCTAGGCAACATACTTGTATTTAGAAGTTGATAAATAAATGTTATTGCTTTTTCCTGAATGGACAAAGTTTACTTTAACCTACCTATAGGCATGAACCCAAACTATACTACAAAAATCTCTCAATATTTTACATTTAAATACATAATGGGGGTTATTTACGAAAGTCAAATCCACTTTGCACTGCAGTGCAATGCAGTCGCTGTAGATCTGAGGGGGGACATGCAAGGAAAATAAAAAACAGCATTTTAGCTTGTACGTGATTGGATGATAAAATCAGCAGAGCTTTCCCTCATTTCAGATCTTCCCCTCAGATTTAGCAGCAAGAGAGCAGCGTAGGGTTGGATTGAGGCTTGCAGTGGGCTAAGGATCTACAAGAAGTGATTGTATAGAAAGTAAAGGAGTTTGTTAAAATTTGTGTTAGGAACTGTTCTAAGACTGTTGCCATAGGAGACAGCGCTCCTACACATGCAGATGTGGGGCTGGATTCAGATAGAATGGTCTATCTATGTGGCGGCGTAACATATCTCAGATACGTTACGCCGCGTAAATTTTGGGCGCAGGTTTCCGTATTCAGAAAGAACTTGCGCCCTTAGTTATGGCGGCGTAACGTATTTGATCCGGCATAAAACCCGCCTAATTCAAATGGGGATGATGTGGGCGTGTTTTATGTAAATACACTGTGACCCCGCGCCTTTGACGTATTTTACGAACGACGCATGCGCCGTCCGTCGAATATCCCAGTGTGCATTGCTCCAAAGTACGCCGCAAGGACGTATTGGTTTCGACGTGAACGTAAATGACGTCCAGCCCTATTCGCGAACGACTTACGCAAACGACGTAAAATTTTCAAAACTCGGCGTGGGAACGACGTCCATATTTAACATTAGCTACGCCTCATATAGCAGGGGTAACTTTACGCCGGAAAAAGCCTAACGTAAACGATGTAAAAAAATGTGACGGCGGGACGAACTTTTCAGAATCGGCGTAAATACCGAATTAGCATATTCCTCGCGTAACTATACGGAAGCGCCACCTAGCGGCCAGCGTAAATATACAGCATAAGATACGACCGTGTAAGACACTTACGCCGGTCGGATCTTAGGGAAATCTATGCGTAACTGATTCTCTGAATCAGGCGCATAGATACGACGGCCCGCACTCAGAGATACGATGGCGTATCTGGAGATACGCCGTCGTATGTCGTATCTGAATCCGGCCCCTTGTGTCTTGCTGGGTGCCTTTCCCTGCATGGCTGTCTACCTGTAGAAGTCTCTGAGTCTGCCAATTGACATTGCAACTATCTAAGGGTGTCCTGGCCCTAAACCCTCTCTCCCACCATGAATCTACCTCACATTACACCCACTGGACCTTGCAACCCACTCTATACAGAATTGTGTGTAGGGGATGCCCCAGGGATAGTATGGACAAGACACAGAACAGGATACAAAAAAGTAAAAAAAGTACACATTTTATTCCATATAGAAAATATAGATATACATGAACATTAAAAACGTGGAATGGAACAAAAAAAATAGAAATACAGCTTCTACTAGTTGTCAACACACCACACTTCTGAACATCAAAGTAGAGTAATGCCGTGTACACACGATCAGTCCATCTGATGAGAACGGACCGATGGACCATTTTCATTGGTTAACCGATGAAGCTGACTGATGGTCCGTCGCGCCTACACACCATCGGTTAAAAAAACGATCGTGTCAGAACGCCGTGACAACGACGTGCTGAAGAAAACGAAGTTCAATGCTTCCAAAGCATGCGTCGACTTGATTCTGAGCATGCGTGGATTTTTAACCGATGATCGTGCCTACTAACGATCGGTTTTGTCCTATCGGTTAGGAATCCATCGGTTAATTTTAAAACAAGTTGGCTTTTTTTTAACCGATGGTTAAACTAACCGATGGCGCCCAAACACACGATCGGTTTTGACCGATGAAATCGGTCCATCAGACCATTCTCATCGGTTTAACCGATCGTGTGTACGCGGCATTAGAGGTGTGGTCACAACAGAACCGACATGTTTCGGATAACACCAAAAATATTTTTTTGTTTTTGGCGTATTTGTTTCCTTCTTCTTCTTCTTGGATTTTTTAAAGTAGGAGCATGCTGATATATTTCTTTTTGGATATATTTATTTTCCAAATAGAAATATATCAGCATGCTCCTATTTCAAAAACAGAAAAATCTTTTCGGTGTTATCCGAAACATGTCGGTTCTTTTGTGACCACAACTCTTATGCCGCGTACACACGATCGGTTCGTCTGATGAAAACGGACCATTTTCATCAGATGAATCGATCGTGTGTGGGCCCCATCGTTTTTTTTCCCATCGGTGAAAAAACTTAGAACCTGTTTTAAAATTCTCTGATGGTTAAAAAACCGATAGAAAAAAACGATCGTCTGTGGGGAAATCTATTGGTTAAAAATCAACGCATGCTCAGAATCAAGTCGACGCATGCTCGGAAGCATTGAACTTCATTTTTCTCAGCACGTCGTTGTGTTTTACGTCACCGCGTTCTGACACGAACGGTTTTTTAACTGATGGTGTGTAGGCAAGACTGATGAAAGTCAGCTTCATTGGACATCTGATGAAAAAATCCATCAGACCCTTTTCCTCGGATGAACCGATGGTGTGTACACGGCATTACTCTACTTTGATATTCAGAAGTGTGGTGTGTTGAACTTGACAACTAGTAGAAGCTGTATTTCGATTTTTTTGTTCCATTCCACGTTTTTAATGTTCATGTATATCTATATTTTCTATATAGAATAAAATTTGTACTTGTTTACTTTTTTGTAATTTCTCTTTCATATCTGTGTCTTGTCCATACAATCCCTGGGGCATCCCCTACACACAATTCCTAATTTGGGATGTGGCAAGATCCTTCAGGATTTCTCCTGAGCTAGTTTCTCTTCTTTCAACAAATTTTTTACTCTATACAGAAGGATTTCAGCTGTTCCTGGCTCTGGAGTTTCTCATTAGACTAAAGGGGGCCTGCGACCTTGCTACAGGTATAATGCCGTGTACACACAACCGTTTTTCGCAATGTGAAAAATGAAAAAAAATTTAATATCATTAAAAACAATTGTGTGTAGGCTCCAGAGCATTTTTCGCGACGTTAAAAATGGCCATTAAAAATTAGAACATGCTCTAAATTTTCGCGTTGTTTTTAACATTGTCCTTTTTAACGTCATAAAAAATGGTCGTGTGTGGGCTTTAACGACGTGAAAATAACTTGCATGCTCAGAAGCAAGTTATGAGACAGGAGCGCTCGTTCTGGTAAAACTAGCGTTCGTAATGGAGATACACATTCATCACGCTGTAACAGACTGAAAAGTGCGAATCAGCAAAAGCAGCCCCAAGGGTGGCACCATCCGAATGGAATTTCCCCTTTATACAGTCCCTGACAAAAGTCTTGTCGCTTGTGTACAAATTGACCTGAAGTGCGCAAAACGAAACTGACAAAAAGTATTCTAATACTCACAGCTTGGTAAAGACGATTGAGTCAATTTTTGCCAAGACATAAGTGTTGTGGCCTTGTTATATGAGCTTCACCTGCCTGTGACTAATAATGGATCAATGAGGTCTCAGGTGTGTATAAAAAGAACACCAGTACACTAGACCTTCTTAACTGCAACTAGACCTCTGCAAACATGCCTAAGATTCACCCGGAGACTAAAGTGTTGATTATCAAGAGGCTGAAGACCAGATCCACTGCTGATGTGGCAGACACCTTCAATGTGTCTCAGCGTCAAGTTCAGAGGATAAAAAAAAGATTTGAAGAGACTGGAGTCGTTTTGAACAAGGCCTGGTCAGGCCGACCCGCAAGACAACTGCTCGAGAGGACCGTTTGTTGGCTCGAAAATCCAAGGCCAGCTCATTTTCCTCTGCAGCAGAGCTCCACGAGACCTGGTCACCTAAAGTCCCTGTGTCAACCAGAACAGTTTGTCAGATTCTGTCTTGAAATGGCCTCCATGGTCGAATCAGTGCCCATATGCCAGCACTAAACAAAAGACAATTGAAAAACCGTGTGGCATTTGATTTGCCAAGGGCCACAGCCTGCTAAAAGGATGGACTCTGGAAAAGTGGCAAACAGTGGATTTTTCAGATGAATCTTCTGTTGAATTACATCACAGTCGCCGCAAATATTGCAGGAGACCTACTTGAACCCGCATGGAGCCAAGATTTACCCAGAAAACAGTGAAGTTTGGTGGAGGCAAAATCATGGTCTGGGGTTACATCCAGTATGGGGGTGTGCGAGGGATCTGCAGGGTGGAAGGCAACATCAATAGTCTAAAATACCAAGAAATCTTAGCTACCTCTTATATTCCCAACCATAAAAAACATCGCATACTTCCATCTCCACATCAAAGTTCCTTAAGGCGAAGAAGATCAAGATGCTCCAGGATTGGCCAGCCCAGTCACCAGACATGAACATCATTGAGCATATGTGGTGTAGGATGAAAGAGGAAGCATTGAAGACGAAACCAAAGAATATTGATGAACTCTGGGAGGCATGCAAAACTGTTTTCTTTTCTATTCCTGATGACTTCATCAATAAATTGTATGAATCCTTGCCAACCCGCATGGATGCTGTCCTTCAAGCTCATGGAAGTCATACAAGATATTCAATTTGGATCTCACAGCACCACTTCTTAATTTGCTGACATATTTTTGGATTTTCGGTAAAGTTGTTTAATTTCTGTATAGGCGACAAAACTTTTGTCTTGCCAAAATTTTACCTTTCTGTCTTGATTAAATGATAAATCTTTTTTCAGTGAAACTCATTTATTTCAGTGCATTAAACATCATTTGGGAGTGCTTTAGCTTTTTATATGAGCTATTTCTAACACCAATTGATTAATTAAAAGTCAGGTTAATAGCGGGAGTTTCTACAAAATAGAAAAGCGACAAGACTTTTGTCAGGGGGCCAGATTCAAGAAGCAATTGCGCCTGTGTAACCATAGGTTACACAGCGCAATTGCTTACTTGCTCTGGCGTAGCGAATGCTCCTGATTCAGGAACATCGCTACGCCGACTGCAGCCTAAAATCTGCGTGGCATAAGGCTCTTATGCCACGCAGATTTTAGGCTGCATTCTTGCGTTGGCCGCTAGGGGGCGCTCCCATTGTGATCTGTGTATAGTATGCAAATTGCATACTAACACCGATTCACAACGTTGCGCGAGCCCTGCGTACGCAAATTACGTAGTTTGCGTATGTTGGATTTTGCGTAAGGTTACACATCCTAATAGCAGGCGCAGCCAATGCTATAGGATACCCACGTTCCCGCGTCGCGATATTTAAAATCTACGTCGTTTGCGTAAGTGAATCGTGAATGGCACTGGACGCCATTCACGTTCACTTTGAAGCAAATGACGTCCTTGCGACGTCATTTGCCGCAATGCACGTCGGGAAAGTTTCCCGACGGAGCATGCGCTCTATGCTTGGCGCGGGAGCGCGCCTAATTTAAATGATTCCCGCCCCCAGCGGGATCATTTACATTGCGCACGCTTATGCCGGGCAATTTTGCCGGCGCGCCCTCGCAATTTACGGAGCTACTGCTCCGTGAATCGAGGGCAGCGCAAAATATTTGCGGGGGCGCAGGGCAAAATCGTTGCCCTGTGCCTCCGCAAATAAAGCGCAAATGTACCTGAATCTGGGCCAGGGACTGTAGTGCCGTCGTACGTGTTGTACGTCACCACGCTTTGCTAGAGCATTTTTTTTTTCACGATCGTGTGTAGGCAAGGCTTACCAATAATCGGGTTGAAAAAAACTTTGTTTTTTCTAGACCATTAAAAATGGTCGTGTGTACGCGGCATAAGACTTAAAAAAAAAAAAAACAGAGCTGAGTTAGTTTACAAGAAATCTCTACCAATAACTGAAAAAACAAATAGGAGCAATTGATGAAATAATCTAAACTGCCCCAATACACCCCAAAACACATCTAAATAAAGAAAAAAAAATACTCAACCAAGCAAAAGCCACTGTTGCTGATCAATAAGCTCAATTTTGTCCAAATCACTCAGCTCACTCTAAGGCCCCATACACACGATAGAATCCATCCGCAGATAAATCCCAGCAAATGGGTTTCTGCGGATAGATCCTATGGTGTGTACACGCCAGCGGATCTGTTTCCGCGGATAAATCTCCCCTGGGATGGATTTCCAGCAGATGGATATTTGCTGACATGCACAACAAATCCATCTGCTGGAATCCATTCCAACGGATGGATCCGCTCGTCTGTACAGACTCACCGGATCCATCCGTCCAAAGGGATTTCCCGCACGCGTCGTAATGATTTGACGCATGCGTGGAATTGCTTATATGACAGCGTCGCGCCCGTCGCCGCGTCATAATCGCGGCGACGGCGCGACACGTCATCGCCAGAGGATTTCCGCGTGGATTTCAATGCGATGGTGTGTACACTCCATCGCATAGAAATCTGCGGAAATCTTTGAGAGGATTTATCCGTGGAAACGGTCCGCTGGACCGTATCCGAGGATAAATCCTCTCGTGTGTATGGGGCCTTAGGGCAAATAAAGTGAGTTACAGCCTAAAACAATACCAACATTTGGAAGATGAAGCTCGAAGGCTATTAGGTGAAAACACCTTTGGGAATACAATGTTACTAGCAGCCTTGACTGATTGGTAGAGGGGGTTTCTAATCTATCAGTATATAATTTTGGACATCAGTGTCTCAGTGCTGGAGAAGACTTGTGCTGCAGCTCCCTGGCAGGTATTCATTGGAAATGTATTGAGCTTGCCTGCACTTAGACAACGAGCTTTGACATGGTTGTCCCCAGCCTGACACTGCAATATGATTTAATGACATTCCTAGTACTGTAGCATGTCCCTGTTCCGTGTGGCTGGATACCGGGTGACAGTCTGTCTTTGCACTGTATTACAAAAGCAGTGGTTAAATTGAAATGATTTTCTTGCTAGCAGGAAACGAGCAGAACAGCTGCCACTCTTATCGTTCCCAGAGGAGGACGCAAACACTTTACACAAAGAGCAATTTGGAATTGGAAACACCAGAGCAAAGATTATCAATACTGCTTCAGCAAAATGTCTGGTCAAGTTCACTAAAGGACCCGTAATGCCCTTACTGACTTACTGAACTTACCTCTGTAGTCAGAAGGGTTAGAATGGGCAGTAATGGAGGCTTTGTTATGTGCCAACCAGAGGCGGCTCTAGGCTTTGTGAGGCCTTAAAGCGGGGGTTCACCCTAAAAAAAATTCTAATAATACATGGACCGACCTAGGAGACCGACAGTATGCTGTTGTTTGTGTTTTTTTTTTCCCAACATACCTGTATAGGGCTATTTTCGGCCCCCGGCTTTCCCTCGGGAGTGGGCGTTCCTAATCACAGGTTGTGATTGACGTGCTTCTGACCGGCGCATACTGCACATCACGAGTTGCCAAAAGAATCCGAACGTCGGTGCGCATGCGCCGTATATGGAGCCGCACCGACGTTCGGCTTCTGCGCCGGTCGGAAGCACGTCAGTCACAGCCTGTGATTAGAAACGCCCACTCCCGCGGGAAATATTGAGTGACAGGGGAGAAACTGCTGCCGGACTAAGGTAAGGATCGCCAATAAATAAAAAAAAAACAATGGATTCATTATTGTCTCTGCCTGCTAGTTTAGTTGAGCCAAAGTCTAAATTTAGGGTGAACCTCCGCTTTAAGCAAAAACTTAGGGGTAGATTCAAATTGCCCGGCGTAAATTTGTGCGGGCGTAGCGGATCTCAGATACGCTACGCCGCCGAAACTTAGTGAGGCAGGTTCTGTATTCAGAAAGAACCTGCGCCCTAAGTTAAGGCGGCGTAGCGTATGTGATCCGGCGTAAGCCTGCGGAATTAAAATTATCCATGTAGTGGGCGTGTTGTATGGTAATGAAGGCTGACCCCACATAATTGACGTTTTTTACTAACGGCGCATGTGCCGTCCGTGAACGTAACCTGGTGCGCATGCTCCAAATTAACCCGCAAAAAGCCAATGCTTTCGGCGTGAACGTAAATTACGCACAGCCCTATTCGCGAACGACTTACGCAAACGACGTAATCGACGTAAAATTGGTTGCTGGCCCGATGTCCATACTTAACATAGGATACGCCTCATATAGCAGGGGTAACTTTTCGCCGGAAAAAGCCTAACATAACGTAATACAGAAAAAAGATACGCCGGAGCATCCTAGAAGTTATGCGGCGTATCTATAGATACGCCAGCGTAACTTCTTTATGAATCTGGCCCTTAAGGCCTCAACTCATGCCCATAATGGGTAAAAAAATAAAAAGGGGCTACAGAAATTTGCACGGATCTAGCACACAGTGATTAAGCAGAGACAAATTAGGCGGCTGCGAGGCCCCCCTGTGAGTGTGAGGCCCTAGGCGACCGCCTAATTTGCCTAAATAAAGAGCTGCCTCTGGTGTCAATCCTCTCACCATTAAAGCTTGCAGTCAGTGTATGCTATTGATACAATTGAATTAAACCTGTGACCTTTATTTAAAAAAAAAGTGAGGCAAACCGGCCCCCAAAAGCAACTATGCATGTTGGCTTGGATGAGGTGCCTTGCCTTCGGGCTCGAGCTCGAATCCTGGTATTCCTGATTTCAAGCCTCCTTCAGAGGGATTCTAAATGTCTCCCTGATAGAAGGTCATCTTAATGTTCCTACTTGATGTTACTTGGCCCCCTCTCCCTTGCTAGAAAGTTTATCTAAGTACCGTATTTGTCGGTGTATAACACGCACCCTAATTTTAAGAGGGAAGTATAAAGAAAAAATCTTTTAGGAGGGAAGTTTATGGAAAAAAATAACATTTTAAATGCCCATCAATGCAGCCTCATCAGTGTCCATCTACAGCCTTGCCCATCATTGCAGAATGATCAGTGTCCATCTTGCAGCCTTGCCCATCGATCTGCAGCCTTGCCCATCCATCTGCAGACTTGCCCATCCATCTGCAGACTTGCCCATCCATCTGCAGCCTTGCCCATCATTGCAGAATGATCAGTGTTCATCTACACCCTTGCCCATCCATCTGCAGCCTTGCACTTCCATCTGCAGCCTTGCCCATCCATCTGCAGACTTGCACATCTATCTGCAGCCTTGCCCATCCATCTGCAGCCTTGCCCATCATTGCAGAATGATCAGTGTCCATCTGCAGACTTGCCCATCCATCTGCAGCCTTGCCCATCCATCTGCAGCCTTGCCCATCCATCTGCAGCCTTGCACATCCATCTGCAGACTTGCCTATCCATCTGCAGCCTTGCCCATCATTGCAGAATGATCAGTGTCCATCTGCAGACTTGCCCATCCATCTGCAGCCTTGCCCATCCATCTGCAGCCTTGCCATCCATCTGCAGCCTTGCCCCCATCCAGTGTCAATCTGCAGCCATGAGAGAACGAGCGCCGCCGAGATACACAGAGCTGGATGTCCTGTGTACTTAGCTCCTCTCGGCTCGTCTCGCAGTCCCGCCCATTGGCCCGGTTCCTATGATGGACATAACACCGGTCCAATGGAGGGAGGCGTGACTGCGAGCAGAGCCGAGTACACAGTACACTCGGCTCTGTCTATTTCGGTGGCGCTCGTTCCCTCCGAGGCAGCCGCTCGGCCTATAACACGGACCCACAATTTTCCCACATTTTGTTATGTGCCGATAAATACGGTATATGATAATATAATATATATTTTAATTTTTAACCCTACCCAAATCCGTAAAAAAAAATGATAAAAGTCTTCAATCCAGTCATGGTTAGGAGGCATCACTTTGACTCATTCAGCCATTTGTAAATATTTGCTTGAGTTTTTGAGACCTGTAAACAAACAGGAAAATGTTAAAAGGATTGGGGAGTTCCACTTATAAAACAATACAAAATATTACAATAAACAATATTTAACATTTACCTAAACAATTTACATTGTATTCTTTGGTCCTGACTGTGATGAATGCAGAAAAAAATCGCGTAAAACCCTTTTAATTCCTTTTAAGGTTACACCAAGAGGAAATGATCAGACAGGTTGCAACATTTTTGCTTTTGTTTTTAATATTAGTTTTCATTCACACCGGCAGAGCTGGGTTTGGGTTGCGCTGAATAATTTTTCCTTAGAGCCTGCAGCTACAGAGGTCCGCTAGGAATGTCTTCACTGCTGTCCATAGTCTGCCCACATGTGCACTTTAATGGGGTTGTAAAGTGTAACGAAATGACCCGTGACACCCAAAGACTTTTAAAAGAATGGGGGGTACTCCTGTGCCAGCTTCACTAATGACTCTTGGGTCTAGGGTCACCCTGTGCCCCTTTTGGGCATAGGGTGACTGATAAATGATAATTCATGTTTTGCAGGATATCTTGAAATATTTCAGTTTGATTTCATGCTGACCCCCAACTGGTCAATAAGAGTGTCTACTTCAATGCTTAACCTAGGCTGTTGAGATGCTAACTAAGTATGTCTGCTCCCAAGACCTTTCATTGTGTGAAGATGCTATTGATGATAGATATGTGTTGTGAGTTAGCAGTCTAAAGGTCAGGCGTCTGACTTAAAGAATGTGTATTATGAAGTAGGTGAGAACAGCTTGGCGGAGCCATGCTGTCTGGATAATGTTTAGTAATTAACCCATCTGAATGTGATTGAAGCCCCATTGTGGGATGTGTGGGTGGAGAGTTCTTTCTCCCTGTGATTAACTGAAACATGCTATACTGTATATAAGAAAGCTAAGATACAATTAAAAGTGTTCATACATTTTGAAACCAGGAACAGAGCGTATGTCTCATTATTCTGGGAAATGGAATGGATCATGCCTGTCAGATTGTGGAGTGTCAGATAAGCTAACGTGGACGATGGAATGGGAGTATCGTAAACGGTGGTGGCACAGCAGTGGGATGGTTCTATCGCTAGAAGAACAGCTACAAGGACACAGGACAATGGAGACACAGTATGAACGGCTGAAGCTCTCTTCCCTCATCGACTTACTGGAGAGCCGGGGCAGACCAGCCAGCAACCGTAAGAAAAGGGACATTATTGCAGAACTTGTCAAAATGGATAGAGCTGAAAGGCCCAGCGTAACAGACAGGACACCCGAGGAAGAAAGTTTTGATCGGGCTGTTAAACGAGGACTGGCAAAGTATGGTTCTAATCCTCCACCGGAGATCATAGACCTGGTTATAGCGGCTGTGGATGCCACTTGGCTACATCAAAGAGGTGCTGCAGCAGCAGAAGTCACAACAGCACCCACTGAAGAGAGAGGAGAGGTACAGATACCAGTCTCCATGGAAGAGGAATTCAGAAGGAGGTTACAAGAGATGCAGGTACAGCACAAAGGACAGGTATCAGAGGAGGCTCTGCTGAGATGGTCGGATGTGATTCGTTGCCAACTCTGGAAGGAAGCGCTAGCTCTTGAGCAGCAACACCAGGGGAAGGTTCTCCCCTCCATCCATGTAAGGTACTGGCCACAGTATGACGCACGAATGCAGTTGTTGGGGGAACAACCAAAGCAGGAGTGGACAGCTGAGTTAAGCAGGCTGATCCGGGCAGAGTTGCGGTTGGACGAGAGCTACAGAGCCCTCCGGTGGTATGTAGCCCAAGAGTGCCCGTGGTCAGCGGATGACAGCCCCACGGAAGGCTTTGACTATGATGGCCTGGGACTATTGTATTGGAGGATGTCCAGTGATCCTGACTTCGGGGATGATAGGGAGTGGCGCTTGGAGGACATAATGGAGTACAGAGAGGAAAAATTTAATGTCTCGGAAGGCCACTGGTTGCAGGAAGATTTGGAGTTTCTGGCCATTCTGGAATGGGAGCTGGAGATCGCCTACAGACAGCTGCTAGACTCTGCTCAGCAGCAGGGTGGGGCTCCCGTTGCCTTGGACTATGAGGAAATTTCAGACGACAGTTCTGAAATCCTAGCTGATGAATCGGCAGTGGAAAATATGGAGATTGCCATCCCTAAAGCCGAAGCAGATGGTGTGGAGTTCCAGGGAGCCGGGGCAGTTGGCCCCTCTCTCCAGCAACAAGCTGAGGTGGTAAAGCTTTTACTCCCAGCTGAATCACTGGCAGCCAGGCAGGATGCTACTGACCGACTGACAACTACAGCTTGAGCTGATATCGGGGGATGGGACTGTGGTCTCCCCTCACAGCAACCCAGCAGAAGAGCTGGCAACAGAGCAGAGTGCCACAAGCCTCTGCTCTCAACTAGCAGGAGAGGGAGTTCCTGTGGTAGTGGATGGGACTGTGGTCTCCACTCACAGCAACCCCAGAGAATGGTGCGGCACTGAGACAGGAGGATGTCAGCTTTGCTTTGCAAGCACCGGGGGATTTTTTACCTACCACCAGTGGATGGGACTTCAGTCTCCACTGGTATACCCCAGGGATGGGGGCCAGTTGGCCCATGTCCCCAACAGCATAATGGACTGAGCCCAGTCACCCTGTCTTCTCTCCAGCGGCTGAAAGGACTCCAGGGAGAAGGGCCAGTCCAGGCCTCTCCCCAGCGGCAGGCATGTTCTCTGAGAGAGGCAGAGGTTGGCTGGGTGAGTAATGCTCTGGTTGGAGCAATTTATTTGGGATACGGTATGGATACCAGCATTGGAGGACTGGAACTACTGATTAACTTCGGAGTCAACCCATTTGGGATTCCCTCCTGTGTCAGTCTCCCACCTAAAGGGGAGAGATGTAACAGAATGACCTGTGACACCCAAAGACTTTTGAAGGATGGGGGGTACTCCTGTGCCAACGTCACTAATGACTCTTGGGTCTAGGGTCACCCTGTGCCCCTTTTGGGCATAGGGTGACTGATAAATGATAATTCATGTTTTGCAGGATATCTTGGAATATTACAGTTTGATTTCATGCTGACCCCCAACCGGTCAATAAGAGTGTCTACTTCAATGCTTAACCTAGGCTGTTGAGATGCTAACTAAGTACGTCTGCTCCTAAGACCTTTTATTGTGTGAAGATGCTATTGATGATAGATATGTGTTGTGAGTTAGCAGTCAAGGAACGTGTATTATGAAGCAGGTGAGAACAGCTTGGCGGAGCCATGCTGTCTGGATAATGTTTAGTAATTAGCCCATCTGAATGTGATTGAAGCCCCATTGTGGGATGTGTGGGTGGAGAGTTATTTGTCCCTGTGATTAACTGAAACATGCTGTACTGTATATAAGAAAGCTAAGATACCATTAAAAGTGTTCATACATTTTGAAACCAGTAACAGAGCGTATGTCTCGTTATTCTGGGAAATGGAATGGATCATGCCTGTCGGATTGTGGAGTGTCAGATAAGCTGACGTGGGCGATGGAATGGGAGTATCATAAACGGTGGTGACCGTTACATAAAGGTTTGTGAACCAAGGAAAGGAAAAGGTAAGTGAACCAACAATGCATTAGCTTAAAGAAACCTATTTAGAAAATAAAAAACAATCCTTTACAACCCCTTAAAATATAACATATTTATATGGAATTATTCCTTAGGTGTACAATCCAATCTAATTTCTTCAATATAACCTGTTTCACTAAAAGCTTGTACTCGGATTAGCTGACCAAATATTGTAACTCTTGTTTTTTACGGTATCTCCATTAATAATTGTCAGAATAAATAACACTTATTGTGGGCTAGTGACCTATCCCATTCTGATTACCTAATATGCAATTTGGTCTCTTATGTCTTTTTATAATTTTTGGCACAGAACAAGCGAGTCACATATAAACAACAAATGGGGCTGTTCTGCTTGTTTGCTGTATATACTCGAGTATAAGCTGACCCGACTATAAGCCGAGGCACCTAATTTTACCACAAAGAACTGGGAAAACGTATTGACTCGAGTATAAGCCTAAGGTGGGAAATGCAGCAGCTATTGTAAGTGGAAAAGAGGGTCAACAATGTCCATCTGCAGCTTCACTGTGCCCATTTGCAGCTTCACTGTGCCCATCCGCAGCCTCACTGTGCCCATCTGCAGCCTCACTGTGCCCATTTGCAGCCTCACTGTGCTCATCTGCAGCCTCACTGTGCCCATATGCAGCCTCACTGTGCCCATCTGCAGTCTCACTGTGCTCATTTGCAGCCTCACTGTGTCCATCTGCATACATTACTGTGCCCACTTACAACCTCACTGCACCAATCTGCATGCCTCACTGTGCCCATTTGCAGCCTTAATGTGCTCATCTGCATGCCTCACTGTGCCCATCTGCAGCCTCATGTACCTAATCTCTCGCTGTGTCATGCAACTACAGTCAGCGGGCGTCCACTGTAAATCAGCAACGTGCGGCAGGGATGTGGCAAGTGACAATTAGCAACGTGTGGCAGGTGACCTGGCAAGTGCCAATACGCAACGTGTTGTAGGTGACATGGCAAGTGACAAATGGCAATGTGTGGCAGGTGACGTGGTAAGTGACAATCCGCAACGTGTGGCAGGTGACGTGACAAGTGACAAATTCCGCAACGTATGGCAGGTGATGTGGCAAGGGACAATTCGCAACATGTGGCAGGTGACGTGGCAAGGGACAATTCGCAACGTGTGGCAGGTGACGTGGCAAGGGACCATCAGCATCTGGTGGCAGGGACGTGGCAAGTGACACGCTCAGGGCTCCCACTGATTCTGCATTATGGTGAGTTGAACTATTTCATTTTATAATACAATGTAATAATAGAAATAATGCGCTTCAATCATCCTGACACCATAACAACCAAGGTGCCAGGATGATTGAAGCGCCAACACCAGCCACTGCCACGATACATTTCCAGCAAAAAAAAACATTTTCTGCCAGTGCCCCTCCCGAGACTAGACTCTCGATCCGCCCCCGGGTGCAGACTGGTGTGAGAGATTCCAGAGACTGTGTGCTGTTACCACCCCTCTGGTGCTATACATTCAGCTGTGTTCAAAGCGATATTGTGTCTGGTGTCCTGAAGAGCTCAGTCTATTTAAAATTTATAAAAAAGGACTTTGCTTAGATGTCCAAAGAGGAAGATTAATCTCCTCTTTTAGCTAATACAAGGCCCAGTCCATCATTTCCTTGTGCAAGGACTTGGTTCACAGTCCTAAAGGAGAAACTGAGGCCCCTTTCACACATGCGGACCATTTATTTTATCAGTTCAGTCATGTCAAAACAGATGAAGTATTCATCAGTTTTTCATTCGTGCTCATCAGTTTTTTTCTAACATCCACTACTAATTTAAAAACGGAACAAAAATTGACTATTTGTCAGTTTACATCCGTTTTTCGTCTGATCCTTTTTTTTTTTAACAGAAGAAAAATAGAGCTTTGATCAGTTTAAAAAAAAGGATAATGACGGATGTGGATGTAAACTGATGTAAATGGATGATCATCCATTTACATCAGTTTTTCCATAGAGATGCATTGATGTCCGTTTTTCATCCGTCAATGGTGGATGAAAAATGGAAAAAACAGACAGCATGTGTGAAAGGGACTTATGCCTCGTACACACGGCCGGACTCTCCGAGAAAAAAAGTCAGACGGGCTTTTTTTCTCAGAAAGTCAGGCCGTGTGTAGCCTCCATCGGGCTTTTTTTGTTGGAAGTCCGACGGACCTTAGATAGAGATCCTATTCTCTTTCTTTCCGTTGGACTTCCGACGGACTCACGGTGGACTTTTGCACGGTCAAAAGTCTGACCGTGTGTAGGAGGCATGAGTGTCCTCAAGCTGTTAGTGTCCTCAAATTGCCACTGAAGGTTTCTGGAGTATCACCACAGTTACCCTACTCCCAACCAAGTTCAAGTTCTACAATACAGCATCAGAAAAGTATACTTCAGACTGTTCATTGAGCCAAAGGAGTGTCTGTGTGACTGGCTGCAGGGCAATTCCATGAAAAATACCTGAGTCCTTTAACCGCTTCAGCCACAAACATTTTTAAATCTATTGGATCACTCGACTGGTTTCGTCGACCTGACGTCATCTGGAGCAGATGACGTCAGGTCGACGAAACCGGTCGAGCAATCCGATAGAACGCCACAACACTTTCGTTTTTTGCATATCTGCATGTCAGCATGAAATGCTCTTTTAATTTTACTTAAATGTGAGTACCTATTTGTCTGTGCAATACAAAGCCTAATATTTAAAACAATATTACACTATCTGGGACCCTTTTTCTCCTCTATATGGGATAACTACTGGGAGCACCACCAGGACCACAGGACGTATTTTTGCCAGAGTGCTGCACAGTGGCATACAGTGCAGGCCACATAGGAGCACAGTTGAGTTGGTCATTGTGTGAAATACAGAAGCACAAAGCACTTTTCATTTATTTTTTTTATTTTTTTTTTATATTTATTTTAATTTCCATTTCCACTTCTGGATCGGGATATCACTAATTAACCCATACGTAGCACATGGACATTTTCAATTATTAATAGTGTGCACTATTGTATATGCATTCAATTATTTATTGTATTTATTTTTATTTTTTTTGTACATATCCAGCACAGGTGCACTTTATACCATTAGGGTAAATTCATTATTCACATTATTTGTTTCGCACTAATTAAGGTAGCGCCATTCCTACCTCCATACCTCACTAAATCTACTATCTTATTCAGGTGAAATAAATTACGTTGGGGCAGCTGCCTAATTAATTAATTTAAGGGCGTCAAAACCCTATATATACAATCACTCACTGGCAATATTTGTCTCCATTGCACGGATTCATCCACATTATTTCAAAGAATTTAAAGCGGGAGTTCACCCTAAAAAAATGTTTTAACATTAGATTGAGGCTCATTTTGTCAAGGGGAATCGGCTATTTTTTTTAAAATCGAAGCACTACTTACCGTTGTAGAGAGCGATCTTCTCCGCCGCTTCCGGGTATGGGCTGCGGGAGCGGGCGTTCCTATTTTGATTGACAGTCTTCCGACAGGCTTCCGACGGTCACATCCATCGCGTCACGAGTGGCCGAAAGAAGCCGAACGTCGGTGCGGCTCTATACGGCGCCTGCGCACCGACGTTCGGCTACTTTCGGAAAATTGTGAGGCGATGGATGCGACCGTCGGAAGCCTGTCGGAAGACTGTCAATCAAAATAGGAACGCCCAGTCCCGCAGCCCATACCCGGAAGCGGCGGAGAAGATCATTCTCTAAAACGGTAAGTACAGCTTTGATTTTAAAAAAACTAGCCGATTCCCCTAGACAAAATGAGCATCAATCTAAGGTTAAAAAAATTGTATATTTCCGGGTGAACCTCCACTTTAATGAAGCATAAAAATAGGCGCTTACAAACAGAGTAAAAACAAAGCAGGGATAAAAAACGTAATTCCAGACAAACTTCACGTCACTTCCGGTCACATGCAGTATTACTGATGCGTTGCGTCACCTCACGTGACTTCATCAGAGAAAACAGAGGTTTTTATCCCTGCTTTGTTTTTACTCTGCTTGTAAGCGCCCATTTTTATGCTTCATTAAATTCTTTGTTTTTACTATTTCACGATGAGAGCCCTTCTTTGTCTTTCTCTTCTGGGATTGTTTTTATCCATATTGTGAGCCTCCATTTTATTGAAGACCACCTTGGCTATCATTAAGGACATCAGGAAGCTGCATACTAAGGATATCATTTCTGCAGTAAGATTTTCTATAGCCATACAAGTTTTATGATCTTTGATATTGAGGCAAGCGCTCTGTGAGCCCACATATTAAGAGGACCACCACTTGAAGCACATTGATTATTTGAAGCACTTGAAGCCAGTATTTGATCATTTATCAGCATAAGCACTTTGGACTGAATTATTTATTTATTTTTATTTATATAAATCCACATGTTGCATCACGTTTCTTAGTTTATTATTGAACTTTTTAATTTTATTTAATTAGTACACACACTGTTTGTTCACCCCCATATATCTTAGAATGTGTTTTAGAGGTTGCGCTCATCACAATTTTTTCTGCATTCCAATTTTTCAGTGATTTGTACACTTTATAGATTTGAGCAGCATTCTCACATGTTTAACACATTGGTTTCCTTGATTATTTGGTGATTCATTTGGTAAGCGCAGGAGACCCTTTCTTACTATAAAAATGCACTGATTACTGTAAAAATGGCACTGGGAGGCAAGGGGTTAAAACTAGGGGGCGATCAAGGGGTTAATTTTGTTCCCTCTCTGTGTTCTAACTGAAGGGGGGGTGGGACTGACTGGGGGAAATGACAAATCGCTGTTTATACTTTGTATGAACAGACGATCAGTCATCCCCCCCCCCCCTGAGAGAACCAGGATATGTGTGTTTACATAGGATATAAACATTAGTCAGACCACATCCCTAAATACAGAATACAAAAGTACACCCCAAAGGGTGCGTTTTCCTCGGTTGGGACTTTGAATTGGAAAGACTAAGGCCTAGATTCACGTAGGGCGGCATTACGTTGTGCGGGCGTAGCGTATCTTATTTATGCTACGCGGACGCTACTTAGAGAGGCACACACTGAGTGTTCACTTCCTTTCAGTCCGGCCCGGGAACAGCAAACTGAATCTCCTGCCGCGCGGACGCCAACATATGCCGGCGTGTTTCAGTCTTGTGAGGCTAGAAAATGTCCCATTTTTTTTTCTATGCTTGGGGCCCCCAAATTCCTTCAAACGGCCCTGCCTACCAGGAGAATGCCTAAAAAAGATATAGACAGATAGAATCCTAAATATTGGATATTATTTTATATTGTACCTCTGGCTTGTAAGGGAGTTTATAAAAAATAAATAGTCATGGAACATACCTGAAAAATTAACGGTATCATTCCTCTGAGGCCACACTATAGTAAGGTGCAGACCAAACAATTTATATGGAGTCTTCTTCCCTGTTACGGGGTAGAAAATCCCTATTATACCCTGAAAGGGGAAGAGGGAGACATCAGCCTTGAATATAGCCACTCCAAAGATTGTTGGAATATATGACATCATATTGTGGCAGAGAATTAGTTAGAGAAGCACAGTAACTATAATGTGTTTGGGCTTCCCTATAAGTAAACCAAGCACCGCAGACAAAAAAAGAGAGTGGATGTATAAGAAGGTGACCCAATTCAGTCAGTGTGATCCACAGCCCATCAGTTGTTGCTGGGATTCTGTTACAAACACAGACAAAGAGCTGGATTGTTAAAACATTCAAAACATTAATTTTAAGTCTCCATCAAATGGCATTGAATTAAATGCATAATCATCGTGCCCGTCGGGCACTCACATCGGCTCTGGGGGCGAGCAGCGAGCAAGCAGCAGGCGCGCTCCCCTAGTGGCCATATATATTATACAGGTATAATAAGGCTTACCTTTAGGTACTGTGAATATCTCCTAAACTTGCACTGTTTAGGAGATATTCAGAGTGCATGCAGCCAGTGACGTTACCAGTGCGGGAGTGGCGCCATCGCGCCCCCGGCCACTCATGTAGCTGGAGGCCGCGTACCTGGAAGGAAGACCAGGTAAAGATGGAAGCCCTCAGCTCTTCATTTAAGATAAGTCTCTCTTAATGGGCTAATATGTGATGCATACTAGAACATTATGATATTACCTTGCAAGGGACAACATCTGCTGCAAACAGAAAAAAAGCATTTCCTCTTCCTGCTCTTCATCCAGTGCTCACACAGTAATATTGAATTACCAATGGTAGGTCCACTGTAAAGTTATGGAGAGATAAGCATAGATAAGTATTCCAACAGAAATACTGTGAAAAACAAAATGACCTTCTTAAAACTGACAGAATTCACATATTGTCACTTTCTTGGGGAACAAATTCCATACAACCAATGACAGAGTTGTGAGTATAAAAGTGGCAAAGAAATATGGGTTGAGATATTGGTTGAGAACAGCCCAGTCGAAGGGCTAACCATGGAAAACCAAGAGATTGGATTTGTAATTATAGAACATCGGAGGATGATGTACATTTGGAAGATTGGAATTCAGACAGTGTAAGGTTTATAGATTAAGCATTTCCTCTACAGACATTCTATTTCTTTTTGAATCCACATATTGATTTTCCAATCATATAGTGTATCAAATCATTTTCTAAACTAGATCAAGAAATTTGTTCCTCCTTCACAGTTTTTCATAATGAAGATAACTGCTTCTGACGGCACATTAGATGACTGTCCAGAGAATGTTTCCGTCTGGATTAAAGGGTGAAGAAGACACGTGCCGTGTGTATGATTCTAGAGATAAGAGAAAATGAATCACTTAAAGGACCAGCAAACCAAAAATACAAAGTAGCATTGATACCCATATCTATGTAGCAACATTCTAGTTAGAGTAGGCTGCTAGGTACATTTAGGCCCAGATTCTCAAAGGCGTTACGACGGCGCAACACCATTTGCGCCGTCGTAAGTCCTAATCTGGCCCCGGGTATCTATGCGACTGATTCTTATGCCGCGTACACACCATCACTTTATGTGATGAAAAAAAATGACGTTTTTAAAAACGTCACTTTAATTGACCGTGTGTGGGGGAAAACTTTGTTTTATGTCTTCTAAAAAACTACCAAAAAAAATTGAAGCATGCTTCAATTTTATGTGTCGTTTTTCAAAACGTCAACTTTTACTTCACAGAAATTGACCGTGTGTAGCAAAAACGTTGTTTAAAACGACGTTTTTTCACCCGCGCATGCCTAGAAGCTACTTATGAAGCGAGCTTCAATGGAAAAACGTGGTGAACGTAACCTCGCTTTGCTAGAACATTGTGAGAAAAACGATGGTGTGTAGGTAACTTCGTCTTTGAAAATTGAAGTTTCAAAAACGTCATTTTTTACTTCACAGAAAATGTCGTTTTTTTTCATCACATAAAGTGATGGTGTGTACGGGGCATGAGAATCAGTTACGCATAGATACCCATTAGATCTGACAGGCGTAAGGCTCTTACGCTGTCAGATCTTAAATGCTATTTTGTTTCCCGCCGCTAGGTGTCGCGGACGTCGTTTTCCCCGTCGCTTATGTAAATTCGTTAATTACGGCGATTCCCGAACTTACGCGCGCTCGACGCAGAGAATTTACGTCGTTTCCGTAGCCTTTCAGACACGTAAAGTTGCCCCTGGGTCTATGAGGCGCAGCCAATGTTAAGTATGGCTGTCGTTCCCGCGTAGAAATTTCAAAAATCTACGTCGTTTGCGTAAGACAGCCGTGAATGGCGCTGGACGCCATTTATGTTAACGTCTAAGCAAATGACGTCGGTGCGACGTCATTTAGCGCAATGCACGTCGGGTTATTTACCCGACGAAGCATGCACAGTACGCTCGGCGCGGGAGCGCGCCTAATTTAAATGGTGCCCGCCCCATTTGAATTGGGCGGACTTGCGCCGAGCGATTTAACGATACACCGCCGCAAGTTTACAGGTAAGTGTTCTGAGAATCAGGCACTAACGTTGTAAACCTGCGGCGGTGTAACGTAAATCTCATATGTTACGCTGCCCAGGAGCAATGTAATTGTATGAGAATCTGGGCCTTAGTTTAGCTCTTGTGTAATCAGTGGTGCAAGGGTTGATTCAACATAAAATGAAAAAATGCAAATGTGCAAGAAATTGTATCGCCAGTGATACAATCACTAGAGTCCTCAGTGATGAGTGATATATATTTGAATAAAGTTGCGTGATGAGAATAGGTCATCAAAATAAAGAATCCACCTTCACCATAAGAACTAATGTTTCACCCAACGTGATCAAATAAAGGATGGCACCTTACTACTGACTGTAGTTGACCCTATAATTAAAAAGAAGTCAATAAAGCTTGTTTTATACAAAGTGTAATACTCCTTTGCAGGACCAGGGATTGCCAATCAAGCGATCATATTCCAACAGTGGCCCACGGGATATGTGATAAAAAAAAAAAAAGGACCGCAATAGTATAATATTGTTTATTAAAACGATTAAAACAAAAGCTGCCAAATGGCTCCTTACTGTGTGCGGTGCCCGAATCCCAGCACTGAGGCTGCAGAGCGTGTTCAGTAGGAGAGAGACGGCTTCCGCCGCTGTGAAGTCTGGCGTGCGCTCCACCACCGACGACCAGCTAACCCAGAAGGAACGTGACTGTGCGTGACCAGTATGCGCCTCAACGTACGTTTCGTAAATTACATCATCAGGAAGCTTAGGGCTGCTCAGTTTTGAACAGGCTGCTGTTCTTCTACTTCCCTTGTTTTCTGAAGGCTTAAGTCTCGTACACACGACCAGTTTTCCCGACGTTAAAACTGCCATGACAGCTTTTGGCCGGGAAAACTGGCCGTGTGTATGCTCTATTGCAGTTTTCCCGACAGGAAAACTACAGGAATGGCGGCTGGAAAAATTAGAACATGTTTTCTTTTTTCTCCCCGGGATTCCCGGTGGTTTTTAACTCGGCAGTTTTCCTATTGGGAAAGCCTGTGGGGGAGCATGCACACGGCCGGGTTTCCCGGCCAAAGCACTCAGCACACAGGAAAACCGTCTGTGTGTAGGGGGAAAAAGCTGCCGAGCAGGTTCTCGGGTTTCCCAGCGGTAAAAAGTCCGCCAGGAAACCCGTACGTGTGTACGAGGCATTAGGGGAAAAGCATGTTCTTTTTTTCCCTCCACCTTCTTTTTAGGATCAAAAAAGTAGGATGTTCAACGTATAACTGGAAATGTCAAGTAAGAAGTCAGCCGGGAAACCCGATCGCGTGTACGAGGCATCAAAGAAGTATAATGGGAGAGAGAGCAGAATAGGCAACCTAAATATTTATGGGACGCCAGCCAATCCCTGGGGAGGTGAGCCCAGCAGTGGATGGAGAGCCCATAAATAGTCTGAGGTCTAGGCAACAGAGTGCAGTGTTCCTGGGACCAGTCCTGCAGAAGACTAGTGCAGGATCCTTGGAAGAGCTTTGAGGAAAACACTGAGGTTCCAGCTAGGCTGAGCTGGGGGGCCTATTCGCAGATCCATTGTCCAGGGATTAAGTTGGGTGAGGAGGAAGCTCACCAAAAAAAGCCAGGAGGAAGTTGACGGGGAAGAATCTGACTGTGCTGTGGTGGTGTGAGTCTACAACTCCCTTACTAGGAAGAGCCTGATGGATTTCATGAGGAGGCAACCTGCAAATTTGATACTTATACTTGCAGTTAGAGCTAATAGGTGATCAGAATGTTTTGCAGCCGCTCAACTTGTAAAATACAATGACTAGCCGAAGCTGCATCTGTCTGTGACTGTTGGGATACAATCGGACAACCACTATTTCCTATTTTGTAAACGCTATAACTTTTGCGCAAACCAATCAATAACCGCTAATTGTGATTTTTTTTACCAAAAATATGTAGAAGAATACGTATCGGCCTAAAATGAGGGGAAAAAAATTGTTATATATATTTTTGGGGATATTTATTATAGCAAAAAGTAAAAAATATAGGCCCAGATTCAAGAAGCACTTGCGCCCGCGCAACCATAGGTTGCGCGGCGCAAGTGCTTACTTGCTCCGGTGTAACGAGTGCTCCTGATTCAGGAACCTCGTTACACCGACTGCAGCCTAGGATGTGACAGACATAAGCCTCCTTATGCCTTCACATCCCAGGCTGCATTCTTGCGTTGGCCGCTAGGGGGCGCGGCCATTGTGATCGGCGTATAGTATGCAAATTGCATACTACCACCGATTCACAAAAGTTGCGCGGGCCCTGCGCACGCAAGGTACGGAGTTTCCGTACGGCGACTTTAGCATAAGGTTGCTCCTGCTATAGCAGGGGCAACCTATGCTAAAGTATAGCTGCGCCTCCCGCCCGTGAAATTTGAATTTCACGTTGTTTACGTAAGTGATTCGTGAATGGCGCTGGACGCCATTCACGTTCACTTAGAAGCAAATGACGTCCTTGCGACGTCATTTGCCGCAATGCACGTCGGGAAAGTTTTCCGACGGAGCATGCGCTGTTCGCTCGGCGCGGGAGCGCGCCTAATTTAAATGATTCCCGCCCCCGGCGGGATCATTTACATTAGGCAGCCTTACGCCCGGCTGTTTAGCATATCGCCCGCGCAATTTACGGAGCTACTGCTCCGTGAATCGCTGGACAAATGGAAATATTTGCGTGGGCGCAGAGAAAAATCTTTGCTCTTTGCCCACGCAAATATTGCTCCATTCTACCTGAATCTGGGCCATAGAATTTTTTTCAAAACTGTCGCTTTATTTTTGTTTATAGCGCAAAAAAAATAAAAACTGCAGAGGTGATCAAATACCACCAAAAGAAATCTCTATTTGTGGAAAAAAAAGGACGCCAATTTTGTTTGGGAGCCACGTTGCATGACCGCACAATTGTCAGTTAAAGCGACGCAATGCCGAATCGCAAAAACTGGCCAGGTCCTTTACCTGCATAATGGTCCGGGTCTTAAGTGGTTAATGGAAATAAGTAATAGTTGCGCTCTAATAAATTAATAAATAGTGGAAACCTAACACATAAAAGATCAAAAAATATTTAACTCCCCACACATATATGTGATATATAATCCTGTGAATAGACTGTGAAATAAACTGAAATACATGAAGTCCAAAAATAAGTGATTCCAAATAAATAAATAAATGCAGGGCCGTTTGAAGTAATTGAAAGCACTCAGTGTGCACTTCCTGTTAGTCTGGCCGGGAACAGGAAACTGAATCTCCTGTACCACGCGGGGTACCCGGCCGGACTGACAGGACTCCAGGAGGAAGGAAGAGGAGCTCGACCACGCTACAGCCTGGGAAGGGGAAGTTGGGGGCCCCAGGCCAGCTCGAGGCCCCAAGCAATTGTTTGTTTTGCCTGTCCTGTAGTGACGGGCCTGAATAAATGGATGGTAATCCTGTGTAAAAAAGAAAGAATTCAAAATATCCAAAGGCACAAGGTCTTTTGCAAAAAGAAATCCTGAATCCGAGATACAAAATTCTTTTGCAGTAGAAGACTCAAATAAAGAAGTGAATCAGTATGTAAATTTGTCAAACTTCATGTGACTCCAAAACCACCATGAATCCACCACCGAAAGAATTGTGCGCTTACCAGCTGCACAGACCAGTATAGCCTGTAGCTTACACCCAGCCAGGGTTTTTTCCTTGCAGTGATTCCAAAGGATGGGCCGATCACTCCACCAGCACGGCCATCCAAGCTGAGTCACAGCTGAGCAATCCTCCTCCACCCGCCAGATGATGACTCAGAGGTAGTAATATGTCTCAAAAAAATTACATACAAAATTCTCCATAGGTAAAACCTTGTTGGTTTGTTTATTATAAAACTAAAGAAAGGGTAAGTTGCCAACAAGGCGTAAAATTTAAGTCACAATTAAAAATTCTGCGGCCGGCTACAGTACACACGCCCGTGCAATCTAAAAACGGGACGTATCGCGCGGTGACGTTAGCACGCCGCTCCTCCTGAAGTGTTTCGTCAATATTCTGGGGCACGATGATGTCAGGATAGTGACGAAACGTAGACATTATAACTTTTGAACAAACCAATCAATATACACTTATTGGGATTTTTTTACCAAAAATATGTAGCAGAATACATATTGGCCTAAATTTATGAAGATATTGGATATGTTTTATAGCAGAAAGTGAAACATTTTTTTTTTACAAAATTGTTGGTCTTTTATTGTTTATAGAGCAAAAAAATAAAAACTGCAGAGGTGATGAAATACCACCAAAATAAAGCTCTATTTGTGGGGAACAAAAAGGACATTCATTTTATTTGGGTATAGCATCGCACGACCTAGGCAATTGTGAGCTAAAATAACGCAGTACCGTAGCATCGAAAAAAAAATGGCCTGGTCATGAAGGGGGTAAACCTTCTGGAGGCCAAGTGATAAAGATACAAAATGTGTAGCTTTTAGAACCACTTTAATCTTATCTTAATGTTGCACTTACAATTAACACAAACCTGCAACACAAATGTAATGAAAAGGGAATTAAGCTCTCTCGAATTAAAAATGCATATGTTCCCTTTAAGCTTCACCATTACGCTTTGTGACTAATGTAATGTCATTTTAGTCTGCAGACCGTGTTGATTATATTTAGGGGAAATTATATGGAGGTGCGCACTTAATGTACATGTTGCATTAGAGAAAAATTACAAGAAAATGCATTTTTTTTCTAATTTACTACTTTTTCCAATAAAAAACAAGAAAATAAAAAATATAAATGTTTTTTTGGTAGACATGTGACTATGGATCTTTTGAGTGTCACTAAAATTGGCTTTGGATACCCACGGTGGCACTTGGCTGACCTCTTCACCACAGCCTCGAGCTACTTGATTCTAGCAAAGAAATCAAAACTCGGAAAAAACAAGTAAACAAACAGTTGATGGAGTGTATGGAGAATAATGAGCACTTAAAGGCTTGGTGGGGAAAGAAAATACATATAGACCAAGGTCCAACGCATTGTTTTCTGTGGCCTGAATCGATAAAGGCTTTAATAGGTACTGCAAGGAAATTTCATGGATAATCAGGTTATGATTGGAAATGTAAGCTGAAGTGAAATACTTCTAAACACATTAGACACTAAGGCCCCGTACACATGTCCGAGGAACTCGATGGGCAAAACACATCGTTTTGCTCGTCGAGTTCATTGTGAAGCCGCCGAGGATCTCGGCGAGCCAAGTTTCCTCATTGACTAACGAGGAAATAGAGAACATGTTCTCTATTTGGCCCGACGAGTTCCTCGTCGGCTTCCTCGGCCAAAAGTGTACACACGACCGAGTTTCTCGGCAGAATACGGCTCCGAACGAGTTTCTGACTGAATTCTGCCAAGAAACTCGGTCGTGTGTACGGGGCCTCACTGTAACCATTCCATACAAGCTAAGATGAAGAGACTTGAATAAAAAAAAAGGTTAAAGTTCAGGCAATCAACTAAATTGACAGTTGACATACATACAGTACTGTGCAAACATAGGCAGGTGTGAAGAAAAGCTGTAAAGTAAGAATGCTTTCAAAAATATATATTTGAATTGTTTGCTTTTTTTAATTTTTTTTATTGAGGTTTAGCCCAGGTCCACACTGGGTACGATTTGCTTCAATTTGAGATGAAGCATCAAATCGGCGGCATTTGCCGGCAATTGTCGGCGATGACACCGTCCTAATCGGTGCGACGCCGCATCTGCGACGCTGCACCAATTACAGGAACTACTTTTTGCGATTTTGGGCCACGATTTACATTGACATCTGTGCAGAAACTTGCACAGATGTCTCTTAAATCGCGGACGAAATCGGGACTGCCGGCGGGAGTGAAATTGTGCGAGCTCAGCTGAACTTGCACGGCTTCACTCCCGCAGCCCAGTGTGAACCTGGGTTAATTGTTTTTTTTCGACAAGCAAACCCAAAGGACAATTCAACAAATGATCAAAAACAATCCAAATAATAGCAATATATTAATCAGTGTGGAATTGTAAAGGGCGGGAAGGGGGGTAAGGAGGTGGGTAACCCAAGCTAGGTTTCACATGAACTGTGCTATCAGTGAGCTCGGACATATCAAGCAAACAAGAATGTCAAGCAAAAGATGATGCCAGTGATAGGTGGTGATTCTACAGTTGATACAACCATAACATAAAGTAATTTTTTTTATCCATGGTGAGCATAAGAGACCAATGGGATAATAGAAAGGTCACCATGAAAGCAACATGCTAAATGCTAAATGTAGTGGTGGGCCCATGGCGTCACGCCTAATGAGGTATGAGGTTAGGTTTGGAGACCTCAATAGTATCAATCAGGCAGTTTGCTGAGGATATGGCTCTCCATGTTAATTGTTTATTTTTATCAATTTACAAAATGCAAAGAACAGAACAGAAGAAAAATTAAATCAATATTTGGTGTGACAACCCTTTGGCTTCAAACCAGCATCAATTCTTACACTTGCACACTTTGTACACTTACTGTAAGAGAAGTTCGGCTAACAGCCGCTGTTGTGGAAATGTAATGAAGATGTATTTAGCACAAGCACAGGCACACCAGTGTGTGCACAAAGAGTGACTTGTATTGGCGCATGCGTGGGCGCGCACAGGCACGCGCACGTGCACGTATGGGCACCAAGTAACCTTATTTAAACTGAACACTGACACGTGAACATTGCTGAGTGGTCTTTCAGGTAGTGCCTGTTACCTGATCTGTTCCAGTTTCCTGTGTCTTGACCCGGCTTCACCTGAACCTACTCCTTGACCTCCGCCTGCCTACCTGACCCCGGCTTGTGTCTGACTCTGCCACTGCCTGATGTTCCTGTACCTTGCTGCCCGACTGTGTACGGAACCCTGACTGTGTCCCGTCTCTGTCTCTGCCTCTCGTTTCCTGCTCTGTCCGGCTGTTGATGACCTCCTAGTTTACATCCCTGCTACGCCTCCATCTGCTGACCCAGCGATACAGAGCTCCTGTTCTCAGAGTCTGCCCAGCACTCTCCAGCCACCTGGTTCTTGCCAGCGCCATCCATTACATTGGCCCTCATGCCACTCTGTGTCCGTCACTCTGTCATCACTACCAGGGGTGTCAGACAGGAGGTGCAAGAGAAGCCCCCTCACCAGCTTGATCTCCACCAGGTACATGACACTTACACAAATTCAGGGATTTTGTAGGATTAGAATCAGATGTATGATTAACCAATTATACCAGGCAGGTGCTAATTATTATCAATATCATATGTAGGTTAAAAAAAACAGCTAGTTGGAGGCTAGTAGGAGGCTTAAAACAGGGTGGGGAACAGCCAGACTCTGAGGTTGTGGAAGACAGTTTCTTGTCACAGGTCATACACCATGGCAAGGCTGAGCACCGCAACAAGACACAAGGCAGTTATACTTCATCAGCAAGATCTCTTTCAGGCAAAGATTTCAAAGCAGACCAGGGTTTCAAAGTGTGCTTTTAAAGTTTTTTTTGAAGAAGCACAAAGAAACGGGCAATGTTGAGGACTGTAGACGCAATGGTCGGCCAAGGAAACTTAACGCAACAGATGGAAGACACATCATGCTTGATTCTCTTTGACATTGGAAGAATGCTCAGCAGTGCCATCAGCATAGAACTGGTGAAAATCAGTGGGATCCAGGTCCACCTATCTACTGTCCAGAGAAAACGGAAATGGAAATGGCCAGAGGTTGTCTTCATGGAAGAATTGGGGCCAAAAAGCCATACTGAACCTCTGACATGGAAACAAGGCTAAGCAATTCATCTATGCACAAAAACATAGGAACTGGGGTACAAAACAATGGTAGCAGGTGCTCTGGTAGATGAGTAAAAATTTGGCGGTAGTTTGTTGGCAGTTTGTTGAGGAAGGGCTGGAGAACGGTACAAAAAAGAGTGTCTGCAGGCAACAGTAAAGCAACAGTAAAGCATGGTGGAGGTTCCTTGCATGTTTGGGGCTTCATTTCTGCAAATGGAGATTTGGTCAGGATCGATGGTGTCCTCAATGCTGAGAAATTCAATCGGATACTTATTCAGCATGCTATACCATCAGGGAGTTGTGTGACTGACCCCAAATTTATTCTGCAGCAGCACAATGACCCCAAACATACAGCCAATGCCATTTAGAGCGACCTTCAGCATAAAGGAGAACAAGAAGTCATAGAAGTAATGGTTTGGTCCTTGCAGAGCCTTGATCTCACCCTTGTGGAGTATGTCTGGGATTACATGAAGAGACAAAGATATGAGGCAGCCTACATCCACAGAAGATCTGAGGTTAGTTTGCCAAGATGTTTAGAACAACCTACCTGTCGAATTCCTTTGTGTGCAAGTGTACCTAGAATAATTCATGCTGTTTTGAAGGCAAAGGGTGGTCACACCAAATACTGATTTGATTTGGATTTCTCTTCCATTCATTTACTTTCCATTTTTTAATTGGTAAAAAATAAAGAATTTTTCATTTACAGCATTTTTTTCACAGCTGCCTAAAACACAGTAATGTAAACTG
Source organism: Rana temporaria (assembly GCF_905171775.1). Taxonomy (NCBI): domain Eukaryota; kingdom Metazoa; phylum Chordata; class Amphibia; order Anura; family Ranidae; genus Rana; species Rana temporaria. The sequence continues at coordinate 27,372,861 of NC_053493.1, forward strand.
TTATATCTGACTAAATAATTTTGAAGAAAAAAAAAGAAGAGCGACAATTTTGAAAAAAAAAACACAATATTTTTTATTTTTTGATTTAATAAGTATCACAATTTAAAAAAATATATATATATTTTTCCTCAGTTTAGACCGATACGTATTCTTCTACATCTTTTTGGTAAAAAAAATCGCAATAAGCATATATTGATTGGTTTGCGCAAAAGTGATAGCGTCTACAAAATGGAGGATAGATTTATGGCATTTTTATTTTTTTCATTTTTTTACTAGTAATGGCGGCGATCTGAGATTTTTATTGTGACCGTGACATTGTGGCGGACATATCAGACACTTTTGACACGTTTTTGGGACCATTCACATCTATACAGCGATTAGTGCTATAAAACTGGCAGGGAAGGGGTTTACACTAGGGGGCGCTGAAGGGGTTAATATGTTCCCTGGTAGTGATTCTTACTGTAGGGGGAGGGGACTCACAAGGGGAGGAGACCGATCTGTGTTCCTCTGTACTGGGAACACACATCGGTCTCCTCACCTCTGACAGGAGGTGGATCTGTGTGCTTACACACACAGATCCACACTCCTGCCGTGATTGGCGGCAATCGCGGGTGCCCGGCGGATATCGCAGCCACCGCGCACGCGCACCTGGCCTAGATGGCCAGGAAGAAAAGACGTCATATGACGTCCACCCGGAGGGAGGGTTCCTGCTGATGTCATATTATTATGGTCCGGTAAGGAAGGGGTTAAAGTATAACTAAAGGCAAAACCTTTTTTTGGGGGGTTTTTGATAGAGCGGAGAGGGATTTGATGGGTTTTTTTCCTGTCTGTGCCCCCATTATGGAGATTCAACCTCTTTCTTTGTCCGGTTTACCATTTTCTTTGAAGATGAAAGAAAATCACATATTTTGGATTGTCCTCAGAAAAGTAATAGAGGGTAAATCTTCCAATGGGGACACTAGTTCTGGAGACCTGGGGAGCCCCAAGAGATTCCCTTAATTTGCAGAGATTTCCGAATTGGTTACGGAACAGGAAGTAAGGGGAAATATCTGAAATGGGATACAGATGGAGAAAATAAACCTGACAGGGATTATAACTCTCCCTTGCTCCATCCAAAATGAAAAAAAGTTTTGCCTATAGTTCTACTTTATGCAGCTTATTAATACCACTGCATAATTTCCCAGGGTTTAGGACTGATTTAAACTGATCACACTCTGAAAGATTATGCTTAGATTTGTTCTTCTCGTCAAATTTGTTTATTATTTTTTAAATATTAAAAAAGATTGACAAATTGAGTACAAGGATGGTGGCACAATATTTAAATAGCAATAAAGCTAAACATATTGATTTATGAACAGGATGAGTACATGACAATGTACAAATGTAACGAGTAGAGCAACGAATAAACCAATAAAGTATTACATCGAAAGCATTAGAAAATTCCATTAGAAGGAAAAAGTAAGCTAGTGACTAGTTCATTTTGCAAGAGCAGCAATGAGGAGATCAATCTAATGGGTATATATTAAAAACAGAAGAGATAATGTGTATATAAGTACCACATAATGTTAAAAGAGAGGAAGAAAACAAAAAATAAAAGTAGATAGAGAGAAGAGGGTAGAAAAAAGGGGGGAAGGGAATGGGGGGGGGGGGTTTCAAGTGGTGATGCGATCCCAAATGAATAGAAAGTATAGTCAAGGCAAATAGAGTAAAATGACCAAGGCCATAACAGTGTGTCATCAAAGTTTGGAGGTAAACAATGCTTAACCCAAGGAAGCCAGAGTTTCTCAAATTGACCAATTTGATCTCTTTCAATTGCTTTCATTTTAGCATGAATAAGAGCTTTATTAGTTCTGTGTATGGTTTCAACTAGAATTAAATATTGAGTTTTCCATGCCTTGGCAATGGTTTGTTTTGCGGCTGTTAGGAGCTGTAAAAGAAGGCAAAATTGATTCTGTGTGATCCCATCAAGATTCAGGTTTAATAGGACTGTAGCAAGATTGGGCTGTATAGGTGTATCGCCTGTTGCGTAGACTCATCCCCTTCATCCCGGAAGGAGACACAGCAGCAGCAGTTGGAGCAATCATCAATTCCTAAGACCTGTTTTCTCGGCAGAATTCAGCAAGAAACTTGATGGGAGACGTATTCTGCCGAGAAAAACGGTCGTGTGTACACTTTTCGCCAAGAAACCCGTCGGGAAACTCGTCGAGCCAAAAAGAGAGCATGTTCTCTATTTCCTCGTTGGGCAATGGGAACATTTGGCTCGACAAGTTTTCTGACAGCCGAACAAGGAACTCGACGAGCAAAACGATGTGTTTTGCCCGTCGAGTTTCTCGGTTGTGCGTACGGGGCCTAACTCTACTACGCAAAACTCCCTCTACCTAGGACTTCCCAAATACCAAATTTTCCAGAACACAGCAGCCAGACTAGTAACTGGAAAAAAAACTGGGAATCAATTACTCTGTCCCATAGGACCCTCCATTGGCTATCCATGAAGGATCGGGTTACATTTAAAACCCTTTGACTCACTCACAAATGTACACAAGGAAAATCCCCGCAATACCTCTGCAAAAAAATAAAGCACTACACCCCAAGTTGCCCCCTCCGATCAACTAACCAGAACCTCGTCCACATTCCCAAGACCCGCTACAAATCAAAAGGCGAACCAAGATTTGCAGTCCAAGGGCCACGGCTATGGAATGCTGTGCCCGCGGACATCCGCTTGGAAGAAAACCATCTGGCCTTCAGGAAGAAGCTTAAGACCCATCTCTTCTGAAGACATAGGCGGACACTGGCTGCAAAAGTGTCTTGAGGTGATTTAGTTCGCATTTGTAGCACTATACAAGTTACTCATTCATTCATTCAAAGATTTTGAAGGCAAAAACTGCCTTCCAGAATTTTTGGGCAACTGGGCTATCCCACCAAATATAAAGTTGAGTGCCAGACTACCCTGTAAACAGTCATTTCAGCAAAAAAAATGTTTTTCCTTTACAACTCCTTTAAGCTTTAAAGGGGTTGTAAAGGAAACATTTTTTTCTCTAAATAGCTTCCTTTACCTTAGTGCAGTCCTCCTTCACTTACCTCATCCTTCCATTTTGCTTTTAAATGTCCTTATTTCTTCTGAGAAATCCTCACTTCCTGTTTTTCTGTCTGTAACTCCACACAGTAATGCAAGGCTTTTTCCCTGGTGTGGAGAAAGCCTCTTGAGGGGGGAGGGGGCGAGCAGGAGTGTCAGCACGCCCACTAACACACAGCTCCTTTCTATATCTGCAAAGTAGAGAGTGTCCTGACCCTCCTGCTTGCCCCCTCCCCCCCTCAATAGGCTTTCTTCACACCAGGGAGAAAGCCTTGCATTACTGCGTGTAGTTACAGACAGAAGAACAGGAAGTGAGGATTTCTCAGAAGAAATAAGGACATTTAAAAGCAAAATGGAAGGATGAGGTAAGTGAAGGAGGACTGCACTAAGGTAAAGGAAGATATTTAGGGAAAAAAATAAATTCCTTTACAACCCCTTTAATAGCCACGATGACTTCTGTTGCAGAGATTGGACACTCAAGTCATTCACGGTGGATTTGTGAGAGTGTTGGAAGGGTAATTTGTGAAAAAAGGAAATCAACAGCAGCATGGTGAAAATTATGGTTGGGCGTTTAACATTTAGCAAGTTTTGAGCGGAATGTGTGCAAAATGTTGACAGGATTACCTGTGTACGGATCACGGTTTATTTTTGAGCCGCACAGATGTGGTAGGTTTTTGCAGTGAGCGTAAGGTTCGAGCTAATAGGGAATATGTAGAAAAGAGAACAAGAAGAGGGCAAGCATTGCTGTTGTAGTGGTGACAAGGTGGGAACATGTCAGAACAATGTATGGAGGTCATTGCCATATGGTCTCCGTATGGTCCAACAAACCTCCTGCCTTGTCACCATTACAGCTGTACAATCAGCAATGGCTGCTCTCTTCTCCAGGGCTGTCTTAATGAGAGGGCACACCTGGGCTTTCCCCAAAGCAGCTGGTCCTTGAGTCCACGTTGCCCGGGTTCAGAGTGCTGGGGGGATATCTGGGGTGTAGAGGGGTCAGAGTGCTGGGAGGATATCTTGGATGTAGAGGAGTCAGCGTGCTGGGGGATATCTGGGGTGTAGAGGGGTCAGAGTGCTGGGAGGATATCTGGGGTGTAGAGGGGTCAGAGTGCTGGGGGGATATCTGGGGTGTAGAGGGGTCAGAGTGCTGGTGGGATATATTAAGTGTAGAGGAGTCAGCGTGCTGGGGGATATCTGGGGTGTAGAGGGGTCAGAGTGCTAGGGGGGATATCAGGGGTGTAAAGGGGTCAGAGTGCCTTGGGGGATATCAGGGGTGTAGAGGGGTAATGCCGCGTACACACGATCGGTCAAACCGATGAGAACGGTCTGATGGACCGATCGTGTGGGCCCCATCGGTTAATTATCCATAGGTTAAAAAAAAGCAATCTTGTTTTAAATTCAACCGAATAAAAATCCATGCATGCTCAGAATCAAGTCGACGCATGCTTGGAAGCATTGAACTTCGTTTTTTTCAGCACGTCGTTGTGTTTTACGTCACCGCGTTCTGACACAATCGTTTTTTTAACCGATGGTGTGTACGCACGACTGACCATCAGTCAGCTTCATCGGTTAACCGATGAAAACGGTCCATCAGACCATTTTCATCATATGGACCGATCGTGTGTACAGGGCTTTAGGGTGCTGGGGGCATATCAGGGATGTAGAGGGGTCAGAGTGCTGGGGGGATATCTGGGGTGTAGAGGGGTCAGAGTGCTGGGGGGATATCTGGGGTGTAGAGGGGTCAGAGTGCTGGGGGGATATCAGGGGTGTAGAGGGGTCAGAGTGCTGGGGGGATATCTGGGGTGTAGAGGGGTCAGAGTGTAGAGGGGTCAGAGAGCTGGGGGGATATCTGGGGCGTAGAGGGGCCATAGTGCTGGGGAAGCATCAATCTAGCAGATATATTATATGCACAGGACAGCTTTGTAACTTTATGTATGTAGTATTTTCACACTGTTTTTTGCTGTACACAATGATTGATAATGTAGTTAATGTGGAGCTCCACCCAAAGGGGGAAGCTCCACTTGTCTGTCTCCATTGTAGGGGCCCCAGAGCATTACTTTGCCCAGCGGCCCGTGATGCTATTAAGACGGCCCTGCTCTTCTCTGCAGTCTTTTCCGCATCGCCGAGGAGCTTTTAAATGTCTTCACACATTCAGCATTATGGTTTGGCATACTTTGTATTTTAACTTAAATTGGGCTTCAAATGAAAAAAAAAAACATCTTGTTTACAAATCATGCTTTCCAACTTTTTAACAAAGTAGAATTTTCCTCTGTCATTTGAATAGCATTGTTTGAATGGCTGAGTGCTTGTATTTGAACGCTTTATTGTTCTTCTAACTAATGGCTGTGACATTATGTGGGCTGAGGTTATCATTCCGCAATGCTCAGCCTTGAATCTACTCAAAAACAACAGCGAAGTATAGACTATCCAGTTATATAATGAGGGCATAAAACAAAGCGAGCATTAAAAAAAATGACAATCAAGACAATTAAAAAAAAAAGAAAATAAAAAAGCTTTACATTTATTTCCTTACATTAAATCTATAATGGGTTTTAAATAACCAATATAGTGCAGCACTACTGAACAGTATACAGTGCCTTGAAAAAGTATTCATACCCCATGAAATTTTCCACATTTTATCGTGGTACAACCAAAAAAACGTAAATGTATTTTATTGGGATTTTATGTGAGACCAACACAAAGTGGTACATAATTGTGAAGTGGAAGGAAAATGATAAATGGTTTTCCATTTTTTTTTTTACAAATAAATATGAGAAAAGTGTGGGGGGTACATTTGTATTGTACATTTGTACAATACTTTGTAGAATCGCCTTTCTCTGCAATTACCGCTGCAAGTCTTTTTGGGGATGTCTCTACCAGCTTTGCACATCTAGAGAGGGACATTTTTGCCCATTCTTCTTTGCAAAAAAGCTCAAGTTATGTCAGATTGGATGGAGAGCGTCTGTGATCAGCAATTTTCAAGTCTTGCCACAGATTCTCAATTGGATTTAGGTCTGGACTGTGACTGGTCCATTCTAATGCCGCGTACACACGATCATTTTTCGGGTTCTAAAAAAATTACGTTTTTCGGGCTCTAGAAAAAACGTGTTCATTAACTTGATTATTAAAACGGCCTTGCCTACACATGATCGTGAAAAAAAATGCTCTAGCAAAGCGCGGTGACATACAACACGTACGATGGCACTATAAAGGGTGAAGTTCCATGCGGATGGCGCCACCCTTGGGGCTGCTTTAGCTGATTTTGTGTTAGTAAAAGACGATTTGCGCTTTTTTGTCTGTTACAGCGTGATGAATGCTCCATTACGAATGCTAGTTTTACAAGAACGAGCGCTCCCGTCTCATAACTTGCTTCTGAGCATGTGCGGATTTTTCACATCGTTAAAGCCCACACATGACCATTTTTTACAACCGAAAAAAACAACAACGGTAAAAACGTTGTTAAAAAATAGAGCATGTTCGAAAAAAAAATTTAGAAATTTTTTATAACCCGAAAAATGTTCTGAAGCCCACACAGACATTGGCCCGGATTCACAAAACACTTACGCCAACGTATCTCGAAATACGCAGCGTAAGTGTAAATATGCGAAGTCGTATCTGTGCGCCGTGCCCACAAAACTAGATACGCCTGAAAATAGGCTTCCTACGACGACGTAACTTGCCTACGCCGTCCTATCGTGGGCGCATATCCCATTGATTTTCTATGCACATATGCAAATGAGGGAGATAGCCGATTCACGAGCGTACTTGCGCCCGGCGCATAATATACGCGGTTTGTGTAAGTCGTACGTCCGGCGTAAATTTATTCCCCATATATGAGGCGCAACTCATGCTAAGGTATGGACCAGGGAACACAGCCGTCGTATTTTACGTTGTTTGCGTAGTACGTGAATAGGGTTGGGCGTAGGTTACGTTCACGTCGTAGGCAGTGATCCGTCGAATCTTAGGGAGTATTTTCGACGTGATTCTGAGCATGTGCACTGGGATGCGTCCATGGGACGGCGCATGCGCCGTTCGTTATTCATATCTTTATGGCACTCGGGCCATAATTTGCATGGGGTCACGCCTCGATAGCATGGCTCAGGCCCACTTCCACCTACGCCGGCTTACGCCGAGGGAACCCAGCGCAGTTTGGGAGGCAAGTGCTTTGTGAATTCGGTGCTTGCCTATCTGCGCTACGTCGGCGTAGCGTATATTAGATATGCTACGCCGGCATAAATATGCGCCAATGTATGTGAATCCGGGCCATTTTTAGAACCCGAAAAATGATCGTGTGTACGCGGCATAACGCGTGAATATGCTTTGATCTAAAGCATTCCATTGTAGCTCTGGCTGTATGTTTAGGGTTGTTGTCCTGCTGGAATGTGAACCTCCGCCTCAGTCTCAAGTCTTTTGCAGACTTTTATTTTTTTAATGACCAATCACTTACCCTCTGTTCTCAGCTGCATAAAGAGTTTAGAAAGCTGGGGGAGGAGAGACAGCAATACACTAATCTGCCCAGAGAATGGCTGTGCAGGGGGGAGTGTCAGGATAAGTCTGATCATTGGAGGAGAGCAGGCTGAGTTCTCAGCACTTTTTGGGCATCAAAGACAACGCTATGTCTGGCACAAACCCAACACATCACATCACCCAAAGAACGCCACCCCCACTGTGAAACATGGTGGTGACAGCATCATGCTGTGGGGATGTTTTCCAGCAGTCAGGACTGGAAAACTGGTCAGGGTGGAGAAAGATAAATAAAGATAAAGATAAATACAGGGATATTCTTGAGCAAAATCTGTAGAACTCTGTGTGTGATTTGAGGCTAGGACGGAGGTTCACCTTCCAGCAGGACAATGACCCCAAACACACTGCTAAAGCAACACTTGAGTGGTTTAAGGGGAAACATGTAAATGTGTTGGAATGGCCTAGTCAAAGCCCAGACCTCAATCCAATAGAAAATCTGTGGTCAGACTTAAAGATTGCTGTTCACAAGCACAAACCATCCAACTTGAAGGAGCTGGAGCAGTTTTGCAAGGAGGAATGGGCAAAAATCCCAGTGGTACGATGTGGCAAGATCATAGAGACGTATCCAAAGCGACTGGGAGCTGTGATAGCCGCAAAAGGGGGCTCTACAAAGTATTGACTTTAGGGGGCTGAATAACTATGCACATTGGCCCAGATTCAGGTACATTTGCGCTATATTTGCGGAGGCACAGGGCAACGATTTTGCCCTGCGCCCCCGCAAATATTTTGCGCTGCCCACGATTCACGGAGCAGTAGCTTCGTAAATTGCGAGGGCGCGCCGGCAAATTTGCCCGGCGTAAGCGCGCGGAATGTAAATGATCCCACCGGGGGCGGAATTCATTTAAATTAGGCGCGCTCCCGTGCCGAGCGTAGAGCGCATGCTCCGTCGGGAAACTTTGCCGACGTGCATTGCGGCAAATGACGCCGCAAGGACGTCATTTGCTTCAAAGTGAACGTGAATGGCGTCCAGCGCCATTCACGATTCACTTACGCAAACGACGTAGATTTTAAATATCGCAACGCGGGAACGTGGGTATCCTATAGCATTGGCTGCTCCTGCTATTAGGATGTGTAACCTTACGCGAAACCCGACGTACGCAAACTACGTAATTTGCGTACGCAGGGCTCGCGCAACGTTGTGAATCGGTGTTAGTATGCAATTTGCATACTATACACAGATCACAATGGGAGTGCCCCCTAGCAGCCAATGCAAGAATGCAGCCTAAAATCTGCGTGGCATAAGAGCCTTATGCCACGCAGGTTTTAGGCTGCAGTCGGCGTAGCAATGTTCCTGAATCAGGGGCATTCGCTACGCCGGAGCAAGTAAGCAATTGCGCTGTGTAACCTATGGTTACACAGGCGCAATTGCTTCTTGAATCTGGCCCATTGACTTTTTCTGTTATTTTGTTCTATTTATTGTTTGCTTCACAATAAAAAAAACATCTTCAAAGTTGTGGGCATGTTCTGTAAATTAAATGATGCAAATCCTCAAACAATCCATGTTAATTCCAGGTTGTGAGTCAACAAAGCAGGAAAAATGCCAGGGGGGGTGAATACTTTTGCAAGGCACTGTAGCTTATTTAAATCCTTTTTGTATCTTTCCTGGGCAGGAGATTCAAGTTTTTCATTACTCACCTGTCCTGTGCACAGTTTCCTGTACATTTCTCTGATTATTTCCCACTGAATTTCAATTAGCAATACAAGGCATAACAGCAAATAATGAGGCTATCTAATGTGCACTAATTGATACTAATTGAGAGATGTACGCTCCGGGAATGCAATTCTGTGTGTCTTGTCTATAAAACAATAAATAAACAGAATTTAGAACTCATTACAGAGAAACAGGAAACTCACAGAGCAAGGATTATCTGAGAATTTTGCGTTTTAATTTGAGTTCAAACATTTTGTGTGATGGACATTAATAAACACAAATTTATGGGTATAACATTAAATCAGATTTTATTATGAATCAAGATTTAACTATTTTGTGAACAGAGATCACCAAAGCCTAAACGTCCAGGCAAAACGCCATCTTCTCAGCAAACTGAGACTTCTGGCAAAAGCTATACTATGCTAATTTATACTTATGCCGGAGGGAAATGGAGGGGATCTCATTTGCCTCCCCTCTTATCCAGGTCCTGCTGCCCCACTGTGATCGCCCGTCCCCGCTGTTTCCTCTCTCCTGGCAATGCTGTTACCTCTTTCCTGGGGCCACTGTCCTCTCTCCCGGACCCACTTTGACCTCTTCTGAGCCTCTGCTGTTTCCTCTTTCCTGGCCCGGCTGTTTCCTTTCTCCCGGCCCCCGCTGTTTTCTCTCTCCCAGCCCCCGCTGTTTTTTTCCCTCTCTCTTGGCCCCGACGTCCTCTCTTCTGGCCCCGCTGTTTCCTCTCTCCTGGCTCAGCTGTTTCCTCTCTCCTGGCCTCGCTGTTTCCTCTCTCCTGGCTCAGCTGTTTCCTCTCTTCTGGCCTCGCTGTTTCCTCTCTCCTGGCTCAGCTGTTTCCTCTGTTCTGACCTTGCTGTTTCCTCTCTCCTCGACCCACTTTCATCTCTCCCGGCCCTACTTTGACCTCTCCTGGCCCTCTGCTGTTTCCTCTCTCCCAGCCCAGCTGTTTCCTCCCTCCTGGCCCGGCTGTTTCCTCTCTCCCGGGGCCCCGCTGTTTCCTTTCTCCTGGCCCACTGTTTTTTCCCACCTAGCCCCACTGTTTCCTCTCTCCCGACCCAGCGGTTTCCTCTCCTGAGCCAGCAGTTTCCTCTCTCCTGACCCCACTGTCCTCTCTCTTGGCCCAGCTGTCCTCTCTCTTGGTCCCGCTGTCCTGTCTCTTGGCCTCGCTGTCCTCTCTCTTGGCCCCACTGTTCTCTCTCCTGGCCCCACTGTTTCCTCTCTTCTGGCCTCGCTGTTTCCTCTCTCCTGGCTCAGCTGTTTCCTCTCTCCTGGCCCCACTGTCCTTTCTCCCAGCCCCGCTTTGACCTCTACCAGCCCCGCTGTTTCCTCTCTCCTGGTTCCACTGTTTCCTCCCTTCGGGCCCTGCTGTTTCCTCTCTTCTGGCCCGCTGTTTACTCTCTCCTGGCCCCTCTGTTTCCTCTCTCCTGGCGCCTCTGTTTCCTCCCATCTGGCCTCGCTGTTTCCTCTCTCCTGGCCCCACTGTTTCCTCTCTTATGGTCTTGCTGTTTACTCTCTCCTAGCCCCCACTGTCCTTTCTCCCAGCCCTGCTTTGACCTCTACAAGCCCTGCTGTTTCCTCTCTCCTGACCCCACTGTCCTCTCTCCCAGGCCTCGCTTTGACCTCTACCGGCCCCGCTGTTTCCTCTCTTCCAGACCCACTTTGATCTCTCCTGGCCTCACTGTTTCCTCTCTCCCGACCCTCCTCGACCCCCGCCCCTCAGCTCTGACAGCTTCCCTTCTATCCTCTCCTGCCAGCTGCTGCACGGGATCTGTCAGGATGGAGAGCAGGGAAGGGGCCGGTAAATGTGTTATTTACTGGCTCCTTCCTTGTCTGAAATGTCATCTGTATCGACCACTGACTGTTTTTTTCCCCTGCGTTTGGGTTTCCTATGCTTCAGTTTATGAATGAACAAGAAGCTCTGTACGGAGTCCTGTCCATTCATGGTGCAGCTGAGGCTGCAGAGATGGAGATTAAGGTGTCCTCAGTCTCCTTTACCTGTCTCAAAGGTAAAACATCAGAGGTCTGTTTAGACCCCTGACAGCTCACCAAACCCCCCCAATGTGGGGCCTAAAAAAATAAGAAATACAATTGTAAATATATATATATATATATATATATATATATATATATATATATATATATATATATATATATATATATATATATATATATATATATATATATAATGTAAAAAAAAATATAAAAAATATGTAATAAAAATAAACATCTACTGACACCAATGGAGTGAAGAAGACTAAATATGACTAAAAGACATTTAGAAACTAGTAGTTGTCATTATTTGTAATTTGTTCTTTAAAAAAAAAAGGGCTGCTTAGTCTAAAATGTCTGGGCCTACTTTTTGTCCCAGTCTGAGCCTGCCTCCCACTGCTGCTAATGTCACCCACACACTGCGCCGAGATTCCCCACACACTGCGCCAATGTTCCGCATACTGCTGCATGCTGCAGGATTGGATGATGTTAGCTGGAGAAATTTAGCACCAGAGCTTTTTATGGGCTAGTGGGTGGTGGGTTAGTGTTAGGGTTACAGGAAGCATTAGTGTTAGGATTATAGGGCAGCTTAGTGTTGGTGTAAGGCAGGGGTGGCCAACCAGTGGCCCGGGGGCCACATGTGGCCCACGGAGCCCTCTGATGTGGCCCACGACCTCCTGCTCTGGAATGGTGGGTTGACAAGCCCAGATCGCAGGTTGCCAACCCGCCATACTGCAGCATCAGTGTTGTGAATAAGCCGATGCTTTCTCTACAGCTAGTCTATGGCAAAGTTAAGCTAACCCGCAGGATAGACACAGGTGCATTATGCTGCACCCACGTTGTGGGTAAACCGCAGCACATCAGGGTAAAAGCAGTCTTAGGCCCTTTTCACACGATCAGCCCAACCAAATAGGACCCTCAATTCACCTCTACAGAGCGACAGATGTCCGTTTACGCCCGCCTACCTCAAATCCAAAAAACAAAAGGGAATTTGTCCCATTCCATCTGGGCGGATCGGAGGACATATAGAGTAGCCATGACCTGTCATCCGCCCGCTACGCTCAATGTGGCCGACGACTGGTTACCAAGTTGCTTAAGTGGCCCTCGCTCTTCAAAAGGTTGGGCACCCCTGGTGTAAGGGGTTACATGGAAGACTTATATTAGGGTTACATGAAAGATTAGTGTTAGGATTATTGGGCAGCTTAGTATTGGTGTAAGGGTTACATGGCGGGTTAGTGATAGGGTCACAGTAAGGATCAGTGTTAAGATTATAGGGAAAGTTATGCCCCGTACACACGATCTGAATTTCCGATGAAAAAAGTCAGACGGACTTTTTCCATCTGAAATGCCCATCTGAGTTTTTCCATTGGATATTCCGAGGAATTCCGAGGAGTTTACATAGAGAACATGTTCTCTTTTACTCCGATGGAATTCTGTCTGAATTCCGATGTGAGTTTGGCCGGGCAAAAGCCTGATTATGTGTACGAGGCATTCGTGTTGGTGTAAGGGTTAAATGAAGGGAGAATCCCAGCTATTGCTTATTGAATCTCACATTTTCAGCCCTGAATGACATTTTACTGATTGTTCTGCTGTTTTATAATTGCTGTTGGCAGAATCATCCAATGTGTAAATGGAATAAGCATTTACTTTCAGAACTTTTATTACTGAAATGTCCTTGACAGAGGAAGATAAAATGCTTGTTCAGTTAATCAGATAACTCCATTAAAAAACTTCACTACAGAGAGATTTGCCAAGAAATTAATAAAAAAGTTATTTACACCCAAAAATACTTCCACTAGAGGAAAACATTGTGATAAAAATGTGTATTATTGTTATTATATGCACAGCTTCCAGAATATCTCATTAAAACTCGAAGGCCCCGTACACACCATAGAATCTATCCGCAGATAAATCCCATCGAATGGGTTTCAGCGGATAGATTCTATGGTGTGTACACTCCGGCGGATATTTATCCGCGGATATTTCCGAATTCCAGCAGATAAATATTTGTCGACATGCACAGAATATCTATCCGCTGGAATCGGATCCCACGGATGGATCCGCTCGTCTGTACAGACTCACCGGATCCATCCGTCCAAAGGGATTCCCCGCACTCGTCGTAATGATTTGACGCATGCGTGGAATTCCTTATATGACAGCGTCGCACCCGTCGCCGCGTCATAATCGCGGCGACGGCGTGACACGTCATCGCCAGAGGATTTCAGCGCGGATTTCAATGCGATGGTGTGTACACTCCATCGCATGAAAATCCGCCGAAATCCTTGAGAGGATTTATCCGCGGAAACGGTCCGCTGGACCGTATTCGCGGATAAATTCTCTCGTGTGTATGGGGCCTAAGGAAAGAGAAAAATGTTTATGTAATTATCCTTAAAAATAAGGATGAGATATATTTTCGGTCACGATGGTAGATATCACCAAAGACACAAGCATCGCCCTACTAAACAAGCCAGTCAAAAATGTTCTGCATCATACCCAGACTTTAATATACTTTATGGCCCAGATTCTCAAAGGCGTTACGACGGCGCAACACCATTAGCGCCGTCGTAACACCTCATCTGGCCCCGGGTATCTATGCGACTGATTCTCAGAATCAGTTGCGCATAGGTACCCATTAGATCTGACATGCGTAAGGCTGTTACGCTGTCAGATCTTAAAAGTAAGTTTTTTTCCCGCCGCTAGGTGTCGCATCGTCGCTTTTCCCCGTCGTCTATGCAAATGAGGTAAGTACGGCGATTCCCGAACATACGCGAGGTCGACGCAGCGAATTAACGTCGTTTGCGTAGCGTACCCGACGCGTAAGGTTGCCCCTGCTAATTAGCAGGCGCAACCAATGTTAACGATGGCCGTCGTTCCCGCGTCGAATTCAATAAAAATTACGTCGTTTGCGTAAGACGTCCGTGAATGGCGCTGGACGCCATTTACGTATACATCTAGGCAAATGACGTCGGGGCGACGTCATTTAGCGCAATGCACGTCGGGTAATTTACCCGACGGAGCATGCGCAGTACGCTCGGCGCGGGAGCGCGCCTAATTTAAATGGTGCCCGCCCCATTTGAATTGGGCGGGCTTGCGACGAGCAATCTAACGCTACACCGCCGCAAGTTTACAGGTAAGTGTTCTGAGAATCAGGATGTAAACCTGTAGACCTGCGGCGGTGTAACGTAGATCTCATATTTTACGCTGCCCAGGAGCAGCGCGAATGTATGAGAATCTGCCCCTATGTTCCTAGTGGGCAAAATCGCTATCACGTCTGCGTGGAAAAGCCTTGTTATAAATATAGCATTAATAAACAAACTCACGCAGATTGTGAGTGTCTTGCAAGACAATTTGGAAATGTGGTCACCCTAGTTCCAGCACAACCTGTATATAGTCTATTCCTCTCTCTCCCTCTCATCTTCCCTCTTCCTCTCCTCCTCTCCCTCTTTCTGTCCCCCTCTCCTTCTCCCCTTCCCTCCCTCTACCTTTTTTTTTCCTTTTAATCTTTTCCTCTATCCCTCCCTACGTCTCCCCATCTCCCTCTCCCTCTGCCTATCTCCCTCTCCCCATCTCCTTTTCCTCAGTTTCTCTTTCCCAATCTTTCTTTCCCACTCCCCTTTTCTGTTTCTGTTTCTCACTCCCTCTCTCTTTAAAACAGACCACCTTTCACTCAACCCAGAGGAGACTTAAAGCAGAGTTTTTCAGTTTATTAAAAAAATTCAGCAGCTACAAAAAGTGTATCTGCTGACTTTCAATAAACACACACTCACCTGTCCCACGGTCCAGCGATACGGCCGCCCGAAGCCTCGTTCTCTCCCCTGCCTCTCCTCTGCACCGGTATTCACTAGTGTGGGCACCCGGCTGTGTCGTGCTGCTCTGTCCCGAATGGCCGCCCAATCTTCTGGGACTTGTGACGTGTCCCAGAAAATTGCAGAGAGGAGGTGTCGCCTAGACGGTGCGAGCGGAAGTGGGGGCTGGGCAACTGTCAAAAAAAGATGCGAGAGGAATGGTGCCGAGACGACATATGGGACTATTTAAAGGTAGACAAGCCTTCGGTTAGCACTGACTATGCTTTTGTGGGTGCTCATCACCGGCTGGAAGGTTGCCTGAAAGCCTGGAGCCATGGCCGGCACATATACCATGATCGGGTGGTTATCAAAAGCCCTGGGAAGATTGACCGGGTTTACTCGGTCACCACGCTGAATGACCAAGGGGATATCATTACCCTGCCTGATCCCAGGTTTTACCTGTGAGCCCAGAGCTGAAAGTTTTGTGGGACTCACCTACATTGTTGCTTATATTTTTTCCTACTTAAAAGAAGTCCCGAACAGGAACTATTTTCTTTTTCTTTTCCTCCCCACATTTGTGATGATGTGTATGACTTTGGGGGGAATAAGATGTTTTGTCAGTTAGACCAGGGTTCCTGAGGACTTCAATACTCAAGCAAAAGAAGAATGGGAGTTCTTCTTTTCCAATATGTTTCTATGTTCAGTGAGAGGTATTCCTGCACTTACTCGATTGGGAACGTGGTTGCTAGAGGTGTTCCGTAACTTTTGCTAAGAGAGACTGTATTTTTTTGACTCTGAATTTCACAATCGCCTAGCACTTAGGTTTTTGAATGCTCCTATGGGGAGGAAGGAGGTTTTGCCTTTGTTAAAAAAAAAAGGATGCAGCTTCATTCACCCCTAGGAAATGTAAATATGGTGATATTCTGTGTGTATCTTTTGTTTCTGTTTTTCAGGTCCTGTTGATCTTCTATCAAGACTGTCGGCGAATGGGGCAGACTAGATAGTTAGGAATATTAGTGTAAATTTTATTGATATGTAAATTGCAAAAAGTTTTATATTTTTGTATTAACCTCTATTTCTCTTTCCTACTCTACTGTACTGTTAAGACGGATACAGGTAGGCGTTCAGGATTGATACACTATTTGTTCTGACACTGAGGACAGTGTCAATTTAAGTGGGGGGAGTGTGTAGCGCTGGCTACTTTCAGAGCCGGTGCTATTGTAAATTTAGAGGGGGATCAGAGAGTTAAGTGTCTCTGACCATGTTATTTGGTTTAAATTTAAGGCCTCTGCTTCAGCTTTGACTGTACTGTCTGTTCATACTGTCATTGTTTGGGGAGTTGGTTCCACCCCAGGCCGACAGGTGGCAGCAGTAGGGTCAGGTGTAGTTGGATATTTCTCCCCGGCAGCCAATCAGGAGGGTTGATTGCCTCGCTGTGCATGCTGGGGAGGGGTATTTAAAGGGCAGACGTCATTGGTTCGGGGTCGCTGTGTTCCCGCCCTCGAGCTGGGCAGTTGACCCACCACCCCTGTGTGTGGCCCTTTTGGCCGGGGTGTGTGTTGCAGTGTTCCTGGCTTCAGGACCACATTGGTGCTATTCGTCCGATGGGAGAAAGCTGACCGATGAGGAACCTGTCTGGGGGATACCGAGCATGGGACTGGTGTTCCAGGAGAGGCCTACCCGCTTTTTTACTAAAAATAGGTAGAAGAATACGTATCGGCCTAAACTGAGGAAATTTTTTTTTATATATTTTTGGGGGATATTTATTATAGCAAAAAGTAAAAAATATTGATTTTTTTAAAAAAAATTCGCTCTATTTTTGTTTATAGCGCAAAAAATAAAAACCGCAGAGGTGATCAAATACCACCAAAAGAAAGCTCTATTTGTGGGGGGAAAAAAAGAACGCCAATTTTGTTTGGGAGCCACATCGCACGACCGCGCAATTGTTAGTTAAAGCTACGCAGTGCCGAATCGCAAAAACTGGCCGGGTCCTTTAGCTGCCTAAAGGTCCGGGTCTTAAGTGGTTAAATACCACCAAAAGAAATCTGTATCAAAAAAATTATAAAAATGTCATTTGGGTACAGCAAACATGACCGCGCAATTGCCAATCGAATTGCAACAGAGCATAAAGCTGAAAATTGGCCTGGGCAGGAAGGGGGTCAAAGTGCTCAGTATTGACGTTGTTAAATACCAAATTCATTCATGCTTCCTGTGCAAAAAAAAAAAAACAGCTTGCCCATATGTGTTCTGCTTAACAATTCTATGCAAGAGTCTGTTTATCTCATAGCTGGACACTTAATTCACCTGCTGACAAGTTAAGGCCATTTCACTGCTGTGGCACAGCTGCTACTGAAAGAGGAATTATGTAAATTCTTCATTTTACAAGACTTATAAGATTCATAATATTCCAGAGATTGAATCCTTCTCGGTATTGACTCTGGATTTTAAACGCATTACTCGCATAAACTGGAAATATCCACTCATAAAAAGAACAGAGGTATGGATCAGGTTCTTGATCTTCTTCTTCAACAATTCATATGGTATTTTATTACCCCGATATAAGTAAACATTGGGCATTCACTGCGTCGTGGTGAAAGCTAGAAGGAAAAAAAATGATTACAAAAGTGTATCATCTGGTATTTTATAACATTTATATGAAGCGGGGTTCCAGTGATAACAGAAATTAAAATGAATAGGTAATTAACCGCTTAAGCCCCGGACCATTATGCAGGTAAAGACCTGGCCCCTTTTTGCGATTCGGCACTGCGTCGCTTTAACTGACAATTGCGTGGTCGTGCGACGTGGCTCCCAAACAAAATTGGCGTCCTTTTTTCCCCACAAATAGAGCTTTCTTTTGGTGGTATTTGATCACCTCTGCGGTTTTTATTTTTTTGCGCTATAAACAAAAATAGAGCGACAATTTAAAAAAAAATGCAATATCTTTTACTTTTTGCTATAATAAATATCCCCCAAAAATATATATATAAAAAAAAATTTCCTCAGTTTAGGCCGATACGTATTCTTCTACCTATTTTTGGTAAAAAGAAAATCGCAATAAGCGATTATTAATTGGTTTGAGCAAAAGTTATAGCGTTTACAAAATAGGGGAATGGTTTTATGGTATTTTTATTAATAATTTTTTTTTTTATATCAGTGATTTTTTTCATGACTGCGACATTATGGCGGACACATCGGACACTTTTGACATTATTTTGGGACCATTGTCATTTTCACAGCGAAAAGTACTATAAAAATGCACAGTGAAAATTACACCGGCAGTGAAGGGGTTAACCAGGGGGCGCTGTAGGGGTTAAGTGTGCCCTAAGGGAGTGTTCTTACTGTGGGGGGGCGTGGCTGTGCGTGTGACATCACTGATCGTCGTTCCCTAACACAGTAGGAAGAGCGGGGAAAGGTTTGTTTACACTTACCTCTCCCTGTTCTTCAGCTCTGTGACCCAATCGCGGGACACTGGCGGTGATTGGGTCCGCGGGTCCCGCAGGCGCAGTCACGGAGAACAGGTCACGAGTGTGCCGCCAGCCAAGGTATTCTGGGTTCCACATGCCCTTCCGTTACAGTTTTAACCACTCAAGGACCCTTCACGCTAATACAAGTTGGCAGAATGGCACGGCTGGGCACAGGCACATACCTGTACGTCGCCTTTAAGAGCCCAGCCGTGCCATTCTGCCGACTTATATCGGCATGAAGGGTCCTTTAGTGGTTAAAACTGTAACGGAAGGGCACATGGAACCCATAATCCCTTGGAAAGTATGGCATACCCTTGTTTCAGCTCCCCATGCACCTCTTATGTCTAAGTCACCCTGTGTCTATTAGGGGCACAGGGTGAGCAAGAAAATAATGGACATTAACCACTTAAGACATGAACCTTTAGGGAGCTAAAGGACCCGGCCAGTTTTTGCAATTCGGCACTGCGTCGCTTTAACTGACAATTGCGCGGTCGTGCGACGTGGCTCCCAAACAAAATTGGCATCCTTTTTTTCCCACAAATAGAGCTTTCTTTTGGTGGTATTTGATCACCTCTGCGGTTTTTATTTTTTGCGCTATAAACAAAAATAGAGCGACAATTTTGAAAAAAATTCAATATTTTTTACTTTTTGCTATAATAAATATCCCCCAAAAATATATAAAAAATGTATTTTTTTCTTCAGTTTGGGCCGATACGTATTCTTCTACCTATTTTTGGTAAAAAAAAACAAAAAAAAAACGCAATAAGCATTTATCGGTTGGTTTGCGCAAAATATATAGCGTTTACAAAATAGGGGATAGTTTTATTGCATTTTTATTATTTTTTGTTTACTACCAATGGCGGCGATCAGCGATTTTTTTCGTGACTGCGACATTATGGCAGACACTTCGGACAATTTTGACACATTTTTGGGACCATTGTGATTTTCACAGCAAAAAATGCATTTAAAATGCATTGTTTATTGTGAAAATGACAATTGCAGTTTGGGAGTTAACCACAAGGGGGCGCTGATGGGGTTAGGTATGACCTCATCTGTGTTTCTAACTGTAGAGGGGTGTGACTGTAGGTGTGACGTCATCGATTGTGATTCCCTATAAAAGGGAACACACGATCGATGACGGCGCACCACAGTGAAGAACGGGGAAGCTGTGTTTACACACAGCTCTACCCGTTCTTCAGCTCCGGGGACCGATCGCGAGACTCCAGCGGCGATCGGGGTCACGGTGCTTTGGACCGGGACGCGCGCGACCCCACGGCTGGGCTTAAAGGGCAACGTACAGGTACGTTGATATGCACAGCCGTGCCATTCTGCCGACGTAAATCGGCGTGAAGGGGTCCTTAAGTGGTTAAGAATGTGATTGGATTACTTCAAATGGGACAGTAATATTCATTAACAATATCTCAAGAAATATGAAGATTGTATCCCCTGTACACTGTGAGGGCTATGACCAGGAAGTATAACTCCTAATATGGGCATTCCAGGAAGTTCAATGTAAGAGTCCCCATTGTATAGATCCCTATTGTTTGTGTTAATTAATGCTGCTATTGTGTGAAGGAGTTCTGTGTTGATTTGTGATAATGTTGATTGTGTCTTCTGAGCTACAAGATGGCAAGTCTGGCCTAAAGGTCATGTCTCTGAGTCATCTAGGCTGTCAAAGGGATTAGTTAATGAGCTCATGTTAATTAGGTTTCTGGTCACAAGTGTATTTCCAGAGTAATATAAGCAGGAGGTATGCACCTCCTCTTTTGACTGTGTATAAAACTTGTATTGCTTTCAATAAAGATTCATTCCTGCTTGACCCTCAAGACAGAGCTTTGTCTTGTATTTGGGGGAGAATTATTCGTATGGGTTTCGTGTTCGGCTGGTTGGAGTGTTCGGCAGCTGCCTTTGTGTTCGGGAATGGAATGTCCTAAACGACTTTAACCCTTTCGTACTTGGGGTGTCGTTGCAAAAACAAAAAAGCAGCTTTTGTTGCAATACTGATTTTCAGTGTGGAGGCAACTCTGGTAGTAAGTTCTTTCAGAGACGGCTCTTTAATTAGGCAATATAGGCGGTCGCCTAAGGCCTCACACTCACAGGGACCTCGTGGCCGCCTAACTTACCCAATGCATTACACCAGTTTTGAGGGACAGGGGACCTTAACACTGATGTGCTCAGGCAGCATTAAGAGCCCTGGCACAGGAGCCAGGCCGCCAGCGTTCCTAACAACCAGTAAATATTGGTGACACCACCTCTTGTGACGTCAATGACCCAGCATGCCCTCAGTCAATGACGTCACAAGGGGGCGGGTTCACCAGGTGACATCACCGGGTGGCCCCCGCCCCTTAGTTATTAAAGAGCAGGATCTTGGGGCCACCTTGTTAAAGCCCCCTGCCCGCAGACCCCCACAACCACCGGCCAGGTTTGTGGGGAAGAGGCCCTTGTCCTTGAATTATTTTTCCCATCATGGGTGTGAGTGGGGCCCCATGTCAAGTTTTGCCTAAGGACTCACAAAGCCTAGAGCCGCCTCTGAGTTCTTTCTTTTACTAGACATCCACAGTCCTCCAGATCGAAGGATGGCCACCTTCATTCAACCCACTTCAAGCAATATGGGTTGCCGGGATTGCAGGGTGATTTATCAGGCAACAGTCACGGCAGAACCACACCGCGATTTTAGGTGGCATTCAAAAGAATGGCATCTCGAATGGGCATTCTGCAATTTGTCATTCACACCTTGGCTCTTTTTTTAAATCGTGGGCAGAATCGCAGCAAATCTGCCCACACTTCTCACGGGCAGGGCCCTCTGATTCCTCCTGTATTGATTTGTTTTGTAACTGTTCTGCCTTTCCCCCATGTTGTAAAGCGCTGCGTAAACTGATGGCGCTATATAAATCCTGAATAATAATAATATTCAAGGTGAGGTGTGAATGCAGCCTAAGAGCTGGGGGAGGAGAAAGAGCAGCACACTGATCTTCTCAGTGAATCTTCCCAGTGAATGGCTGTGCAGGGGGGGGGGGGGGGCAGGACAAGTTTGATCATTGGAGGAGTTCCTCAGCATAGCTAGAGAACTGACCACACTTTGCTCTCCTGCTTAGTGTGGTCAGTTTTTAATAGGAAAGTAGAGGGACTGGCAGGAACACCAGGGATTTTACACAACGGAAGCAATACAAACAGGGCTGGTGCAAGGATTTTTGACACCCTAGGCGAAACCTAATTTTGCCGCCCCCCTTGGCCCCACCCCTGACTCTACCTCCTTTGTCCTACCCATGTATACCCCACCTTTTTATTGAAGCCTCACCAACACCCATCAATGCAGCCTACCAGCGTCCATCAATGCAGCCTCACCAGCGCCAATAAAATGCAGACTCACCAGCGCTTATCAATGCAGCCTAGCAGCGTCCATCAATGCAGCCTCACCAGTGCCCCTCAATGCAGCCTCACCAGTGCCTATCAATGCAGCCTTACCAGTCCCCTTTTAATACAGCCTTACCAGCGCCCATCAATGCAGCCTACCCGCGCCAATCAATGCAGCCTCACCAGCACCCATCAAATGCAGCCTCACCAGCACCCATCAATGCAGCCTCACAAGCGCCCATCAATGCAGCCTACCACGGGGGAGGGGGGAGACCTGACCAGGGCCGGGCGCCCTAGGCAGCAGTGTGCCCTAGGCGGCTGCCTAGTTTGTAGCCGGCCCTGAATACAAAGAGAACAGAATACTTTCTCATACAAGTACATGGTACAACAGGCACATGTCAGGAATATGAAATGCTGGGGTAACAAACTTTAAATTAAAAAGAAATAACAATAATTAAAAAGGAGTGGTAGAAGTAAACATTAGCGGGGCTTTTACATCAACATTTTTAAAATGCATACAGCAAAGACTCCTCTTACCCTTCCTCCCTGCATTTATGCACTAGGTTGTTTTCTACAAAACTGACAGGTCCTGTATAATGAAGAGCAACAAATACAAATATTAAAAGAGATAAATATTATTTATCTGGATACGCTGGGCTGGTGAAAAACAGAATGTGAAACCGCTCTCCCTTCCATTCCGCTGCATAAATTTCTGTCCCATCCCAATATTCTCCGCTCAGCTCGGGCGGATAACGATGCTAATATTTTATTGGCAAAAGTTATTCAACATTTAAATGCAAAACGATACGATTATTTGTCTGCTTAAATGTTTGATTACAAAGTCTAGCAGTTTTATTGCAAAAATAAATGCTCGTAGGAAGCTTATCCAGAATAATAATGCTACCTCTGATAGAATAAAAAGCATTAGAAAGGTCCATTTGAATTTCACATGTGAAAGAAGAATAGTTTCTAATTGAGCTTTCATAAATAATAGATGAACCTTATTCACTTGAAAATGTTCTTTGACAGCCATTTAAACAATACAGGAATTCACTCTGCAGTGTAGAGTATGCTGTATTTATTTAAGGTAAATATTCGCTTTTCCCATGCATATCGTTACAGTGTATCCAAACCTAAAAACAAAAATGTCATATATTGCAGCATACCAATCCTTAGATGTGGTGGCTTCATTCGTTTTCTTTTTTTTTCAGACTTTTATTTCCTTTATTTTCACCTTGCCGTGCGTTATGTCGCGAATAATAATAATATATTCAATATTTTATCAGCAAAAATAATGAAAGTCCATTAGGCCTCAAATTTGAGGTGAAATATTGTATATGGAAGTCTTTCAGTCATGGGATAGAAAACAACCTTGGCTCATGTTTGACCAAGTTCCCAATACATTAGCTATCTCTAACTTTTACAAGCTTGGGTGAAAGTCTGAACAATGGAAACTTTCATCACAGAACAAAAAAAAGTGTTGTCCCAACTCTGGTGAATAAACAAGAAGAGGTGTACTATCACCGCTGGTTAGTTATCCTGCCATCGGGAAAGTTTTCACAGATACCTAACTGGGCTATTATCACATGGAAGTAAAATAACTCCCATTGTATCAGAGAATAAGGTTGCCCTAAGGAAAACAGGCAGTATTGTCTCAGCTGTCTCTTAGACAATGGCAGAAAAACCCAGCTCATCTCACACCAAGGACAAAGACATGCGTCTATCTATGAGATGGACATATCATATGAATCAAGTCAGAAATATCTTAAAAATACACGATATTCAAATAATATATATTGACATGAAATAAATGAAATAATGTTTAGATTATCAATGATATCTTAGGACTGAGGGAAATATATGACCATCGCATCCGTTAAGTTAGAACTTTGTTAGAAGAAAGAATTAGATGAGAAATATGAGTTTAAATAGAAGTCTCTTAAAGAAGCTAACCAACATTATGAAATATATCACATTGTGATTATAAAAATGTGAATTAACCTGCAACACATATCAAAATAATTCATGTATCCACATTAATAATTATTTTGCATTTGATTGAGAGATGTAAACCTATGCATTGATTGAAAAGACTGTTTTTGGGAAACATACGGTTATAAAGGAATAAAAATAAGCATGTTATGTGGGACGCAACAATATACTAATTGTATTTTATGAAATGTAGAGTTACCAGAATGTGTATAGGTATATATAGATATATATATGTATACATATATATAGATAGTTTCCCCAAAAATATAGATATTAACGTATAGATTATCTCACAATAAAGGTGAGACACCTAGTGGTTGGAAGTGATATTACTTGAGGTTCTCAAAGCCCAGAGAACAAGTTAAACATTAAGCTGTCAGCCAGTAGAAACCAGACACGTATTGACAGGAACTCCCATATGTGCCACGAACCTATGAATGGAGGACACGTATTGAATAGGCAGAACTTGGTATAATTTTTTTAGTCCTATTGTTCTGATCGATATATAATAAGGGGAGAAAATTTGAGAAAGGGAGCTCATGGATCAAAGGAAGAAGACCCCAAGGAAGACCCCATCAATAGGAGCGCCCCATAAGAGCAGGAATGAAGCAATGACTGAAGTATGATACAGGGAGGACTG
The DNA here is from genome assembly GCF_905171775.1 of Rana temporaria. Lineage (NCBI taxonomy): Eukaryota > Metazoa > Chordata > Amphibia > Anura > Ranidae > Rana > Rana temporaria. The sequence continues at coordinate 27,397,342 of NC_053493.1, forward strand.
ACTCCGATGGGGAGGGGCACGCTTGCACAATGCATGAAGACTGCAACCATTTTAGCTTTGGTCACTTGCCAGTAGGAAATAGCCATTTTTGAAATTGGTAACTATGTCATTTTTGATTTTATCTGAAATTGTTGTTCCCTAGAAATGTTGAAATATTGAAGTATTGAATATCTTATAGTTATGGTTTGTTCTCATAATCAATAACTGGTAATTTTTCTGGTAATTTTTCCTTAAAGAGTACAAATTTTAATTATATTTTTACATAGTTCCAATTTTATTGACAAAACAAACGTCCAATATATTTCACATTGATAACCACTTACTTACCTGCAGTATAGTAACGGTTGGGCATGTGAAATAGACGCTTTTGGTTTCATTGTCATTTACATAAAGTTATCTTGCGAACTTACCATGACACAAATCAAAGGTACTGCATGCCCATTTTGGGGGTATTTTATTGATTTTCAAGTTGTTCATGTAACGCAACTGGTATTTTAATTTCATGTAAATATTCATATTTTGTCTACCAATAAATTAGCTATTTTGTATGAACATACGTCTCCGTGAATAAGTTTAATATTATAGACTATGTCGTATAGATTGTCTTGTATTTAAAAATATCTTTGTTATAAAAGAATTCAAAATAAATTACTGTGCGGGTAAAAATAACCTTAAAAAAGCACAACAACCTGGAGATCTGGCCATTAACACACTTCCAGTCTTATGCCGCGTACACACGACCATTATTCATGTCATGGAAAAAAACAATGGCCCGGATTCACAAAGCATTTACGCCGATGTATAACAAGTTACGCCGACGTAAGTGCAAATGTGCGCCGTCGTATCTGTGCGCCAGACCCACAAATCGTTATTCGCCTAAAACCAGACTACACCCCACCGACGTAGCTTGCTCACGCCGGCGTAGGGTGGGCGCACATTTAGGCTGGATGCATGGTTCCGCTCCCATTAAATAGTCATTCAAACATGCAAATGAGGGAAATACGGCGATTCACAAACCTGCGTGCGCCCGACGCAGGCTACGCGAGGTGCGTGTAAGTTGTACGTTGGCGTAAAGTTATTCCCCATAAAGGAGGTGCAACCCAGCAGCAGACATGCAAAGGTCTGCACCATGGAACACAAGCCGGCGTATTTTACATTGGATGTGTGTCTGGCTGGGCGTAGGTTACGTTCACGCCATACGCAGTGATACGGCGTAGTTTAGGCAGTTGTTCCGACGTGGTTGTGAGCATGCGCAGGGGAATGCGTCCACATCATGGCGCATGCGCAGTTCGTGATACATATCTGTCTGGCGCTCAGACCATCATTTGCATGGGGTCATGCCTCATTTGCATGGGTCACACTCACTTCCACCTACGCCAGCTTACACCTTCGAATCCCACGCCACGCTGGCGCAGCGTTGGGAGCACTGGCTTGCTGAATTCATTGCTCGCCTCTCTGCGCTGCGTTGGCGTAGCGTACATTGGTTACTCTACGGCGGCGTAATGTGCGCCCACTCTTTGTGAATCTGGGCCAATGTTTTTTTCGACGTGATTCCTGTCAAGCCTGCCTTGCATACACACAATCGTGAAGAAAATGCTTGAGCAAAGCGCGGTATAGTACAACACGTACGACGGCACTATAAAGGGGAAGTTCCATTAGAATGGCGCCACCCTTTGGGCTAATTATGCAAATTTCTCTTCTCATAACTTACTTCTGAGCATGCGCGTTTTTTTCCCCCCGTTAAAGCGGACACACGACGTGAAAAACGACGACGTGAAAAACAACGAGAAAAAATAGAGCAGGTTCTAAATTTTTTACGACCATTTTTCTCAAAATGCTCTGGAGCCTACACACGATCGTTTTTCACGACCAATTTAAAAAATTGCATTTTTCTCGTCATGAAAAAACGGTCGTGTATACGCGGCAATAGGCTCGGTTCGCACCATTGTGATTTGGATGTGGGCAGGGGTCAAGTCCTGGGAAAAAAAAGTGTGGGAACTCACCCAAGACCCCTCCCCCCCCCACAACACTGCAAAAAAGTACCTAAAATGGATGTATTATGTGCAAAACGGTGCAAAGTAAAAAAACATATTTCTCCATTTACATGAAGTTCAGGTTGATATAACCCAGTTCCTCCTTACATCAGAGTCTGCAGGATTCCCACTTACAGTGCAAGGGAACTCTGACATAAAGGAAAATGCTGCAGATCATAATCTAAAATGGAACTCTGCTATAAGGGGGGGCTTTGGTGACCAGAGACCGCCTTATATCAGAGTCTACTGCGTTCCCCTTTACATCAGAGTTTCCACTTGCATCAGGGTCGGCAGCATTGCCTTTACATCAGAGTTCCCCTTCACATCAGCGCCCACAGAGTTCCCTATTGCACTGTTATGCCGGGTACACACGAGAGGATTGATCCGCGGATACGGTCCACCGGACCGTTTCCGCGGATAAATCCTCTCGAGGATTTGCAAGGATTTTGATCCGATGGAGTGTACTCACCATCGGATCGAAATCCGCGCCGAAATCCCATCGCGATGACGTGTCGCGCCGTCGCCGCGATGATGACGCGGCGACGTGCGCGACGCTGTCATATAAGGAATTCCACGCATGCGTCGAATCATTACGACGCATGCGGAGGATTGATTCGGACGGATTGATCCGGTGAGTCTGTACAGACCAGCGGATCAATCCGTTGGGATGGATTCAAGCGGATAGATTTTAAAGCATGTCTTAAAATTTTTATCCGCTGGAAATCCATCCCAGGGGATAAAAATCCGCGGAAACAGATCCGCTGGATTGTACACACCAGGGCATCTATCCGCTGGAGCCAGTCCGCGGATCAATTCCAGCGGATGGATCCTCTCGTGTGTACGGGGCCTAAGGAGGAATCCTGCAGACTGATGTAAAAGGGAATGCCGGGAACTCTCATGTGGAAGGGACCGTATTTATTTATTACAATTCTTTGTTTATTTAAAAAAAAAATCATCAGCCCTGTTGGGGGGCTGTCTATAGTATGCCTGTAAAGTAGCGCATGTTTCCCGTGTTTAGAAAAGTCCCTGCACAAAATGTAATTTCTAAAGGAAAAAAAGTAATTTAAAACCATTCATGAAGTGTTGGGTCCCGGCAAACAGATCAAAGTCATTGAACCCCAAAAAAAAAGCGTGGGGGTTCCCCCCAAATTCAATATCAGGCCCTTCAGGGCCCTACTAGAACAGCTGAACTTTATTTGAGGTTAATAAGAGGTACTTTAAATGATGGCAGGTGTGTACTGACTCCTATTTAACATGAGTTTGAATGTGATTGCTTAATTCTGAACAGAGCTACATTCCTAGTTATAAGAGGGTGTGCACCAGTGGCGGCTGGTGCTCAAATTTTTTGGGGGGGCGCAAACGAAAAAGAAAAAAATTGCAGCCTCACTGTGCCCATCAAACACAGCCACTGTGCCATCAATTGTCACCACTGTGTCATGCCATCAAACGCAGCCACTGTGCCATGCCATCAAACGCAGCCACTGTGCCATGCCATCAAACGCAGCCACTGTGCCATGCCATCAAACGCAGCCACTGTGCCATCAATTGTCACCACTGTGCCATGCCATCAAACGCAGCCACTGTGCCATCAATTGTCACCACTGTGCCATGCCATCATACGCAGCCACTGTGCCATGCCATCAAACGCAGCCACTGTGCCATCAATTTTCACCACTGTGCCATGCCATCAAACGCAGCCACTGTGACATGCCATCAAACGCAGCCACTGTGCCATGCCATCAAATGCAGCCACTGTGCCATCAATTCGCACCACTGTGCCATGCCATCAAACACAGCCACTGTGCCATGCCATCAAACGCAGCCACTGTGCCATCAATTGTCGCCATGCTATCAAACGCAGCCACTGTGCCATGCCATCAAACACAGCCACTGTGCCATCAATTGTCACCACTGTGCCAATTGTCACCACTGTGCCCTTTAATTGTCTCTACTGTGCCCTTTAATTGTTGCCAATGTGCCCTTTAATTGTCGCCACTGTGCGAAATTGTCGCCACTGTGCCAAATTGTCCCCACTGTGCCAAATTGTCCCCACTGTGCCACATTGTTCCCACTGTGCCACATTGTCCCCACTGTGCCACATTGTCCCCACTGTGCCAAATTGTCGCCACTGTGCCCATTCATGCCGTTGTGCCAATTGTCCCCATTGTCGCCACTGTGCCCATTGATGTCACTGTGCCCTTCGTCGCTGCTGTGCCCTGTAAAATTCCCCCCCCCCCCCCCCCCGCCCAGCACTTACCTTTACTGGAGTCAGCCATCCACATCCCTCGATGTCTTCTCCCGCCCTCGATGACGCTTCAGCCAATCAGGTTACCGATAGCCAGAACCGGTGAACCTGATTGGCTGAGACGCCTGTCAGTCTTATCCAAGGAACGCACCGCCGATACGTCCCGAGGATAAGCATTCGGAAGCCGACTACAACCTGAGGGCTGTACTCGGAAAGCCTATCAGAGCCGCTGGCTCTGATAGGCACTTTCGTACAGCCAACCAGCTGCCGTTATTCAGGTGGCCGGCTCTCTATGTCCGGCCATCTGAATAGACCAGCGGCGACAATAACATAGATTCATGCAATGCAATAAATCTATGTTATTAGTCAGTGGCGGTGCGGAGCCAGAGGGTGCGGCGCTCCAGCACCCTCTATGGACGAACCGCCACTGGTGTGCACACTTATGCAACCACATTATATTTTAATTTTTTACTTCCCCATCCTAAAAGATTTTAGTTTGTTTTTCAATTGAGTTGTACAGTTTATAGGTCACATTAAAGGTGGAAAAAGTTCTGAAATTATTTATCTTTGTCTAATTTTTTTACAGCACAGAAACCTGACATTTTAACAGGGGTGTGTAGACTTTTTCTATTCACTGTAGATACACTGGTACATTTGGTTCTTTAGGCTCTGTTCACATCTAGGCGTTCCTATTTTACAGGCGTTTTTTCTGTGTTTTTTGCAAAGTTTTTGTACAGGTGTTTTGAAGTTGACAAGTCACCAATGAAAAGCAGAAAAATGCCTGTAATCTGCCAAAAAAGAAGCTCATGTACTTTTTCAAGCGACGGGCGTTTTGCTTAAGGCTTAAGGCAACGGAGCGCCCAGCTGTAAACAGGGGCCATTGAAATGAATGGGATTTGTCTTGTTGGGCGTTTTTAGAGCTGAGGCTTAGAGTGGTTGTAAACCCTTATAGTTCACTAAAGCCCTGTACACACGATCGGTTTGTCCGATGAAAACAGACTGTGGGCCCCACCGGTTTGTTTTCCATCAGTGAAAAAAAAATAGAACATGTTTTAAATTTTTCCTATGGATAAAAAAGCGATAGAAAAAAACGATCGTCTGTGTGGAAGTTCATCGGTCAAAAATCCATGCATGCTCAGAATCAAGTCGACGCATGCTCGGAAGCATTGAACTTCATTTTTCTCAGCACGTCGTAGTGTTTTACGTCACCACGATTTTTGATTGATGGTGTGTAGGCAAGACCGATGAAAGTCAGCTTCATCGGATATCTGACGAAAAAATCCATTGGATTATATTCCATCAGATATCTGATCGTGTGTACAAGGCTTTAGACCTACAAGTAAGCCTAGATTAAGGCTTACCTGTAGGTGCAAGAAATATCTCCTATACCTACACGGTTAAGGAGATATTTGCAAGAAAGACAGCACTGATGTCTACGGCGCATGCGCACTGAGCATGCCATTTCTTAATGGGATCGTGCCGTCCCTGACAGCTCCCTTTCGCATGCGCGGGAGTGACATCATCGCGGCTCTGGCCAGTCACATCGCCGGAGCCACGATACAAGGAAGTGTGATGGCGGCGATGGAGGTGAGGAACGAGGGCCACTGCGGGGGCTTCGATCTCAGGTAAGTAATTCATAATGAGCTTGTATGCTATGCATACTAGCTCATTATGCCTGTCTTTCAGGTTGTTTTTTTTTTTTTTTTTAGTTGGCTTTACTTCCCCTTTAACCACTTGGCGCCCAGAGTATGTCATATGACGTCCTGGGCTTTGTGGTGGTACATCTGAATGATGGGTACAGCTACAGGCATCATTCAGATATTGCCGTTTTCAGCTGGACGATTGCCTTCACCATAAGAATGATCATAGCGGCTGTTCCGCCACTTGATCTTTCTTACGGGCGGCAAAAGGTGACCCCCCCCGCCACCCTCTGGTGCTTCTCCCGACTCATCGCTGGCCGGCCCCAGGTTGTGATCATAGAGATTTCCGGTGGACCAGATGGTCGCAGGAGTCTCTGTGATCGTCGGAGGCCGGGCGCGATGTTATGACGTCACGCCCAGCCTCTGCATTCAAAAAAATTGCGCCGCTTCGGCTGTGAAGCAGTGATCTTTTTTCTTTTTAGGCTTCCCAGCCTAGAGGTGAGATGTGGGGTCTTTTTGACCCCATATTTTACTGTAAAGAGGACCTGTCATGCCATATTCCTATTACAAGGGATGTTTACATTCCTTGTAATAGGAATAAAAGTGATCAAATTATATTTTTTTCTTTAACCACTTAACGACCGCCACATGTACATATACGTCCACAGAATGGCAGATGGGCATACCCGTACGTCCCTGCCTAGACGTGGGTTTGGGGGTCCCCCCCCCCCCCCCCGGTACATGCGGCAGTCAGAAATCGTCTGGAAGCGATCCGGGATGAGGGGGCGGCTATTCGTTTCTAGCCACCCCCTCGCGATCGCTCCCCGGAGCTGAAGAACGGGGAGAGCCGTATGTAAACACGGCTTTCCCGTGCTTCACTGTGGCGGCTGCATTGAATGTGTCATCCCTTTTATAGGGAGACACAATCGATGACGTCAGAGTCAGACCTACAGCCACACCCCCTACAGTTGTAAACACATACTAGGTGAAACATAACTCCTTCAGCGCCCCCCGTGGTTAACTCCCAAACTGCAACTGTCATTTTCACAATAAAAAATGCCATTTAAATGCATTTTTTGCTGTGAAAATTACAATGGTCCCAAAATGTGTCAAAATGTCCGAAGTTGTCCGCCATAATGTCGCAGTCAACGAAAAAAATCGCTGATCGCCGCTATTAGGAGTAAAAAAAAAAAAAATAATAATAAAATGCAATAAAACTATCCCTTTTTTTGTAAACGCTTTAAATTTTGCGCAAACCAACCGATAAACGCTTATTGCAATTTTTTTACCAAAAATATGTAGAAGAATATGTATCGGCCTAAACTGAGGAAAAAAATTTTTTTTATATATATTTTTGGGGGATATGTATTATAGAAAAAAGTAAAAAATATTGGCCCAGATTCAAGAAGCTATTGCGCCCGCGAAACCATAGGTTGCGCGGCGCAATAGCTGTTTTGCTCCCGCGTAGCGAATGCCCCTGATTCAGGAACATCGCTACGCGGACTGCAGCCTAGGATATGACAGACATAAGCCTCCTTATGCCTTCATATCTCAGGCTGCATTCTTGCGTTGGCCGCTAGGGGGCGTGGCCATTGTGATCGGCGTATAGTATGCAAATTGCATACTACCACCGATTCACAAAAGTTGTGCGGGCCCTGCGCACGCAAGGTACGGAGTTTCCGTACGGCGACTTTAGCGTAAGGCTGCTCCTGCTAATAGTAGGAGCAGCCAATGCTAAAGTATAGCCGCCCTTCCCGCTCGTGAAATTTAAATTTCACGTCGTTTACGTAAGTAATTCGTGAATGGCGCTGGACGCCATTCACGTTCACTTAGAAGCAAATGACGTCCTTGTGACGTCATTTGCCGCAATGCACGTCGGGAAAGTTTCCCGACGGAGCATGCGCTGTTCGCTCGGCGCGGGAGCGCGCCTAATTTAAATGATTCCCCGCCCCCGGCGGGATCATTACATTAGGCGCCCTTACGCAGGGCTAATTAGCATAGCGCCCGCGCAATTTACGGAGCTACTGCTCCGTGAATCGCGGGCAAATCGAAATATTTGCGTGGGCGCAGAGCAAAAATCGTTGCCCTTTGCCCACGCAAATATTGCGCGAATCTACCTGAATCTGGGCCATTGCATTTTTTTTAAAACTGTCGCTCTATTTTTGTTTATAGCGCAAAAAATAAAAACCGCAGAGGTGATCAAATACCACCAAAAGAAAGCTCTATTTGTAGGGAAAATAAGAACACCAATTTTGTTTGGGAGCCACGTCGCACGACCGCGCAATTGTCTGTTAAAGCGACGCAGTGCCGAATCGCAAAACCTGCCTGGTCTTTTAGCTGCATTTTGGTCCGGGGCTTAAGTGGTTAAAGGTCAAAAAATAATAAAGTAAAATGAACAATAATTATATTTTTTAAAGTGCCCCTGTCCCCGTGTGCTACGCACGCATAAGCGAGCGCATACGTTAAGTCCTGCCCACATTATGAAAAGGTGTGCCACGATCGTTAGCGCGAGAGAAATAATTATAGCCCTAGACTTCCTCTGTAACTTATAACATGTAACCAGTAAAAAAAATTAAAGCGTTGCCTATGGGGATTTTTAAGTACCGACGTTTGGCGCCATTCCACTAACGTGTGCAATTTTGAAGCGTGACATGTTAGGTATCTATTAGAATAGAAGGTATCTATTTACTCGGGGTAACTTCATTTTTTCACACTATGCAAAAAAATTGGGGCTAACTTTACTGTTTTTTTTGTTTTTTTTAAAGCATAAAGCGTTTGAAAAATTGCTGCGCAAATACCGTGCGAGATAAAAAGTTGCAATGACCGCCGTTGTATTCTCTAGGGTCTCTGCTAAAAAAACATACCGTATTTTCCTGGCGTATAAGGCGACTGGGCCTATAAGACAACCCCCTAATTTTCCAGCTAAAATATTGGTTTTGGGATATACTCGTCGTACTCGTCGTATAAGACCCCTTCCCCCCCTTACTGTGCCATTGCCTCACCTCACTGTGTCATTGCCTCACCCTCACTGTACTATTGCTCACCGTGCCATTGCCTCACCTCACTGTGCCATTGCCTCACTGTGCCATTGCCTCACCTCACTGTGCCATTGCCTTACCTCACTTCGCCAATCTTCATTCCTTTATGCCTGGCAGAGTCAGACTGCAGGCGTCCATTTTTTAAAAGCCGCGCCTCCTCCTCGTGCTGTTCCGTCCGAGGTCAGGACGAGATGACGTCCATGATAGGCGGAACACTGAACACAGCTGTTCTGGAAACTGAGTGTTCCGCCTATCACGAACAGCACGAGGAGGAGGAGCGGCTTTTAAAAAATGGACGCCCGCAGTCTGCATCCGGCGTATAAGACGACCCCTGATTTTTGAGCCATATTTTTAGGTATAAAAGGTCATCTTATACGCCGGCAAATACGGTATATAATGTTTGGGGGCTCTATGTAATTTTCTAGCAAAAAAAGTAAGATTTTTACATGTAGGAGCAAAGAGTCAATGCCGCGTACACACAATCATTTTTCGGCATGTAAAAAACAACGTTTTTAAAAAATGGCATTCAAAATGATCGTGTGTGGGCCTCACACCATTTTTCGGGTTCTGAAAAACGACAAAAAAAAATCGAACATGCTGCATTTTTTAACGACGTTTTAAACATTTATGTCGTTTTTCAGGTTGTAAAAAATGGTCGTGTGTGGGCTAAAACGACGTTAAAAACCCGCGCATGCTCAGAAGCAAGTTATGAGACAGGAGCGCTCATTCTGGTAAAACTACCGTTCATAATGGAGTAAGCACATTCATCACGCTGTAACAGACAAAAAAGTGCGACAGAAATTCAGCTAAAGCAGCCCCAAGGGTGGCGTCATCCGCATGGAACTTCCCCTTTATAGTACATGTTGTACGTCACCGCGCTTTGCTAGAGCATTTTTTTTAACGATCGTGTGTAGGCAATTTCGTTTTAATGATGAAGCTGGAAAAAACGTTGATGTAACAGTATGGCCAGTGGGACCCAGAGGCTCTTGAAGGATACGGGGTACTCCTGGTTCAGCTTCACCAATGACTCTTGTGTCTAGGGTCATCCTATGTCCACTAGGGGCATAGGATGACTGAGAAATTATATCTTGAATTACATGAGATGGGACAGTAATGATAATTCATGTATTGCAGGATATCTTGAAATATTACAGGTGGTTAATTCTGACCCCAACAGGTCAATAGAAGAGTGACTCATTCATGTGGGGACACATACTGTTGAGGTGTTAATTGAGTCTGACTCCTAAGATATTTCATTGTGTGAAAGTCTATTGATGATAGATGTGTTGGGGGTTGGCAGTCTGAAAGGTCAGATGGCTGACTTTTCACCTGTAGTGGATTAGCATGTCAATTACATCTACAAAGGAATGTGTATTGTGTATCAGGTGAGAATAGCTTATCGCAGAGTCAGAACGTCTGGGTAAATGACTAGTAATTAGTTCATGTAGATTATCTGAATGTCATTATCTAAAGGAATGTGTATTGAGCACCCATTGTGTCATGTTGTGGGTGGAGTTAAGCCATTGTTTCTTGGGGCTTCTAACTGTATATATAACAAGCCTGAGTTTACCATTAAGGTATCCATTTTGTTTGGAACCAGAGAACAGAGCTGTGTCTCGTTATTCTGGGGAAAATCCAATGGGTCCTGTCTGCTGGATGGTGGAGTGTCGGAAGCTGTCTTGGGTTGGTGGAATGGAATATCTTAACGGCGTTAACCCCTGACCGTTACAGTCGTTTTTTCTAGGGGCTGAAAAACTTTGTTTTTTACAAGCAGTGAACGCGGCATCAGAATTGGCCTGGGCTCCAAGTGGTTAAAGCAGAAAATCGCTCGAAAACGCCTAGATGTGAACAGAGCCTTTGCAAAAATAGAACATTGTTTATGAAATATAGAAGAATATCTAGACAAATAGATAAACAGGAAGGTACATGTTGGTTATTTTTGAAAAAAAAATATTGCATTACTCGTACATTGGTTTTTGATATTTCCCTACTGATGCATCTCTACCAAATGAAGATATGTACATTGTCTCAAGTCATTAGACTCCAGTAAAAGCACAAATAAGAACATTGCCGTCTCTGCACATAAATGGAACGTTAAAACAAGGATCTATTTTTATCACAATAGGATTTTAAGATGAATGTTACCATAGAGACTAGTAAAAATAAAACATGCACGGTACCGGCTGATACGTACCTTTATTTGTTTCTGCTCACAGTCCAGCCGGCGGTCATGTAACCATTGATGGAAAACGGCGATATTCTTTTTTTAAATGATCGAGCCGATAACGGCTTGAGACATCTTCATTTGATAGCGGTCATAAAATAGGAAGGCTCCTAAACTGTTAGCTGCAGATCGAGAACATGCCCACGTTGATTAGTTACGTTAAGTTTTTCAGGATGTTTTGCAAGAATTAACTGAATTACTATTTATTGATGGATGACGTCTGGTCAATATCATAAATAAGATAGTACAGAAAAATAAGAAGATGCAATCAATGTGTGTAGCATTAGTGACATAAGAACTGGAAGACGGATGTCAAAATAGTGGCCCAGAATCAGGTAGGGGCGCGCACTGATACGGCGGCGCAGCGTATCGTTTTTACGCTACGCCTCTGTAAATTACTGGAGCTACGCTGCATTCACAAAGTATTTGCTCCGTAATTTGCGGCGGCGTATCGTAAAAGGGGCCGGCGTAAGCGCGCATAATTTAAATGATCCCGTAGGGGGCGTGGATCATTTAAATTAGGAGCGTTCCCGCGCCGAACGTACTACGCATGCTCCGTCAGGAAAATTTCCCGAAGTGCATTGCGGTAAATGACGTCGCAAGGACGTCATTGGCTTCAACGTGAACGTAAATGGCGTCCAGCGCCATTCACGAACGAGTTACGCAAACGATGCAAAATTTGAAAATCGCGACGCGGGAACGGCGTCCATACTTACCATTGGCTGCGCCTCCTAATAGCAGGAGCAGCCTTACGGCAAAAATGACGTACGCAAACGACGTAAAAAACGAGTGCCGACCGCGCGTACGTTTGTGAATCGACTTAAGTATGCAATTTGCATACTCTACGCTGACAACTACGGGTGCGCCACCTAGCGGCCGGCATTAGAATGCACCCTAAGATACGACGGCATAAGAGACTTATGCCAGTCGTATCTTAGGCTACAGTCGGCGTATCTAGCTTTCTGAATACAGAAAGTAGATACGCCGGCGCTACTTAGCAATTACGCTGCGTATCTATGGATACGCAGGCGTAATTGCTCTCTGAATCTACCTCAGTGACTTTTATGCCGCGTACACACGCTCGAAATTTCCGACAACAAATGTTCGATCGGAGAATTATGGTCGGAAAATCCGACTGTGTGAAGACCCCATTGGACATTTGTTGTCGGAAATTTCCGACAACAAAAATTTGAGAGCTGGTTCTCAAATTTTCCGACGACAAAATCCGCTCTCGTAAATTCCGATCCTGTGTGGACAATTCCGACGCACAAAATTCCACGCATGCTCTGAATCAAGTATGAGACGGGAGCGCTCGGTCTGGTAAAACTAGCGTTCGTAATGGAGATCGCACATTCGTCATGCTGTAACGGACTGAAAAGCACGAGGCTGAAATGTGAGAATCGTCTCTCACCAAACTTCTACTAACAGGACTGGTATTGAACTTCCCTTTAATAGTGCCGTCGTACGTCTTGTACGTCACCGCATTCTTGGCGTTCGGAAATTTCCGACATTTGTGCGACCGTATGTATGCAAGACAAGTTTGAGCCAATATCCGTCGGAAAAAAATCCACGGTTTTGTTGTCGGAATGTCTGATCGTCTGTACGCAGCATAAGAGAACAGAGAACATAGGACAAAGTAAATGGCGTTAAAGGGGTTGTAAAGGTTCATTTTTTATTTTCTAAATAGGTTTAACCACTTAAGGACCGCCTCCTGCACATATACCGGACATATACCGGTATTTTGGGACCACTGTCATTTATACAGCGACCAGTGCTATAAAAATGCACTGATTACTGTGTAAATGACACTGGCAGGGAAGGGGTTTACCAGTAGGGGGCGGGGAAGGGGTTAAGTGTGTCCTAGTGAGTGATTCTAACTTGTGGGCATGGCTTACTGTGACACGACAGTGATCACTGCTCCCAATGACAGGGAGCAGACGATCAGTGTCCTGTCACTAGGCAGAACAGGGAGATGCCTTGTTTACAAAGGCATCCCCCTGTTCTGCCGTTCCATGATCCAATCACGGGACACCGCCGGACATTGAGTCCGATGGTCCCATGGGCACTGTCACGGAGACCGCAGTTGGAGGGCGCGCGCCCGCTAGGCGACAGATTCAAAGCAATGTATATATACGTCGCTTTGCCTGCCTGTGGCATTCTGCCAACGTATATCTACGTGAGGCAGTCGGCAAGCAGTTAATACCAATGGTCCAACTCGCATGAAGTCCCGCCTTTCCTGATTCGGCTCCCCTAGCTTCTTCTAAAACATGGGGTCTTCAAACTACGGCCCTCCAGTTGTTCAGGAACTACAATTCCCATCATGCCTAGTCATGTCTGTGAATGTCAGTGTGTTACAATGCCTCATGGGGTGTGTAGTTCTACAACAGCTGGAGGGCCATAGTTTGAGGATCCCTGATCTAAAACAAATGAGACAATATGCCATTGGTTCAGTGGCGGTCCGTCTATAGAGGGCGCTGGAGCGCGGCCCCCTCTGGTGGCTCCGCACCGCCACTGAAATAACATACATTCATGCATTGCATGAATGTATGTTATTGTTGCCAGTTGCCAGTTGCCGCTGGTCTAATTCAGATAGCCGGACATTCGGAGCGCCGACCACCTGAATAACGGCAGCTGGTTGGCAATGCGGAAGTGCCTATCAGAGCCAGCGGCTCTGATAGGCTTTCCGAGTACAGCCCTCGTCTCCTGGAAGCTTATCCTTGGAATGTACGGAGGGTGCGTTCCTTGGATAAGACTGATGGCCGTCCCAGCCAATCAGGTTCACCGATTCTGGTTATCGGTAACCTGATTGGCTGAAGCGTCACCAAGGCGGGAGAAGACATCGAGGGACGTTGAAGGAGAAAGGTAAGTGCATTTTACAAGGCACATCGGTGACAATGGGCACAGAGGAGACAAAGGGCACAGAGGCGACAAAGGGCACAGTGGGACAAAGGGCACAGCGGCGACAATGGGCACAGAGGCGACAAAGGGCACAGTGGGACAAAGGGCACAGTGGCATCAATGGACACAGTGGTGACAATTAAAGGGCACAGTGACATGCACAGTGGCAACAATGGGCACAGTGGCGACAATTAAAGGGCACAGTGGTGACAATTGGCACAGTGGCGACAATTGAGGGGCACAGTGGCTGCGTTTGATGGCATGGCACAGTGGTGACAATTGATGGCACAGTGACTGCGTTTGATGGCATGGCACAGTGACTGCGTTTGATGGCATGGCCCAGTGGTGACAATTGATGGCACAGTGGCTGCGTTTGATGGCATGGCACAGTTGTGCGAATTGATGGCATAGTGCCTGCATTTGATGGCATGGCACAGGGGTGACAATTGATGGCACAGTGGCTGCATTTGATGGGCACAGTGAAGCTGCAATTTTTTTTTTTTTTCGTTTGCGCCCCCCCCAAAAATGTTGAGCACCAGCCGCCACTGCATTGGTTCATTTACCAGGAGTCTGCACCAAACTCTGCAAAGATACAGAGGCTTTATACAGAACATATCATTCCTGCACTGGCAGTGTACCATAGTTTGAATTCACATAACAATTCCCTTCCAACGATCTCCAGGGCCAATTCATTATATAAACCCTCAACATGTCACATAGTTAGGCATTAGGCAGTTGTTGCATGCACTGTACATTATATATTGATTGAGGAAGACGCAGAAGTGTAAATGTGAGTCTTGGCTCTGCTTGGATTTTGTAAAGATATTGTCAGTAACTACAGAGGATTTCCTGAAGACATGATCTTGTCTAGAAATAAATCCGTTTAAAATTAAACGACTGCGGTTTGTCAGCGCCGTTCACGTTATGGAAAATACAAAACAGACGTCTGGAGGCGATCAGAGAAAATGTCAAAACCATGTTTGCTAATGACATTGTAATTCTAGAAAAGCTACTTTACTGCTGGGATGTCAACTTCTTATTACTTATCACTTCTTTCACTTTTTATTGTACTTGCCTGCCACTAAAATAACAGGGGCACGCTCACCAAATGAAAAACAAATTGCAATTAACCACTTAAGCCCCGGACCATTATGCAGCCAAATGACCGGGCCACTCTTTGCGATTCGGCACTGCGTCGCTTCAACTAACAATTGTGCGGTCGTGCGACGTGGCTCCCAAACAAAATTGACATCCTTTTTTTCTCACAATAGAGCTTCTTTGGTGGTATTTTGATCACCTCTGCGGTTTTTAGTTTTTGTGCTATAAACTAAATAGAGTGTAAATTTAAAAAAAAAAAAAAATATTTTTTGCTATAATAAATATCCCCCAAAAAAATATATAAAAAAACTTTTTTTCCTCAGTTTAAGACGATATGTATTCTTCTACATATTTTTGGTAAAAAAAAAAAAAAAAATCGCAATAAGCATTTACTAATGCGCAAAAGTTAGTGTCTACAAAATAGGGGATCGTTTATGACATTTTTATATATATTTTTTTACTAGCAATGGCGGCGATCAGCGATTTTTTTTTTTATCGTGACTGTGACATTATAGCGGACACATCGGACACTTTTTACAGCATTTTGAGACTATTGTAATTTTTACAGCATTCGGTGCTATAAAAAATGCACCGATTACTGTAATAATTATACTGGCAGTGAAGGGGTTAACCTGTAGGGGGCGCTGAAGGGGTTAAGTGTGACCTATGGCGTGTTCTAACTGTAAGGGGGCGTGGCTTGCCATGGCACATCATTGATCGCTGTTCCCGATGACAGGGAACACGATCGGTGACAGTGTCAGCTAGGCAAAACAAACATCTCCCCGTTCTTCAGCTCTGTGACCCGATCGCGGGACACCGGCGGCAATCGGGTCCCATGGGCGCGGCCACAGAGCTTGCGACAGGGTCGCACGCGACCACACGGCTCGCATCTTAAAGGGGACGTGTATATATACGCCCATATGCGCATCCATGCCATTCTGTCAACGTAAATAGTCGTGCGCCGGTCGGGAACCGATTAAAGTGAACCAATCAGGGTAGAGCATCTGCTAGTATCTCCAGAGCCATTTGAGAAGCATAATGGGCCCCTGGGCAAAGTAATGCTCTGGGGCCCCCTACCAGCCTGTCCCAATTTTACACACCTAATTTCAATATATAAGGTATAAATAGTTGCTTGAATTAAACTTACAGTATATTTGTTAGTACTTTCAACAAAATCGATATAAAAAAATAAGAAAACATGCCATAAATCAAAGACTAATCAATACCAAGATCACAGTACAGGGGAGGCAAAAGGGCACCATACAGGAGGAGTCAGGAGGGCACAATACTGGGATCAGGAGGGCACAGTGCAGGTTCTGGGATGCTGCCTGGGATGTGGTCATCCTGGGACAACTTAGTAAAAAGCGTAACTGTCCTGTCCAGTTGGCAAGTATGATGTAATGCAAAATTATGATGGGGTCCCCATGCACCTGAGGCCCCTGGGCACTGCCCACAAGTGCCTATGTATTAAGACAGCCCTGAGTATCTCATTATAATACTCACTATAATTGTACAACCTTCCCTATCTGGAGTGTACAGTATGTTAATATTCACTTACATTTTCTTCCTGTCATAGCATCAATGTTAGCTTGGTTTTTAGGCTGTCAAGCTTTTCTGCCTTGTTGGCTAAGATCAGGTGCAGGATCTGTTTCCTAACTCTTTTGGGGACAGAACACTAGTTCCCTTGCCAATTTGGGAAACTGGTTTGGAGGCAGGTGCAGTCTGCACTCCCCGCTGCAGGTGGCACTTGACATATGCAGCAATAGAGAAGGGGGAGGAAGTTGTGAGGAACTTGGTTCCCCTATAACAGGGGTAGGCAATCTTAACCACTTAGGCCCCGGACCAATATGCTGCTAAATGCCCAAGGCGTTTTTACAATTCGGCACTGCAATCGCTTTAACAGACAATTGCGCGCTCATGCGACGTGGCTCCCAAACAAAATTGACGTGCTTTTGAAAAAAATGCAATATTTTTTACTTTTGCTGTAATAAATATCCCCCAAAAACATATATAACATTTATTTTTTTCCTCAGTTTAGGCCGATACGTATTCTTCTACCTATTTTTGGTAAAAAAAATCGCAATAAGCGTTTATCGATTGGTTTGCGCAAAATTTATAGCGTTTACAAAATAGGGGATATTTTTATTGCATTTTTATAAAAAAAAATTTTTTTACTACTACTGGCGGCGATCAGCGATTTTTTTCGTGACTGCGACATTATGGCGGACCCTTCGGACAATTTTGACACATTTTTGGGACCATTGTCATTTTCACAGCAAAAAATGCATTTAAATTGCATTCTTTATTGTGAAAATGACAGTTGCAGTTTGGGAGTTAACCACAGGGGGCGCTGAACGTTTTAGGCTTCACCTAGTGTGTGTTTACAACAGTAGGGGGGTGTGGCTGTAGGTCTGACATCATCGATTGTGTCTCCCCTATAAAGGGGATGACACAATCGATGCGCCGCCACAGTGAAGCGCGGGGAAGCCGTGTTTACATACAGCTCTCCCCGTTCTTCAGCTCCGGGGAGCAATCGCGACGGAGCGGCTATAAACGAATAGCCGCGCCGTCGTCCCGGATCGCTCCCCGAGGGAATCCGCCCGCCGCACGCAGTGGGGGGGGGGGTCCCGATCGGACCCCCGACCCGCGGGAAGGCAAGGACGTATATATACGTCCTTCTGCCTGTCCGTGCCATTGTGCGGACGTAAATAGTCGTGCGGCGGGCGTTAAGGGGTTAAAAGAGAAGTGTGGGATTTTGTTTTTTCCCATAATCATATTTACTTATGTAGCGCTACCCCTGGAGGAGCCGCTGGTTAGATTTGGGATCGGCGTAATTATGTTACCTCTGTGATGTGTCTAGGGATGAGGATGATGAGAGTAGTGATGGAATGTCCAGACAACAAGGTGACGTTTTCAATGCTTTTATTTCTGGCCTAACACGACCAACAATCAACTCGAGGTAGATAGGACAGATTGGTGAAAGGAGAGAACTTTGCAGATTCAGGCCTATGGATAGATGGAAGCAGTCCTGCTTCTAGTAGCAACCCTTACTTCGTCGCCACTCCAGCCGGAGTGGGTATAGTGCCCCCGGACAGGTCCCTCTCACAGGCCTGGCAGCCGAAGTGTCACTAGAACTTCTGGGAAGGAACAAGTCTCTGCCATCGACTTGGCTCTAGTAAAATTTAGATCAGTAGTGAG
This sequence comes from Rana temporaria, assembly GCF_905171775.1. Classification (NCBI taxonomy): domain Eukaryota; kingdom Metazoa; phylum Chordata; class Amphibia; order Anura; family Ranidae; genus Rana; species Rana temporaria. Next base: position 27,415,716 of record NC_053493.1, read on the forward strand.
ACCTCTGCCACAGGCCCAGTACTCAGGAACATGGACGGTAGAACGAATCCTCCCAGTAACACAATTTGAATCTCCCTCAGGTAGACTTGATAGCTAGGGGTCACCAACTGACAGTTTGCAGCATACAACCTGCCAGTGTCCGGTCACCCAGATCCCCGATGGATCGTCTAAGCCCTGTTGGATCACCTGCCTCCGGGTTCACCTCAGACCGACCTCCCCAGCAAACAGCACAACTCGCTTGGGATCTTCTTATAAGATGAGGGAACCCAGTAAGTCACTGGGGTCCCTTTGCAGCATCAGTTGCTCCGGGCCATGAGGGCCCAAAATCAAGAACTCCGCGTGGCACGTGCGCCCCGACCTGGTAGGCCAGGCCGGGGCCCGTGATGTGCGCACACCATAAAGGTGGGTGCCACACCTGGAACAAGGAACGGGTCACAGGAGTGCAAAACGAAAAAAAAGCTCAGGCTGGACTTCTTCTTTAATCGCTTTACTACCGGCCGCCGTCAATTGACGGCGGCACGATAGCTCTGTTGTTCTGAGAGGACGTCATACGACGTCCTCGCCTTGCAGAGCCACTAGGGAAACCCGATGCGTTACTTTAAACCTGATGCGCATGCCCGATGGCCGCGATGGCCGCTGGGCACCCACGATTGCCCAGAAACTGAGCAGGACCGTGGATCTCTGTGTGTAAACACAGAGATCCACGTCCTGTCAGGGAGAGGAGACCGATGCTGTGTCCCTTGTACATAGGGACACAGATTGGTCACCTCCCCTAGTCAGTCCCCTCCCCCTGCAGTTAGAATCACTCACTAGGATTCACATTTAACCCCTTGATCGCCCCCCCCCTAGTGTTAACCCCTTCCCTGCCAGTCACATTTACACAGTAGTCAGTGCATATTTATAGCACTGTTCGCTGTATAAATGTGAATGGTCCCAAAATAGTGTGCCTGCGCAGTGTGCCTGCGCATCGCCGTACGGCTCCTTTTGCCAATCGTGACGCGGCTTATGCGACGGGGGGGGAGCTCGTTTTTTGTCAAAACGTCAATCACCACCATGTTAGGAACGCCCACTCCCGCGGGACTCGCAACCCGGAAGCCACGGGTGAATAGCTTGTACGAAGGTATGTACAGCATCAAAAAAAAAACTAATAGGCATAATCGTATTGTAATGTGGGGGGCCAGTGTAATAAGGGAAAGTCGTTTTTAGGGTGAACCTCCCCTTTAATGGAAAAAATACACCCCCCTATGCTAGTAGGAGCGGCGGGTGTGTAATTTTTTTATTATTATTCTATTGCCCCAGCCCCTGTTCAAATCCAATCCGGGGACAAAACCAGGGACAGACTTGGTCCGGGGACTGTGTCCTCAATCCAGGGACTGTCCCCTGAAACCGGGGATGTCTTGTCACCCTACTGAAAGGTGCCACCGGAGGGGGGGGGGGGTTCCGAAAAGCAGAAGTTCCATTTTTGGGTGGAACTCCGCTTTAAAGAAGACACTCTCCCCTGTACTCCTATACATGCCAGCATGCATGAAGTTATCAAAGATCCTATTAGCGCTGAATTTATTGGATTGAACATGCTCTTATGGCAGAGCTATATATCCTGAGCACAATTCCCCAGCAAGCCATTAATGGTGATATACACTCTAAGGTTTACCTAGACCTTTTCATTATACCGGGATCAAATCACTTTATTAGGAGACGTGTAATTTACCGTTCACTCCTGAGTTACTGCTATTGTAAAATATTTAAAAGCTTCATCACTTAACCCAAGGTTGGGTATAACACAGAAGGCCCAGTCTATTGCAGCAAACGTGCATTAGTGACCCATACTTCCCCTTCTAGTTCTTATTTGTTTTATGTTTTAGCTCAGAAAAAGAGTTCAAGGTTTTCTCCTTGTGTAACAAAAGAATAAAAAGTAATTTCAAAAGTCTGAACACAAAAACAATTAATATTTTATTGCATTTTGCAAGGTTAAGGAGAATATTTTGCGTAACACTAAATTGAACATGAAATTAAATTGAGTGATTGGCGGTATCACTTCTGATGAAAATCGCATATGTGGGTCATCTGTTTATGTCATTTTAAAAGTTGTTTGCAGTTTTTGTTTAAATATGCAGCTTTCCTTTAGACAGGGGCAACCCGACTTACAGCGCGACTTTGCAAGGCAACTTCAGCGCAACTTGGAGCAATTTACAACGCGACTTAAAAACAAGGGGCCAGATTCAGGTAGAATCGCATAAATCCGCGGCGGCGTAACGTATCACATTTGCGCCTGCTCCGTTTTATAATTTCCTGCCGTGCTTTGCGCAAAATGACGTCGGACTGACGTTTTTTTTTTCTTGGTAAGGTTGATGCTACAGGTATATATATATATATACATATACAGTACAGACCAAAATTTTGGACACACCTTCTCATTCAAAGAGTTTTCTTTATTTTCATGACTATGAAAATTGTAGATTCACACTGAAGGCATCAAAACTATGAAGTAACACATGTGGAATTATACATAACAAAAAAGTGTGAAACAACTGAAAATATATTTCATATTCTAGGTTCTTCAAAGTAGCCACCTTTTGCAGCAGACACATCTCTAGAACTGGTAAGAGGAGACTGTGTGAATCAGGCCTTCATGGTAGAATATCTGCTAGGAAACCACTGCTAAAGAAAGGCAACAAGCAGAAGAGACTTGTTTGGGCTAAAGAACACAAGGAATGGACATTAGACCAGTGGAAATCTGTGCTTTGGGTCTGATGAGTCCAAACTTGAGATCTTGGTTCCAACCCCCGTGTCTTTGTGCGACGCAGAAAAGGTGAACGGATGGACTCTACATGCCTGGTTCCCACTGTGAAGCATGGAGGAGGAGGATGTGATGGTGTGGGGGTGCTTGCTGGTGACACTGTTGGGAATTTATTCAAAATTGAAGGCATACTGAACCAGCATGGCTACCACAGCATCTTGCAGCGGCATGCTATTCCATCCGGTTTGCGTTTAGTTGGACCATCATTTATTTTTCAACAGGACAATGACCCCAAACACACCTCCAGGCTGTGTAAGGGCTATTTGACCAAGAAGGAGAGTGATGGGGTGCTGCGCCAGGTGACTACCTCTTGAAGCTCATCAAGAGAATGCCAAGAGTGTGCCCAAGCAGTAATCAAAGCAAAAAGTGGCTACTTTGAAGAACCTAGAATATGAAATATATTTTCAGTTGTTTCACACTTTTTTGTTATGTATAATTCCACATGTGTTAATTCATAGTTTTGATGCCTTCAGTGTGAATCTACAATTTTCATAGTCATGAAAATAAAGAAAACTCTTTGAATGAGAAGGTGTGTCCAAACTTTTGGTCTGTACTGTATATACACACACATACATTTATATATATATATATATATATATATATATATATATACTGTATTGATCGGGGTATAGCGCGCTCCCACGTATAGCGCGCACCCCTAAAGTTGCCCCAATTTCTGTGTAAAAAAGATTTTTTGTACTTTGCGCGGCGTCCATCGGCGGCCTCGTCGGGTCCGGCGTCCGTCTGCGGCTTCGGGTGTCCTCTTCGTCGGGTCCGGCGTCCTTCTGCGGCGTCCTCGCATCCTCCCCACTCGTTTCCCGCGCTGAGTTTGAATACTGCGCCGACATATACCGAGCGCAGTACACTCGTGTATCGACGAGCAGACTCGGCAACTCTCACGCTGGCGTCCTGTACGTCCAGGACGTCAGCTCGAGAGGATCCAAGACTGCCCGACGATACACGAGTGTACTGCGCTCGGTATATGCCGGCGCAGTATTCAAACTTTGGCGCGGGAAAGCGGGTATCGGCGTATACCGCGTACCCACGATTTTGCCCTGATTTTCAGGGCAAAAAAGTGCACGGTATACGCCGATAAATACGGTATATATATATCAGGATGGAGTTGGAATCTTGAACACTACGTGGTAGGCCGCAACCTCATCCTCTCGGAATGGAGAGGTCCATCACACACCAGGCACAAGAGGAAGAGACTGTAATGTGTGTCTATGGTTTCTTTTATGCTCTTCCCAGCATTCTCCCTGATGATAGCAAAGACCCCTGTGATATGTAGTCTGGGTGCATAGTCATAAAAAGTAATTGCCATTCTGCTTCTCTCCCAATTTTCTTCATTGGATAATTTCCACCTGGAAAGTGGTGAATTCCCACATTGATTTGTATAGTCGTACACGTCTGTCCAGTTGGAAATGTAAATACCGTGTAGCACTGATAGCAATCTCATTATCACCTCTTGCCACGCAACGTTTTAGAAATTCTTAGTAACTGTACTTGTATAAAACTTCAATAAAAATCTATGAAAAGAAAAAAAAGAAAAAGGGCCAAGCAATCTTCCTAATACAGAATAATAATTGCAGAAGAATCCTGTACTTTTAGATAATGTGATTTCAAAGTGCTCTTCAGATGTCACCTCACATAAAACGTGGAATTCCAGCTCTGCTTTGACCTGCCAGTAGAAGAGTAGACTGTAATTTTCAGGACGGGGAGAATTAAACTTACAGCCAGCTTGGCAGCCGGTATGAAAAAATAAATAAATTGATTTTTCTAAAAGACAAGAGCTGTCTGCATGGCCTGATCACAGACCTGTAATCTAATCCTGCTGGGGAGCACAGAGAAATAAAAAGGAAGATAAGAACGTAGCCTCACACACATAAAAAAAGGAAAGTGTAACACCTGTTAAGAGATATCATTTTTATTCCAGCCCCGGTACTTGTGGTAACAACCTGTTTGCTAAATTTCATCTATTTGTATCATTTTGTTACTCAACTGAAAATCATAATCCCTGCCGAGCTCTTGTTGTTTAGTATAAACATTGTTTTTTTTTTTTCCTTTTTTTTTTTTTTACAACTTTATTACACTTTAGCTATTATGGGCCAGATTCACGTAGACTAGCGGAGGCGTAACGTATCGTAGATACATTACACCGCCGCAAGTTTTCTTCGCAAGTGCCTGAATTTACAAAGCACTTGCAATAAAAACCTACGCTGGCGGCCTCCGGCGTAAGCCCGTGTAATTTAAATGGGTGTGTGCCATTTAAATTAGGCGCGCTCCCGGGCCGGACCTACTGCGCATGCTCCGTTTCAAAATTCCCGCCGTGCTTTGCGCGAAGTGACATCATTTTTTCGAATGGCGACGCGCTTAGCGGAATTCCGTATTCCCGGACGGCTTACGCAAACGACGTTCATTTTTAAATTTCGACGCGGGAACGACGGCCCTACTTTATACAGCAATACGATTGCTGTGTAAAGTTAAGGCACCAAAAACGACGACTAACTTTGCGACGGGAAACTAGACTAGCGGCGACGTAGCGAACGCGAAAATCCGTTGTGGATCGCTGTAACTTCTAATTTGCATACCCGACGCTGGTTTACGATGCAAACTCCCCCCAGCTGCGGCCGCGGTATTGCATCTTAAGATCCGACAGTGTAAAACAATTACACCTGTCGGATCTTAGGGATATCTATGCGTAACTGATTCTATGAATCAGTCGCATAGATAGAAACAGAGATACGACGGCGTATCAGGAGATACGCCGTCGTATCTCTTTTGTGAATCTGGCCCTATGGGCCAAATCCTCAGCCAGGCGGCGTAACTTAACTTTCAGCAGTTAAGTTACACTGACTTAAAGTTTTTACCTAAGTGCCTGATCCTCAAAGCACTTACGTAAAAATTTCAAGCCGTGTAAGTTAAGTGCCGCCGTCGTAAGGCGTTCCTCCTCTCCGGGGGGCGTTTACAATTTAAATGAGGCGCGCTCCCGCGCCGGCCGTACTGCGCATGCGTGTGACGTCATTTTCCCGACGTGCATCGCGCGAACGTAATTGACGCCGGGCGGCTTTGTGGATTGCGACGGGACACTAAAGTTACGACGGGTGAAAAAAAGACGCGCCGGGAAAACAAATAATTATAAAAAAAAATGACAGCGTCGCTCGGCATGCATTCCTGAGGGAGAACTCCATGGCAATTTTCAATGAAAAAAACGGCATGGGTTCCCCCTCAGGAGCATACCAGGCCCTTAGGTCTGTTATGGGTTGTAAGGAGACCCCCCTCCGCCGCAAAATTGACGTAGGGGGTCCCCCTACAATCCATACCAGACCCGTATCCAAAGCACGCTACCCGGCCAGCCAGGAAGGGAGTGGGGACGAGCGAGCGCCCCCCCCCTCCTGAGCCGTGCCAGGCCGCATGCCCTCAACATGGGGGGGTTGGGTGCTCTGGGGCAGGGGGGCGCACTGCGGGCCCCCCCACCCCAGAGCACCCTGTCCCCATGTTGATGAGGACAGGACCTCTTCCCGACAACCCTTGCCATTGGTTGTCGGGGTCTGCGGGCGGAGGCTTATCGTAATCTGGGAGTCCCCTTTAATAAGGGGGCCCCCAGATACCGGCCCCCCACCCTAAGTGAATGGATATGGGGTACATCGTACCCCTATCCATTCACCTGTAGGCAAAAAGTAAAAGTTAATAAACACACAACACAAGGCTTTTTAAAATATTTTATTATTCTGCTCCGGACGCCCCCCCTGTCTTCGTTATTAGCTCAATTACCAGGGGGGGCTTCTTCTTCCGCTCTCCGGGGGTCTTCTCCGCTCTCCGGGGGTGTTCCGCTCTCCGGGGGGGGCTTCTCCGGACTCCGGGGGGCTTCTTCCATCTTCTCCCCTCTTCCGCTCTTGACTCGGCGAACCCCGGTTCTTCTGCAGCTCTCCGGTGCCTTCTTCTTCAGCGCTGGCTGCCTGCTATGTTTGTGTGTTAGCTCGATTTCAAACAGGCAGCCGGCGCGGTCTTCTGTGACGTCAGGGTCTTCTGGTCTTCTGTTCTTCCTATGTTGCCTCGTCGCCTGTTGTCGCTGTAATGATGGAAGCGCGCCTTGCATCACATTTATATAGGCATCGCCGTCCCATCATGCTCCGGCAGGTACCCACGTGGTGGGTGCCTACCCACGTGCACCCACCACGTGGGTACCTACCGGAGCATGATGGGACGGTGATGCCTATATAAATGTGATGCAAGGCGCGCTTCCATCATTACAGCGACAACAGGCGACGAGGCAACATAGGAAGAACAGAAGACCAGAAGACCCTGACGTCACAGAAGACCGCGCCGGCTGCCTGTTTGAAATCGAGCTAACACACAAACATAGCAGGCAGCCAGCGCTGAAGAAGAAGGCACCGGAGAGCTGCAGAAGAACCGGGGTTCGCCGAGTCAAGAGCGGAAGAGGGGAGAAGATGGAAGAAGCCCCCCGGAGTCCGGAGAAGCCCCCCCCGGAGAGCGGAACACCCCCGGAGAGCGGAGAAGACCCCCGGAGAGCGGAAGAAGAAGCCCCCCCTGGTAATTGAGCTAATAACGAAGACAGGGGGGGCGTCCGGAGCAGAATAATAAAATATTTTAAAAAGCCTTGTGTTGTGTGTTTATTAACTTTTACTTTTTGCCTACAGGTGAATGGATAGGGGTACGATGTACCCCATATCCATTCACTTAGGGTGGGGGGCCGGTATCTGGGGGCCCCCTTATTAAAGGGGACTCCCAGATTCCGATAAGCCTCCGCCCGCAGACCCCGACAACCAATGGCAAGGGTTGTCGGGAAGAGGTCCTGTCCTCATCAACATGGGGACAGGGTGCTCTGGGGTGGGGGGGCCCGCAGTGCGCCCCCCTGCCCCAGAGCACCCAACCCCCCCATGTTGAGGGCATGCGGCCTGGCACGGCTCAGGAGGGGGGGGGGCGCTCGCTCGTCCCCACTCCCTTCCTGGCTGGCCGGGTAGCGTGCTTTGGATACGGGTCTGGTATGGATTGTAGGGGGACCCCCTACGTCAATTTTGCGGCGGAGGGGGGTCTCCTTACAACCCATAACAGACCTAAGGGCCTGGTATGCTCCTGAGGGGGAACCCATGCCGTTTTTTTCATTGAAAATTGGCATGGAGTTCTCCCTCGGGAATGCATACCAAATGCCGTCGCTTGAATGGGCCTTTACAAGGTGTGACTAACTTTACACCTTGTAAAAGCAGCCCTAGTTTTACACCAGGCAAACTAACACTTACGGCGAAAAAACTAGGTACAAAAGCTTTGAGGATCGCCCTAAGTGCTAATTTGCATACTAACAGAGGCATTTCGACTCGAAATGCCCCCAGTGGCGGATGCGGTACTGCATCCTAAGATCCGGCAGTGTAAGTCCCTTACAGATGTCGGATCTTCTGCCTAACTTAGGAAAACTGCTTCTGAGGATCAGTTCCAAAGTTAGAACCAGAGATACGACGGCTTACGCCGGAGTATCTCTTTTGTGGATTTGCCCCTATGTTCTTTATAACCTTAATATATAAACAAAGTGCTGCGCTAACATAAAACGCTATATAAATAGATAAAGGTAAGAACAGTCATATAGCTGGATTCACGTAGGGCGGCGTATGTTTCAGACGGCGTAGCGTATCGTATTTACGCTACACCGCCGTAAATTAGAGAGGCAAGTGCTGTATTCACAAAGCACTTGCGTCCTAAATTACGACGGCGTATCGCAAATGTTCCGGCCTAAGCGCGCCTAATTCAAATGTGGAACAGGGGGGCGTGTTTTATGTTAATGAATCGTGACCCGACGTGATTGACGTTTTTAATGAACGGCGCATGCGCCGTCCATGGACATATCCCAGTGTGCATTGCTCCAAAGTATGCCGCAAGGACTTATTGGTTGCGACGTGAACGTAAATTACGTCCAGCCCCATTCACGGACGACTTACGCAAACAACGTAAAATTTTCAAAATTCGACGCGGGAACGACGTCCATACTTAACATTGGCTAGGCCAGCTTTTTGTTGGACTAACTTTACGCCTGAAAACGCCTTACGTAAATGGCGTATCTTTACTGTGACGGGCAAGCGTACGTTTGTGGATAGGCGTATCTCGCTGATTTACGCATTCTAGGCGTAAATCAGCGTTCACGCCCCTAGCGGCCGGCGGAACTAGACAGCTAAGATACGACGGCGCAGGCTGTCGTATCTTAACTACATTTAAGTGTATCTCAATTTGAGAATACACTAAGGCCGGGTACACACGGACAAACATGTATGGTGAAAGCGGTCCGTCGGACCGTTTTCACCATACATGTCTGCCAGAGGGCTTCTGTACGATGGTTGTACACACCATCGTACAGAAGTCCGCGCGTAAACAATACGCGGGGCGTGTCCGCGGTGTCGCCGCGTCGATGACGCGGTGTCGCCGCGACAATGACGCGGCGACGTGGGCGGCCCGCCTTTAAAATGCTTCCACGCATGCGTCGAAGTCATTCGACGCATGCGAGGGACGGCGGGCGCCAGGACATGTACGGTAGGTCTGTACTGACGACCGTACATGTCCGAGCGGGCAGAATTCCAGCGGGCTGTTTTAAAACAAGTCCAGGAATATTTGTCTGCTGGGAAAAGGCCCGGCGGGCAAATGTTTGCTGGAATTCGGCCCGCTCGCGCCCACACACGACCAAACATGTCTGCTGAAACTGGCCTGCGGGCCAGTTTCAGCAGACATGTTTGCTCGTGAGTATGGGGCCTTAAATGTACGACGGCTTAGATTCAGAGTTACGACGGCGTATCTATTGATACGCCGGCTTAACTCTTTCTGAATCTAGCTAATACAATTTAAGGTAGTGATAAAAAGTGCCAAAGTGAAGAAAAGTTGACAAAAAAGTCCAACATCCTAAATCTTGGAACGTGAAGATCTATATTATGGTAAAAACGTGGAAAATGGAACAGGGGACTTTAACCACTTCATTACCGAGCATTGTCACCCCCTTCCTGCCCAGACCAATTTTTCGTTTTCAGCGCTGTCGCACTTTGAATGACAATTGGGCGGTCATGCAACACTGTACCCAAATGAAATCTTTGTTTTTTTTTCACAAATAGAGCTTTCTTTTGTTGGTATTTGAACACCTCTGCATGTTTTTATTTTTTTGCGCTTTACCCACTTCAGCCCCGGACCATTTTGCTGGTCAATGACCTTGCCACTTTTTGCGATTCGGCACATTAGGCAAGGTTAGGCACATTCGACCGCAACGAAAATAAAGCATTTGTTTATGTCGGATCTTCCGGTTTTCGTTTTCTGTGCTTTCGTTATCGTTTGTTAAAATACCTGAAATTCGAACGAAAATGCATTCGGACAAAAAACGAATGCACATGTCTACTAGGAACACACATCGGTCTCCTCACCTCTAACAGGAGGTGGATCTGTGGGTTTACACTCACAGATCCACACTCCTGCTGGTATCACGGGCAATCACGGCGCCCGGCAGAGATCGCGGCCGCCGGGCACGCACAACAGGTCCCGAGCAATGCCGTGGGCGCGTGCGTGCCCCCTAGCGGCCGGGAAGCCCAGGACTTCATATGACGTCCACCCGGGGGGAGACAAGATCCCTGCCGACGTCGTATTACTATGGCTCGGTAGGGAACTGGTTAAAGATGCCTGAAAAGATAAAAAAAAACTCTCATGTATAATATAAAACCACCAAATATTGAGGATGTCAGTGTGTAATCAATATTTGGCGGTCCGGAGGCCCTGGTGTGTTCGCATACTGATCGGAAATACATTTCGGGATAAGAACAGTTCTAGTTGATCCTGTACAATTTTGTTCTTGTTTTCAGATGATTAAATCAGGAAATCTTTTCTTAATTATTTTGTATTATTTTATTTTGTCTTATGTATCTCTTTATGTATTGCAGTGAATACGCTGTACACAGACAATTACGAATCTCCTGAAGAAGCTATTTATTTTAGCGAAACGTGTCGAGAAATGCGTTTTTGTACAGTAGATATACCATATTTACTATTGTTTTGGTCTGATCACAATATTTTATCAAGAAGATTATTATATATTTTTTAACAAACTAAAATGTGTCACTTTACATGATACATGAAATCGTTTTTCATATTTTCAGGCACCTTTAACCACTTGCCGACTGCCGCACGCAGATGTACGTCGACAACATGGCACGGGCAGACAAATGGACGTACCTGTACGTCCCTTTAAATTTGCCGCCCAGCGCACGCGCCCGCTGCGTGCCTCGCGAGTGTGCTCACGGGTCCTGGGAACATGATGTTCCCAGGCAGCCCGCGATCACGGTCAGCAAAGGCAAAACAGGGGGATGCCTTTGTAAACAAGGCATTCCCCTGTTCTGCCTAGTGACATGCCACTGATCTCACTGTTTTCATGATCGTGAACAGTGATCAGTGACATGTCCTAGGTCACACTTAACCCCTACAGCGCCACCTTGTGGTTAACCCCTTCACTGCCAGTGTAATTTTTACAGTAATCAGTGCATTTTTATAGCACTGATCGCTGTTAAAATGGTCCCAAAATGGTATCAAAAGTGTCTGATGTGTCTGCCATAATATCGCAGTCACAATAAAAATTGCTAATCGCCGCCATTATTAGTAAAAGAAAATTAGTAATAAAAACGCCATAAAACTATCCCCTATTTTGTAGATGCTTTAACTTTTGCGCAAACCAATCAATAGACGCTTATTGCGATTTTTTTTACCAAAAATATGTAGAAGAATACGTATCGGCCTAAACTGAGGAAAAAATCTGTTTTTTTGGGGGGATAGCAAAAAGTAAAAAATATTGATTTTTTCTCAAAATTGTCGCTCTATTTTTGTTTATAGCACAAAAAATAAAAACCGCAGAGGTGATGAAATACCACCAAAAGAAAGCTCTATTTGTGGGGAAAAAAGGACGCCAATTTTTTTTGGGAGCCACGTCGCACGACTGGGCAATTGACAGTTAAAACGACGCAGTGCCGAATCGCAAAAAGTGTCCTGGTCTTTGGCCAGTCAAATGGTCCGGGGCTGAAGCGGTTAAAGTCCCCTGTGCCTTGCTCCACCTATCCTTGGCTGATTTACCTAATTTCTTAATCTATAGTATGGTGGTCACCATAGTACCTCCCCAAAATGATAAGTCCATATAAGTGACAGTAGTTGAGTATCTATAAGCAATTACTCAGTGAATTCCACTTCCATTCAGTGATTTACCACCAAGAGTAAGGCAAGCCCGCTTACCAGAAAATGTGGACCCATATACCCTAGACCAGTGATGGCGAACCTTGGCACCCCAGATGAGTCTACAAATCGAATATGATTTCCAATTACGTGTGGTAAGATTCATCTATGACTTTTCATATGAAGATTTCCAAGCCCTCCAAAGGAACCAGGCATAAGCAAACATGGCATTCACAGATCAGTCTCCCATTTCATGAAAATATGCCAAGCATCCGCACATGGGGGTAGATTCAGTAAGAGTTAGGCCGGCTTATCAGTAGATAAGCCGACCTAACTCAGAATCTACACCGACTTATGTTTAAGTGTATGCTTAAACAGAGATACGCTTAAACATATCTAAGATACGACGGCTTGCGCCGTCCTATCTTAGATTGCAATATTTCGGATGGCCGCTAGGTGGCGCTTCCATTGCGGTCGGCGTTGAATATGTAAATTAGTAGATACGCCGATTCGTGAACGTACGCCCGGCCGCCGCAGTACATTTACGCCGTTTCCATAAGCCATTATCAGGCCTAAAGTTATTCCATCTATTAGATGTAATAGTAATGTTAAAGTATGGCCGCCGTTCCCGCTTCGAGATTCAAAATGTTTACGTTGTTTGCGTAAGTCGTCCGCGAATAGCGATTTACCTAGTTTACGTCCACGTCGAAATCAATATGCCCGTGCGGCGTACTTAGCCACAATGCACACTGGGAAGTGTAGGCGCCCGGCGCATGCGCAGTGAGAAAAAAACGTCAAAAACGTAAGGTCAAGCCTTATTAACATAAAACACGCCGCCCTTAGACACATTTGAATTTGGCGCCCTTACGCCCGCCCGCTTTAGAATATGCCGCCGTAACTTAGCAGGCAAGTACATTGTGAATCATGTACTTGCCTAGCTAACTTACGGCGGCGTAGCCTAAACACGCTAAGCAATGCCGCTGTAAGTTTAGGCACATCTACCTGAATCTACCTAATTGTGTAAAACTAGAACTTAAAATGTATTAAAACATACAGAACATTTGCACAAAGTGTAAGGAAATACAGCAACGTTAACAACCATCGCACCAATCATAGATGCAAGCCAAGAAATTAGGTAAAAAGCATGCAATGATGTCACAGACAGAAACTCAATCCGACGCGTTTCGTCATATTTGACATTCCCTAGGGGTGAGAGCCATATCTGGTCATTGTGTATAAATAAAATTAGCAGCCAATGGAAATTCAAACATTTGTATGTCTAAAAGCTGTCCCCCGATTGTAATTACAGTCGGAAAAAAACAAAGATGAATTGTCGATTGCGGTGCTAGCAGCTACATGCAGTCTAACAGCGCAGTATCCACCTTTCTCTTTATAACATATTAAAAGTGTATTAACCACTTGAGATCCGCGCTATGGTCGAAAGACGACCACAGCGCGGCTCTCAAGTGCGGGGTGGACGTCCCTGGACGTCCTGCTGTTGATCCCTGTGTGCGCCGCTGGGGGCGCGCAGCGGGGAAACAACGTGCCCGGCACATCGCTTGTCCGCCAGGCACTCACGATCGTCGGTAACACAGCAGGACGTGGAGCTCTGTGTGTAAACACAGAGCTCCACGTCCTGTCAGGGAGAGGAGACCGATCTGTGTCCCTTTACATAGGGACACAGCATCGGTCACCTCCCCCAGTCAGTCCCCTCCCCCCACACAGTAAGAACACAATGAGGGAATACATTTAACCCCTTCCTCACCCCCTAGTGTTAACCCCTTCACTGCCAGTCACATTTATACAGTAATTAGTGAATTTTTATAGCACTGCTTGCTGTATAAATGTGAATGGTCCCAAAATTGTGTCAAAAGTGTCCGATACGTCCGCCGCAATATCGCAGCCCTGACAAAAAAAATCGCAAATCGCCGCCATTACAAGTAAAAAAAATAAATCATAAATCTATCCCCCATTTTGTAGGCGCTATAACTTTTGCGCAAACCAGTCGCTTATTGCGATTTTTTTTTTTTTTTTTTACAAAAATACGTCGAAAAATACGTATCGGCCTTAACTGAGAAAAAAAATCGTTTAAAAAAAAATGGGATATTTGTTATAGCAACAAGTAAAAAATATATATATATTTTTTTAAATTGTCGCACTTTTTTTGTTTATAGCGCAAAAAATAAAAACCGCAGAGGTGATCAAATACCACCAAAAGAAAGCTCTATTTGTGGGGAAAAAAGGACGTCAATATTGTTTGGGAGCCACGTCGCACGACCGCGCAATTGTCAGTTAAAGCGACGCAGTGCCGGAAGCTGAAATTTCGCCTGGGCACGAAGGGGGTTTATGTGCCCAGTAAGCAAGTGGTTAAACCCAACAGCAAATATTTATTATATTGCAATTATTCTTAGATGTGATTGTTGCATTCATGTTCTTTTAGATACCCCCTATTTTGTAAACGCTATAACTTTTTTGCAAACCAATCAATAAACGTTTTTTTATATATTTTTGGGGGATATTTATTATAGCAAAAAGTAAAAAATATTATTTCTCTTATCGTCCATGGACGGACACAGCTCCTTAAATCTTGACAAGTGGGTTATGTTCCCTGTTTACAGGAGAGGACTAGGCAGAAACATGTTAAATAGTTAAATACATGTTACATTAACAGAGTTGAACAGCCCCGCCCAGGGGGCGGTCCCTCCAGACATAACCCTCCTCACTGCAGCTTGCAGCCTCAGTTTCGTTCTGCCTAGCAAAGGAGAAGGACGTATGGCTCCCTTTGGGCCCAGCGCCCTGAGGAGAAATTTTATTTTACTTTACTTTTTCTTGAAGAATCTTCTTTCAACTGTTGGCTGAGAGACAGGCTGGATAATATAGATCCTTGTAGTCTACTCAGTCCGACCAGCAAGCGTGGGCACACCTTTGCAAAGAGGCTTGGTCTGCCACGCCATACCTCATGACTCCTGAGGTGGCCGGTGAGCTTTGCTCTGAGGTCCACATATGACTGGGCTGTGGTGTTGTCTCACTCACAGTGGACCGGGCCGACAGCTACCTCCATTTCGGTTGTAGTTCTGTCAGGAATGCGTCAGCGAGTCCTCGCTTGGACGGGTAAGTACAGTCCCTCCTGCTTCGGTGGGTTGGTACAGCTGGGCATTCCTGGGGTTCGGGGGTCCCTTCCCCTTACTTCCCTGCTCCTTTCCCTTGCTGCATTGCTAACATTGCCGCTGTCAGGGGGGAGGGGGCCTTCCTGAGGGGACTGTGTTATCTGGCCTGTGTTTTTTCTTTTTTGTATTGGGCTTTCCTGTGAGGGGTTTTTCACTGTTAAAAGCCCTGTGATGAGCACAGATGTTTATGATTATACTTCAGCAGACGCTGACTGATTGGTGACAACCCTCCCAGGCCGTCAAAGGCCCAGCTGGGGGACTAATCTGTCCCTGGGTGCATAAGCCGATCACGCCGGCACCCAAATCCTGCCAATGTATATAGCCTTCCCTCCCTGTCTCTAGGTGGGAGGGGCGGCTTGCAGGTTCACAATTCAGTGAAACCTCCCTGCTCTCCGACTAGTGGGTCTGCGAGGTGGTCTCTTCGGAGTACTAGATAGGGTTTCCTCCTATCCACAGAACAAAGTTCTGTCCTTGTGTCTTCCCCTCCCGGCACGTCGGTCTGCCTTGGGCAGTGTGGGATTTGCTAAGCTGCAAGGTAATTTTACCTTTCCTGCAGGACGAGAGTTTTGGGGTTTTCTATGGGCCTCAGGCCCTAAATAACTTTGTGAACGTCGGGTAGTTCCGCATGGAATCCATTTGTTCGGTGGTAGCTGCGCTTCATCCGGGGGATGTCCTGACGTCCTCGGACATCAGGGACGCATACATGCATGTCCCGTTTTGCACATGTCACAGTGTTTTTTTCTGTGCTTCGTGATGAGAGAAGGGTCTCTGTCAGCCTGTGGCCCTCCCTTTTGATCTGGCATCAGCACCATGGGTTTTTAGCTAGGAGCTCGCACTTATTTGAATTTTGTTGGGACAGCGAGGCTTTGCCTCATTGGCTACTTTGACGACAAAGGTCCTTCTTCCCCTGGAGAAATTGCAGACTCTTCAGTCTGCGGAGAAGGTATTGGCATCACGCAATCGGTCTTCTCTCCGGGCGCCTGCTGGTTCGGGGTCTGTGGGTAGCCTCCTTCAAGGTGGTACTGTATGCCCAGTTCCACACCCTGGTTTTCCAGTGGAACTACTGTCCAGGTGGTAAAAATCTCTTGTCTCTGAAATCATTGGATTCCTGTGCGCCACCTAGTCAGAGTCTCTCTGAGTTGGTGACAGAGATTCCCGACTCTTCGGTCCGGGAAGTTGTTCCTTCCTTCCAGTGGTCGGTGTTTACGACGAATGCCAGCTCACGGGTTGTGAACCTGGAGGTTCACAAAACTGGGGGGTCCAGTCGGCCCTGAGTCGCTGGACTTGCGTGGACCTATGACCACACCTCCTTGAATGTGTCTGGTCTCGGTAGCTACCCAGGGTCGGGCCTGGCTAGTGCCTGGTGGAAGACCGCCTGGGAATACCAGGTGCTGTCTACTGTTCATTGTCCTACTATTTTAGGCGATCAGGCTATGCTTCTCCTTGTGGTCGACCGATCTGGTTTCAGCCGGACAACGCCACGGCCGTGGCTTCAGTCTACCATCAGGTATGCCGGCAGGCAGACTACTGGAGTGGCCAGATGCTGGACCAGGGCGACTGGTCTTTGTGCTTGGGGTGTTTCGGCTCCCTTGCAGGAGGTGAGCCTCACATGGCATGGATCTCCTGGCAGCTTGTCTCCGCCGCAAGGGTGTCAGTTAGTGGCCAGGTCTAGTGATCTTGTACAGACGCGTCAGTCGCGCTGGTGGCCCTGTGTTGTCTGTATCGGTGATTTTTTGCCATTCCTCCATGGTAGTTGCTTCCTCGGCCGCTCCACAGAGTGGATGCTGAGGAGATCCCGATGATTCTAATCGCTCCAGATTAATCTCGGCGTCCTTGGTACGCTGATATCGGGCGCCTGGTAGCGGAGGCACCCTGGCGATTGCCAGGGCAGGAGGTTCCTGTCTCAAGGTCCCATACTTCCTCCTGTTGTACAGTCACTGACTTGCTTAACATGGTTATTGGAAGCCAGACTTTAGGTGACCAGGGTCTGTCTGACTCGGTCATCTCAACAGGGCACCGTAGTCTTCTTCCGGAGGATCTACCGTCGCACCTCTCTTGGTGCGAAGGGATGGAGTGACGTCCACGGGCGTACTTTCGGTGTCCAGGGTCCTGCTGTTTTTAAAGCTTGGATTGGATCTAAAAATTGCTTAAAGCACCGTTTGGGGGCAGATTTCAGCCTTGGCTGTGTTCTTTTAGTGGCCTTTTTGCGGCCCGTTCCCTGGTGGGTCCCCTTTTTTTGTGTGCAAGGGGTTTGTCATATACTTTCCCCTCTTGGCCCATCTCTTCCCCCATGAGTTTTGACTCTGGTGCTCTCGGTTCTTCAGGAACCTTCCTTTTGGAAACATCAGAGAGATTTTCTCTTGACACTATCTCAGAAGGTGGCCCCTTTAGTGGCCTTTACCTCTGTTAGAGGGGTTTCTGAGTTGGCGGTCTTGTCTTGCAAGCCGCCATGCTTGATCCCCCATAAGGATTAGGTGATGGTGCGCCCGCGACCTTCCCTTCTTCCGAAGGAGGTTTCGGCCTTTCATACTTTAGGCGTGGTACGCGCTTTGCGGGTATACCAGCCTACTACGGCTCCATTTCGGAGCTTCTGACTCTCTTTTGTGTCGGTGTCTGGTCCACAAAAGGGCCTGGCGGTCTCGTCGACCACCATTTCTCGGTGGATCAGGCAGGCCGTCATACAGGCCTATGCTCCTAAGGGCGGGCCCCCCTTTCCGGTCACGGCACTTTCGACCAGGGCAATTGGTGCTTCCTGGGTTTTTTTTTGTTTTTTTTCCCCGACATCATGCGTCGGTCTCACAGGTGTGCGAGGCGGCGATTTGCTCGTCCGTTCACGCTTTTTCCAGAATTTACATGGTTGCTGTGAGTGCATCTTATGATGTTTTTTTCAGCCGCTAGTTTTTGCCGGCGGCTGTTTAAAGTTGCACCTCCTCCGTTGAGGAGCTCTGCTTGTTTTGGGGTGAAGTTAAAATTGTTTTTACTGATATATTTCCCACCCCTCGTTTTTTGACACTGCTTGGGGACGTCCCACTTGTCAAGATTTAAGGAGCTGTGTCCGTCCATGGACAATAAGAGAAAATAGGATTTTTTGTACTCACCGTAAAATCCTTTTCTCTGAAGTCCATGGACGGACACAGCTCCCACCCCTCCTTTTTAGGTTTGTACTGCTTGTTACGAACTGAGGCTGCAAGCTGCAGTGAGGAGGGTTATGTCTGGAGGGACCGCCCCCTGGGCGGGGCTGTTCAACTCTGTTAATGTAACATGTATTTAACTATTTAACATGTTTCTGCCTAGTCCTCTCCTGTAAACAGGGAACATAACCCACTTGTCAAGATTTAAGGAGCTGTGTCCGTCCATGGACTTCAGAGAAAAGGATTTTACGGTGAGTACAAAAAATCCTATTTTTTTTTCAAAATTGTCGCTCTATTTTTGTTTATAGCGCAAAAACTAAAAACCGCAGAGGTGATCAAATACCACCAAAAGGTTTCCCAAAGGCTCACCCAGTTGTATATTTTGCTGCAAACTTATTATACCCCTCACAGGCTTCATAAGATGAATCCACAGCTTGACCCTACCTGTACGAGATGTAAGAGAGACCACGGCGATCTGATCCATATGCTGTGGAGATGCCCAAAGCTCCATACACACTGGGCGGGTGTGGTGAGTACAGTTAACTCAGCATTTGGCGTGGCTCTTCCACAGGACCCGAGGGCATGTCTCTTGGGGGCCCTGGAGGAGTACGAATGGGAGGAGGCGGACAGGGAAGCGATACACAGGGTTTTGTTTTAGGCAAGGAAGCTTATTATGGTACACTGGAAGGCTGAGGCTCCCCCGACCCTGGCTGAATGGATTGCTAATATTGGGACAGTGTTGAGAATGGAGAAAGTGACATATCTACACAGGGGTAATGCCCACAAGTTTGAGAAGCTGTGGGCAAAATGGTTGGATGTGCTGGGTCTGGCCCCGGTGGACCTGGTGATGGATAGGCTATTGGGCATCAATGTTGGGTGAGGTGTGGATTCTGATAAATGACAGAAGGGTGGAGCTTGAAATGTTTTTTGGGGGGGGGGGGGGCTCTACTGCTATATTACAAATTTTATGTGTATATTTGACATTTTCCGTTTATTTGTCCCCGCAATGTCGAGGGGACTCTGTGGGCCTAATCCTCAAAAACCCGGCGCAACGTAACTTTTTCCATTTAAGTTACACCGCCGCAAAATCTCTACCTAAGTGCCCGATCCACAAAGCACTTACCTAGAAATTTTGAGCGGTGTAACTTAAATCCGGCCGGCGCAAGGCGTTCCTAATTTAATGGGGCGAGTCCCATTTAAATAAGGCGCGCTCCCGCGCCGGACGTACTGCGCATGCTCCTGGCATCATTTTCCCGACGTGCTTTGCGCGGTTTTACGTTGCGCCGGGTTTTGAGAATCGCGACGGGCGTAAAAAAAAAATACGAGTTGCGGCGGGAAAAATTTTTTTAAAAAAAAAAAGACAGCGACGCGGGATAGAAGGGTCTACTTTTACAAGGCCTAAACAGTTTAGGCCTTGTAAAAGCAGCCCTAATATTGCGACGGCAAACTAATACTTACGGAGAAAAAACGAAGCGTAAAAGCTTCGTGGATCTCCGTAAGTGCTATTTTGCATACCCGAAGCGGCATTTCGACGAGAAATGCCCCCAGCGGCGGCTGCGGTACTGCATCCTAAGATCCGGCAGTGTAAGTCCCTTACACATGTCGGATCTTCTCCCTATCTATGTGAAACTGATTCTGTGGATCAGTTCCATAGATAGGCACAGGGATACGACGGCGTATCAGTAGATACGCCGGCGTATCCCTTTTTAGGATCAGGCCCTGTATGCCTTGTACCTCTGTAAACTAAAAAAAATGTTGTTGGATCACAAAAAATACCACCAAAAGAAAGCGCTATTTGTGGGAAAAAAAGGACGCCAATTTTGTTTGGGAGCCATGTTGCACGACCGCGCAATTGTCAGTTAAAGCGATGCAGTGCCGAATCGCAAAAAGTGCTCTAGTCTTTGACCAGCAATATGGTCCGGGGGTTAAGTGGTTAATATAAAAAAGTTCCTGTGTCCTTCCATTTTATTACCCATAACTTAATTTCTGAACGTTTTGGTTTCTTTGTATGTATGGATTGCATGGATTGTTACCGACATGTGGTGAGACTTTCATGTCAATATCACCTTTAAAAATATATTTACCTAGAAAAATGGCGACGTATTAATATTTATTTTACCCGCTGTATATATATATGAAAAAAAAAACCTATAAAACCAAATTTTGCTTCTTCCGTTAGTTAGAACATCCAATGTTAAATGTCAGGACACCTTGGCATGGTTGTGTACACAACGTGACAAAGATGAAAGGAGAGGTTATAGTTTTACAGCTCTGAGCGCTTTTCCTTTTGTCTGCTCACTTTTCCCCCCAAACTAAACACATGCCAGCCTCCTAGTTGCCATATGGCACATGTTTGTTTTTTGAAAAATAGCGCTTTTGTTTCTTATCCAGACTTTCATCTCAGGCTGACGGAGAACATATTGTTCAATATGGTTATAAGCCAGTGTCAAAAAAACAATTATCTAACGCCGCGTACACACGATCAGTCCATCCGATGAGAACGGACCGATAGACCGTTTTCATCGGTTAACCAATGAAGCTGACAGATGGTCCATCACGCCTACACACCATCGGTTAAAAAAACGATCGTTTCAGAACGTGGTGACGTAAAGCACAACGACGTGCTGAAAAAAACGAAGTTCGATGCTTCCATGCATGCGTCGACTTGATTCTGAGCATGCGTGGATTTTTAACCGATGGTCGTGCGTACTAACGATCGTTTTTTTTCTATCGGTTAGGAACCCATCAGGTAAATTTAAAACAAGTTGGCTTTTTTTTAACCGATGGTTAAATAACCGATGGCGCCCACACACGATCGGTTTTGACCGATGAAAATGGTCCATCAGACCTCTCACATCGGTTTAACCTATTGTGTGTACGCAGCATTACTTTTTCTTATCACATTGTTTTTTTTCTGGACCTCAAACCTCATTCTACATTACGAATCAGGAAGCTTTAAAGGGGTTGTAAAGCTTTGCGTCTTTTCACCTTAATGCATCCTATGCATTAAGGTGGAAAAACACCTTGCAGTGTCCGACACCCCCCAGCCCCCCATTTTACTTACCTGAGCCCCGAATTTCCGTGGGCGCATCCCCGCCATCCTCCTCTCCACGGAGTCCCGGCTTTGATTGGATAGATTGATAGCAGCGCAGACATTGGCTCCCGCTGCTGTCAATCAAAGCCAATGACGCAGGAACCGGGGGGCGGGCTGAGTCTCATGCCGCGTACACACGACCGTTTATCGGGATGTAAAAAGTGAATTTTTTTGTAATGTCATTAAAAAAGATTGTGTGCGCTCTCCAGAGCATTTTTCACGCTCTAAATTTTCACGTCGTTTTTAACGTTGTTGTTTTTAACGTTGTCGTTTTTAACGTTGTCGTTTTTAACGTCGTAAAAAATGGTCGTGTGTGGGCTTTAACGACGTGAAAAAAACGTGCATGCTCAGAAGCAAGTTATGAAACGGAAGCGCTCGTTCTGGTAAAACTAGCGTTCGTAATGGAGATAGCACATTCGTCATGCTGTAACAGACTGAAAAGCGCAAATCGTCTCTCACCAAACTTTTACTAACACGAAATCAGCAAAAGAAGCCCCAAGGGTGGCGCCATTTGAATGGAACTTCCCCTTTATAGTGTCGTCGTTTGTGTTGTACGTCACCGCGCTTTGCTAGAGCATGTTTTTTTCACGATCGTGTGTAGGCAAGGCCGGCTTAACAATAATCGCGTTGAAAAAAAAAATCGTTTTTTCTAGACCATTAAAAATGGTCGTGTGTACGCGGCATTACACTCGGCGGCTATGGACGTAGAGTGTATGACTCAGGAGCGCGCCCGCAAGGTAACCTCCTCAGGAGAGAGCTTCCCAGAGAGAGTTATCTAATGAAGGGAGGAGCCGCTGTGGGACCCCAGAACAGGAGTATCGGGGCCACTCTGTGCAAAATGAACTGCACAGTGGAGGGAAGTATGACATGTTTGTAATTAAAAAAAAAAACGCAAACCTTTATTATCACTTTAAAACTGGATTTCAGGCAGATGTAAAATACCCCATTGCAGCTCCGGGTTTCATTATCACACCAATACATTTATCAACGTAACCACCTGAAGTCCGGGGGAACTTTTTCATTTTTTACATTGCACTTTTTGCTAGAAAAATATTCGAAAGTCACAAACAATTATATCTTTAACCACTTGCCGACGGCGCACCGTCATTATACGTCCACAAGGTGGCTCTGCTGGGCGAGAGCACGTAATATGACGTCCTCTCTCCCAGCCGCCACTAGGGGCACGCGCGTGCCCCCCGCGCGCCCCCGACTCCCGTGCGTGTGCCCGGCGGGCGCGATCGCCGCCGGGCACACGCGATCGCTCGGTACAGAGCGGGGACCGGGAGCTGTGTGTGTAAACACACAGCTCCCGGTCCTGTCAGCAGGGGAAATGCTGATCTTCGGTTCATACAATGTATGAACCGAGGATCAGTGTTTCCCCTAGTGAGGCCACCCCCCCACAATAAGAACACACCCAGGCATACTTAACCCCTTCCCGCCCCCTAGTGTTAACCCCTTCACTGCCAGTGGCATTTTTATAGTAATCCAATGCATTTTTATAGCACTGATCGCTATAAAAATGCCAATGGTCCCAAAAATGTGTCAAAAGTGTCCGAAGTGTCCGCCATAATGTCGCAGTACCGGAAAAAAAAATCGCTGATCGCCGCCATTACTAGTAAAAAAAATATAATAAAAATGACATAAAAATACCCCCTATTTTGTAAACGCTATAACTTTTGCGCAAACCAATCAATAAACGCCTATTGCGGTTTTTTTT
The DNA here is from genome assembly GCF_905171775.1 of Rana temporaria. Taxonomy (NCBI): domain Eukaryota; kingdom Metazoa; phylum Chordata; class Amphibia; order Anura; family Ranidae; genus Rana; species Rana temporaria. The sequence goes on from NC_053493.1 coordinate 27,438,817, forward strand.
TTACGAAAAATATGTAGAAGAAAACGTATCGGCCTAAACTGAGGAAAAAAAATGTTTTTTTTATATATTTTTGAGGGATATTTATTATAGCAAAATGTAAAAAATATTAATTTTTTTCAAAATTGTCGCTCTATTTTTGTTAATAGCGCAAAAACTAAAAACCGCAGAGGTGATCAAATACCACCAAAAGAAAGCTCTATTTGTGGGAAAAAAAGGACGCCAATTTTGTTTGGGAGCCACGTCGCACGACCGTGCAATTGTCTGTTAAAGCGACGCAGTCCCGAATCGCAAAAAGTACTCTGGTCTTTGGGCAGCAATATGGTCCGGGGGGTAAGTGGTTAACTGCTTGCCGACCGTATGACATGGAGTGGCCTGTCCATAAGGGGGGCAGGGACAGGGCCGGATTCCAGACAAGGCCAACAAGGCCAGGCCTCGGGGCGGCAGTGGGGCTGAGAGGAGAGGACACTTTCACCACTTTCATTTCGGGAGTTCCCCCCTGTCATGTCACGGATGGTTAGAGGAGAGAAAACTGAGGGAAGAGGTGGTGAGCACCCCCCCAGTTCTCAATGTCATATTCGGCAGCAGCATTCCCCCCCCCCCCCCCCCCCCGCTTCTCAGTGTCCTGCCGAAAAAGTCCCCCAGCGTATAATGTCCCCCCTGTACTGCGGCATTGAAGGACCCGGCCTTGGGGAGGCAAAGGGAGTAAATCCGGGCCTGGGCAGGGAATAAATGTGGGGCGCCGGACTCAAAGGTTTCTATGAGTTTTTTTTTTTAAGCCACATTAGAGCCGGAGGCTTGAAAATGGTTGGACTCTGGGACGCAGAGCACTGTGCCCCGAACCCACTTGTTACACTAGAGAATCAATATTCGCTATTGTCTTTTGGCTTCTCCTCCTGGCCAATCAGGACAGGAGGCGTATTGGGTTTCGCAGGAGGAGAACCTGCAGCACCGCGACTATGGAGGGGGGAGTGTGGACCTACGGGGGGGGGGGGTTGTTTTCTGCCCCCCCCAAAAGGTTTAGCACCACCCGCCACTGCGTGTAACATATAGATATGGCAGGAAGGTGGCTCCCCTGTGCCAGATCATGTACTAGTTACGTGATCCGGTACTGGCCATATCAAAATGCACTGATTACTGTGTAAATATCATTGGCAGGGAAAGGGTTAACACTAGGGGGCGATCAAGGAGTTAACTGTGTTCCCTTGTGTGTGTTCTAACTGTGGGGGGATGGGACTCATTATAGGAGATGACAGATCGTGGTTCCCAGCGTGTAGGAACTCATGATCTGCATCTCCTCCCTGAACAGGGATGTGTGTGTGTTTACACACACACGTCCCTCTGCTGCCTCTCATTCCCGTGATCGCTCGTGGCTGGTGGTCATCGCGACTGCCGGTCATGAGCACCGGCACCCCCAGCAGTTGCTGTGTAATGCCGCGTACACACGACCGTTATTCATGTCATGGAAAAAAACAACGTTTTTCTCAACGTGATTCTTGTCAAGCCTGCCTTGCATACACACAATCGTGATAAAAAATGCTCTAGCAAAGCGCGGTGACGTACAACACGTACGACGGCACTATAAAGGGGAAGTTCCATTCGAACGGCTCCACCCTTTGGGCTGATTATGCTAATCTCCCGTCTCATAACTTGCTTCTGAGCATGCACGTTTTTTTCCCCCGGCACTAAATCGTACACGCGATTTTTCACAACCAATTTAAAAAATTGCATTTTTCTCGTCATGAAAAACGATCGTGTGTACGCGGCATAAGAGAAAGAAGAGTGAAATCATTAATATTGAGCTGGAAGGTTCAGATCAGGATTTATTCCCAGAGATCTGGCTGGAGAAAGGTGAGACATTTACTGGTAACGGGTTCTCAAGAGTTATTCCCCCGTCTATCTAGAGCACAGACCTGGGCGATCCATCTATTGGATTGACTCTTCTTTTGAAGTTGGACAGTTCTGCCTGCAGTATCGCCTCTGGCCCTTTATACAGCCTTTGAAATCAAGTCATTTTATAATCCCTGGTTCAGTTCATCTAAATCGATGTAGGACTAGTTTGAAGTGATGCTTATGTTTGGTCTTGGGAGATGTATACTTAACCCCTTGCCGACCGCGTCATGTAGATATATACGTCTGCAGAATGGCACGGCTGCGCAAAGCAACGTATATATACGTTGCTTTGAATTTCGTGCCGTGTGGGTGCTCGTTCGCCCCTGCCGCGGCCTTCTTGACGGTGCCCCCGGGACCTGCGGACTCAATGTCCTCTGGTGTCCCGCGATTGTGTCACAGAGATGCAGAACGGGGGGGGGGCTTTGTAAACAAGGCATCTCCCTGTTCTGCCTAGTGACGGAACACTGATCTTCTGCTCCCTGTCATCGGAGCGGCGATCACTGTCTAGGGTGACCACATGTCCCGGATTGCCCGGGACAGTCCCGCATTTTGCAGGTCTTGTTGTGGAAAATGTTATATATGTGGACATTTTATTCTAGGATGTGTGTTTTATAGATTGTCATCTGTCTCCCTGTGTCTGTTTAATCGAGGAGCGCTCTAGCAGAGCGCACTTGGGTTGAATAGAGACCAGCAGTAAAAACGGTCAGTATGAAAACCTTCTTATGGGATTGAAACGTGTTCTGTGTGTGTGTGTGGGAATTTATTGGTTTGTAGATATCAAGCGCAATGCGCTGGACTGTTTGCTTTCCAATGACTATACACATTAGAGAAGCGAAGTCCGCATAACGAGAGAAACCTATTATATATCTCTTGCAGATTTCGTTATCCCCTTATGGATACATATCTGTGTGAGAGGACATTGATATCTGCCTTGTCGGTGTACTTGTACCGTATATTGACAACAGCAGTGTGTCATGAATATGCATCATGTCTGTCTGCCTACCTGATCTCCATGTGTTCATTAGAGGCAGATCCTGTTCTGGTTTCCCTTCTTATCACTTCCTCTTCCTGTATGGCTCCACCCTAGTCCATCCCAGGAAGCCTATATTAACCTTTGCTCTACAGGTCTGCAGTGCTGTTCAACAGTGTTCCTATGCTCAGTTCCTGTCTGCAGTGTATTGCTAGTTCCTGGTTGCAGAGTGCTACGATCATCTTCCGTGTACCGTTTTGGCTTGTCCCCGACTTCCCTGTCTGCCTGTGCCCCTGACTATTTGCATGTTCCACGGTTATCCTTGTCTGCCTGTTGCCCTGACCTCGGCCTGTCCATCACCACTGTTTGTCCTGCTGGCTGCTTCCCCCTTCTCCCTGCGGAGTGTGACTTGAGGAATCCCGGGAACGCGACCTGGACCCAGTTGCGGCCAAGACCATCCCTACCACCAAGGGCTCTGGTGAATACAAAACTGGGTCTTAGACTCCGCGCCCTGGGTGATCTTGGGTTACGCTTCCTCCCTGCCAGCAGTAGTCGGCTATAGGGTTCACTTCCCTGTGGTGCATCCCTGACCCCTACGGGGTGCACTCGTCACCTGGCTACGGGTGACTTGACAGTTTGAACAGCCATGAACCCGGCCGACGTGCCGCTTCCTGCAGATGACCCATTACAGGGCGTTGTTCACAGACTCGAGACGCATGAAGCTAATCAGGCTCAGGTGATGCGTTTCCTTCAGGATCTGGCTTCCCGCTTTGATCAGCTTCAGACCTCGTTGGGAGCCCCGAATCTACAACCCCAAGTACAACCAGCGGCTGCGCCCGTCGCACCAGTCGCAGAGTCGCATTCGCTGAAGCTACCACCTCCAGTCCGTTTTTCTGGAGACTCCAAGGCCTGCAGGGGGTTTCTTAGCCAGTGCACCATCCATTTTGAACTACAGCCTCAAAACTTCTTGTCTGATCGGGCAAAGGTAGCCTATATTATTTCCCTCCTTTCCGGTGAAGCTTTAGCCTGGGCTGCCCCTATGTGGGAGAGGAATGATCCGGTAGTTTCCAGCCTGTTCAATTTCCTAAAGCTCTTTCGGAACATCTTTGAAGAGCCGGCTCGGGCCTCTTCAGCAGCCAGTGCTCTGCTACGTCTCCGCCAAGAATCTCGTTCAGTGGGTCAATATGCTCTTCAGTTCCGTATACTCTCAGCTGAATTGAGCTGGAACAATGAGGCCCTGGTCGCTACCTTTTTACATGGCCTCTCTGACCGAGTGAAGGACGAATTAGCGGGAAGAACCATCCCCGTCGGTCTGGACGATGTCATCTCCCTGTGCAATCAGATCGATATTCGTTTTCAGGAGAGGTCCATTGAGAAAAGACACCAGCACTCCCTAGGTCGTAGTCAGTCTGTGCTTCCCTCACTTCGTCCCGTAGACCATCCCCTGCCTGCTGAGGAACCTATGCAGCTGGGCCGGACCAGACTAACACCCGAAGAACGTGCTAGACGCAGAACTCTGGGCTTGTGCCTCTATTGTGGAGGCAAGGGCCATCTTCGTGCCTCCTGCCCGCTTCGCCCGGGAAACGCTCAGGTCTAATACATTGGTGGAGTATTGGACCCAGAAACATCACCTTCCCGTCTGCTCCTTCCGGTGTCCCTTCATGTAGGCACTTCTTCCCTATCGATCTCTGCATATCTGGATTCCGGGGCTGCCGGCAACTTTATGGACTGGAGAACTGCTTCTTCTATGAAGCTTACCCTTTCACCCCTCACTACGCCGCTGGTAGTCTCTGCAATTGATGGCACTATTCTCCCAGGGGGTCCTATTCGCTTCCAGACACTACCCATTAGGATGTCGATAGGGATTCTCCACCAGGAGTGGATATCCTTTCTCATCCTACCTAAAGCCTCCACTCCCATTGTATTGGGCCTTCCTTGGCTACAGCTCCACTCTCCCCATGTGGACTGGGCTTCTGGGCAGATTCTGGCTTGGGGTCCTTCATGTTTCTCGTCATGTCTTTCCAAGGTGACTCCTAAGGGGGAACTTCCGGTTGCTACCACATCAGTATCTTCGGATCTTCCCACTGCTTACAGCGATTACCGGGATGTGTTCTGTAAGAAATCAGCCGAGGTGCTTCCTCCCCACAGATCTTTTGACTGTGCCATTGACCTTGTTCCTGGAGCAATTCTGCCCAGGGGTCGCACATACCCTTTGTCCATCCCAGAGACCCAGGCCATGTCTGAGTATGTCGCAGAAAACCTTGACAGAGGTTTCATTCGGAAATCGTCATCGCCTGCAGGAGCAGGGTTCTTTTTTGTTGCCAAGAAGGATGGTACCTTGAGACCCTGTATTGATTATCGAGGATTAAACGCTGTTACTATTAAGAATCGTTACCCCTTACCCTTGATATCTGAATTGTTCGATAGGTTGAGGGGTGCCTCCATTTTCACTAAGTTGGATCTCAGGGGGGCGTACAACCTCATTCGAATACGAGAAGGTGATGAGTGGAAGACTGCGTTTAACACTCGAGACGGCCATTATGAGTATCTGGTCATGCCTTTCGGGTTATGTAATGCCCCAGCCGTGTTTCAAAACTTTGTCAACGAAATCTTCAGGGACCTGCTGTACCAGTTTGTTGTCATCTATCTGGATGACATTCTAATCTTTTCGGAAAATCTGCATGTCCACAGGAACCATGTTCGCACTGTACTCCAGCGCCTCAGAGAGAATAATCTCTATGCCAAACTGGAGAAATGCTCCTTTGAATGTTCTGAGGTCCTGTTTCTAGGATGCTTTGTTTCAATCTTGGGCCTTCGTATGGATCCTGGGAAGGTCTTAGCCATTACCAATTGGCCTCTTCCTGCTAGCCTCAAGGCCACACAGCGCTTTCTTGGTTTCACAAATTATTATAGGCAGTTCATCAGGAATTATTCTTCCATTGCCGCGCCTATTATCGCTTTGACCAAGAGGGGTGCTAATGCCAAAGACTGGCCTCCCGAAGCTGTCTCTGCGTTTCACGATCTGAAACAGGCCTTCGTCTCTGGACCTCTTTTGAGGAGACCAAACCCTGAGGAGGCATTCTTTATTGAAGTGGACGCTTCTTCTGTGGGAGTGGGAGCGGTGCTTCTTCAACTTTTTGAGAAGAGACGTCAACCATGCGCGTTCTTTTCCAAAAAAAATTCTCAGGCAGAGAGAAATTATGCCATCGGTGACCGGGAACTTCTCGCAATTAAATTGGCGCTAGAAGAGTGGCGTCATCTTTTGGAGGGTTCTCCTCACTCCATAACGATCTTCACCGATCACAAGAATCTACAGTACTTACAGAATGCTAAACGTCTGAATCCCAGACAGGCCAGGTGGAGTCTCTTCTTTTCCCGTTTCAGTTTCACGATTACATACAAACCTGGTTCCTGCAACGGTCGGGCTGATGCGCTTTCTAGATCCTTTGACACCTTGGACGAAGATCTCACTCTTGAACCTGAGCCGATCATTCCAACTTCATGCATTGTTGCCCATTCTACCACCCTGGACTCAAAAATTCCTCCTGGTAAGACCTTTGTCCCCACTGAGCTAAGAGCCAAGATCCTTCGTTGGGGACATGATTCCAAGGTGGCGGGCCATGCTGGTTTCCTCCGGTCCTTCCTACTCATTAGTCGTCACTATTGGTGGCCAAATCTCCGCTCAGAGGTTAAAGACTATGTCAAGGCTTGTCATGTCTGTGCTCAGTTCAAATCCTCCACACAAGCTCCTGCTGGTCTCCTCATGCCCTTGCCCATTCCCAAGGAGCCCTGGGCTCACATTGCCATGGATTTTATCACCGATCTTCCACTGTCTGACGGTAATACGGTCATTTGGGTGGTAGTCGATCGGTTCTCCAAAATGGCACATTTTGTTTCCCTTCCTGGTCTGCCTTCTGCTCCTGCTTTGGTCCCCATTTTTGTTCGAGAGATTTTCCGTCTTCATGGGGTTCCTTCTCATATTGTTTCGGACAGGGGTGTTCAATTTACGTCTCGTTTTTGGAGAGCCTTTTGCAAATCCCTCAATATTTCTTTGGATTTTTCCTCTTCTTACCATCCTCAATCCAATGGGCAGACGGAGAGGGTTAATCAGGAGTTAGAGGTTTTTCTTCGTACCTTAGTCTCCGCTCATCATGACGATTGGTCCTCTCTACTTCCATGGGCGGAATTTTCCCATAACAATCACGTGAATACCAGTTCGCAGAGAACACCCTTTTTCTCAGTTTATGGAAGACATCCTCAACTTCCACTTCCCATGACCTGTTCTCTGGATATCCCAGCTTTGGCTTCAGCTCAAGAGTCATTCAATTCCATCTGGAGCGACGTCCATGATTCCCTCCGGGCAGCTGCCGACAAATTCAAAGGCTTTGCTGACCGCCGCAGGCGTAAACCGCCTTCTCTTCAACCAGGGGACAAAGTCTGGCTCTCCACCAGAAACATCAAGCTCCGAGTTCCTTCTCTGAAGTTTGCTCCAAGATTCATTGGTCCATACACCATAATGGCTAAGCTGAATGCAGTTTGTTTCAAGCTTCAGATTCCCAAAAACCTCAAAATCTCTAACTCCTTCCATGTTTCCCTTCTGAAGCCTTTAGTCCTTAATAGGTTCTCTCGTCCTCTCCCCACCACGGCACCAGTCTCTGAGGAGAATCAGGAATATGAGGTCAGTCAAGTACTGGATTCCCGACTCTGTAGAGGCGCTCTTCAGTACCTTGTTCATTGGAAAGGCTTTGGTCCTGAGGAGAGGTCTTGGGTTCCTGCATCAGAGGTCTTTGCACCTCGTCTATTGAAGAATTTTCATCTGAAGTTTCCCTCTAAACCCGGACCCAGGCAGGGAAGGGGGAGGCCTCGTAAGAGGGAGGGTACTGTCATGAATATGCATCATGTCTGTCTGCCTACCTGATCTCCATGTGTTCATTAGAGGCAGATCCTGTTCTGGTTTCCCTTCTTATCACTTCCTCTTCCTGTATGGCTCCACCCTAGTCCATCCCAGGAAGCCTATATTAACCTTTGCTCTACAGGTCTGCAGTGCTGTTCAACAGTGTTCCTATGCTCAGTTCCTGTCTGCAGTGTATTGCTAGTTCCTGGTTGCAGAGTGCTACGATCATCTTCCGTGTACCGTTTTGGCTTGTCCCCGACTTCCCTGTCTGCCTGTGCCCCTGACTATTTGCATGTTCCACGGTTATCCTTGTCTGCCTGTTGCCCTGACCTCGGCCTGTCCATCACCACTGTTTGTCCTGCTGGCTGCTTCCCCCTTCTCCCTGCGGAGTGTGACTTGAGGAATCCCGGGAACGCGACCTGGACCCAGTTGCGGCCAAGACCATCCCTACCACCAAGGGCTCTGGTGAATACAAAACTGGGTCTTAGACTCCGCGCCCTGGGTGATCTTGGGTTATGCTTCCTCCCTGCCAGCAGTAGTCGGCTATAGGGTTCACTTCCCTGTGGTGCATCCCTGACCCCTACGGGGTGCACTCGTCACCTGGCTACGGGTGACCTGACACAGTGGCAGTGTCCCCGCAGATTGTTTCAAGCCTATAAGAACAAGTAGAATGATCTTAAAGCGGGGGTTCATCCTATCAACGAAAAATTTTTTTTTTCTTTTACCATAAAATCAGGCATTGTAGCGCAAGCTACAGTATGCCTGTCCCGAATTTTTTACCCCCGTACTCACCTTGTACTCGTAGATCGAAGATACCGGGGAATGGGCGTGCCTATGGAGACGGAGGATGATTGACGGCCGGCTCTGGCGCGTCACGCTTCTCCGGAAATAGCCGAAATAGGCTTGGCTCTTCACGGCGCCTGCGCATAGCCTGTGTGCAGGCGCCGTGAAGAGCCGAGACCTACTCCGGCTGTCTTCGGGGAGAGTGACGTGCCAGGGCCGGCCGTCAATCATCCTCCCTCTCCATAGGCACGCCCATTCCCCGCGGGAGCCGAAATCTACGATGTCCGATTACAAGGTGGGTCCGGGGTTAAAAAAATCGGGACAGGCATACTGTAGCTCGCGCTACAATGCCTGTCTCGATGGTAAAATCAAGCCAGTGAGGGTGAACTACCGCTTTAATTCAGATATTGTTTTACTTTGAACAATGTCTGAATGGGATCCATGCTGACTAAGATGGGTGTGTGCACTTCCTCCCCCTGCCTTTCTTTGAGTCCCCCCCCCTTTTCTGTTTGTCATTTCCTGTCATGTGATTTTGTATTAAGGGAAGTGATTGGTTGTTGGGGCCATCACTTCCTGCTTTGTTATTCTTTTGTTTCCAATGAATAAAAGAACCTGAGTTTCCTGTGCTCTGGCCAGAAGCTTGAGATTGCAGTTAGAAGCAGCATTGTTTTCTGACTCTTCCTGGTGCTATGAAGTACTTCAATTCCTTGTACAAAGAGCTTGATACAAACGTGCTTTTAAGCACAAAGGAATTGTTTTGTGCTTTGTGCATACCTCCCAACTGTTTGAGATGGGAATGAGGGACACCTATCAGCAAAAGCATGCAGGCATAGGACACACACCCCTTGGCCACGCCCGTTAACAGAAAATTGTACAAAAAAACACAAGATTGGTAAAACCCACAAGTGCTTTTTTTTACCACGACTATTCCTTTATATTGGCTTTTGGAATTTACAAATGCAGCAATTTAGAAATCAGATGTAATGTTTAGCGCTGGAAAACACTTTTTGATAGATAAAAAGTGAATTTTATATACAACTCTATAGATCAGACCAAAATGAGGGACAAATGAGAAGCAAAGAGGGACAAAGGGACTTTGTTCTAAATCAGGGACAGTTGGGAGCTATGCTTTGTGTGCATTGAGACGCTGGAAGTGCACATTTTGGCGCGGTGTGGATTTGCGTACAAAGCCCAAGGGAATTCTTCCACGACAGTCTGTCCTGGGCACATTCATTCCAGGACAATAGGGTTAAATGTTCCCCAGGGAGGTGCTTTCCCCACAGTTAGAAAGCACCTCCCTGGGGAACATTTAACCCTTTGATCATCCCCCAGTGTTAACCCCTTCCCTGTCAGTGTCATTTATACAGTAATCAGCGCATTTTTATAGCTCTGATCACTGTATAGATGTCAATGGACCTAAAAAAAGTGTCAAAAGTGTCTGATCTGTCCGCCGCAATGTCACAGTCCCACTAAAAATCGCTGAGCATTGCCATTACTAGGCCCCCATGGACCAGAGATGCACACAGGAACTCAAAACTATGCCTTAAAGGAACACTAAAGTAGAAAACAAATTTTGGGTAAAATAACAAACATATTATACTTACCTCCACTGTGCAGCTCGTTTTGCACAGAGTGTCCCCGAACCCGGTCTTCTGGGGTCCCTCGGCGGCTGTCTCAGCTCCTCCTCGCAAGAGCTTACTACCTTCATGCGAGCTCCCTCGCATGGTGGAAAGCTCTTTCGAGCGCGCTCCCGTGATACAGCGGCGGCCATAGCCGCCAACTGTGTCACTCGGCCCCGCCCCCCGGCGCGCCGCGTCATTGGATGTGATTGACAGCAGCGGCAGCCAATGGCTGCACTGAAATCAATCCGTCCAACCTAGCCAATCAACGACCAGGCTGGGAACCAAACAGGATGAGGGGGACGCGCTCGGGACTTTCGAGCGGTGAGGTAAGTAAAACGGGGGCTCCCCTTTAAGAAGCTTGAGTTTGGCTCATCTCTAATTCCTAGTCCTAAACATGCTGGGCCAGATCCACATACATTTAGATCGGCGCAGCGTATCAGAGATACGCTACGCCACCATACCTTACCTGGCGTATATTCGAATCCTCAGCGAGTTCGTGCCGTAAGTTACGGCGGCGTAGTGTATTTCTGGCGGCGGATTTGAAATTGGGCGGGTTGGGGGCGGGTTTCATTTAAATGAAGCGCGTCCCGTGCCAAATGAACTGCGCATGCGTCGTCCTGAAATTTTCCGCCGTGCATTGCGCTAAATGACGTCGCTAGGACGTCATTTTTTTAACTTAGACGTGAGTTACGTCCATCCCTATTCACGGACGACTTACGCAAAAAAAAAATTCAAATTTCGACGCGGGAACGACGGCCATACTTAAAATGTCAATTCTATCTATACGCTGCAAAATACCAGCTTTAACTATACGCCGGAAAAAGCCAACTACAGATGACGTAAGAGAATGCGACGGCCGCGCGTACCTTCGTGGATCATCGTAAATCGCTAATTTGCATACCCGACATGGAAAACGCCACCCAGCGGACGCCGAAGTATTGCATCTTAGATCCGAAGGCGTACGAAGACGTATACCTGTCGGATCTAACCCAGAAGCCGTCGTATCTTGTTTTGAGGAAAGATACAACGCGGGAAATTCGAAAGTACGCCAGCGTATCAGTAGATACGCCGGCGTACTTCGTCTGTGGATCTGGCCCACTGCCTATATAGGGGCAGTTTAGTAAATTACTGAAAAGAAAACAAAAATACTTTTTTGTGGGGGAGGGGACTTTGTATAAGTAACACAACTTCAGTGAAATTTGCAATTGTTAGAATTATTTTAACCCTTTAAAATCCCACTCTCTTTTTTCATATCACATTAGGAATAAAGTGATTGCCTCTGCATTGTGAAACTCGGTTCAATTGACATGCAAATGAACGGATCTCAAGTGGGTGTAATTAAGAGGATTAATGACATTGATTCCCTGTCCACTAAATACTTTAATGGCAGATGCTTTTAGACGTGGAAATAATTATGTGGTTGTTCAGTCTCATCCAGCCGAATGAATCCAGCATTTCAATCCTGCAGTAAAATATGGAGATGTGTTCGTTTTTATTAGTGGAAGGCAAATTTCAACTTTTCGTAAAGTGACCGATATTAACCGCTTGGGATCCGCGCTATAGTCAAATGACGGCTACAGCGCGGATCCGAAAATCCAAGTGGACGTCAATTGACGTCCGCCCCTTTGCGCGCTCCAGAGCGCACAGCGGGGAAACTCTGTGTTGGCCGTGTCCCTTGGACACAGCCAATTACAGATCGCCGCGAACGGCCAATCAGAGTGGCCTTTTGCGATGCGATCTGTGCGGCCAATGAGAGATGATCTCATATGTAAACATATGAGATCATCTCTCATTGCCGTTTTACACAGAGACAGCGGTGCTGTCTCTGGAGAGGAGACCGATCTGTGTCTCTTGTACATAGGGACATAGATCGGTCACCTCCCCCAGTCACCCCCCCTTCCCCCACAGTTAGAACACAATGCAGGGAATACATTTACCCCCTTCCTCACCCCCTAGTGTTAACCCCTTCAATGCCAGTCACATTTATACTGTAATTAGTGCATATTTATAGCACTGATCGCAGTATAAATGTGAATGGCGCCAAAAATGTGTCAAAAGTGTCCGATGTGTCCGCCATAACGTCGCAGTCCCAATAAAAATCGCAGATCGCCGCCATTTCTAGTAAAAAAAAAACGAATAAAAAATAATAATTCTGTCCCCTATTTTGTAGGCGCTATAACTTTTGCACAAACCAGTCGCTTATTGCGATTTTTTTTTTTTACCAAAAATATGTAGAAGAATACGCATCGGCCTAAACTGAGAAAAAAATGTGTTTTTTTTTTTTAAATTGGGATATTTATTATAGCAACAAGTAAAAAATATTGTATTTTTTTCAAAATTGTCGCTCTTTTTTGTTTATAGCGCAAAAAATAAAAACCGCACAGGCGATCAAATACCACCAAAAGAAAGCTCTATTTGTGGGAAAAAAAGGACGTCAATTTTGTTTGAAAGCCACGTCGCACGACCGCGCAATTGTTAGTTAAAGCGACGCAGTGGCGAAAGCTGAAATTTCACCTGGGCAGGAGGGGGGTATATGTGCCCAGTAAGCAAGTGGTTAAGCGGAAAGCAATGGATGTTTTGGGCCATAAAGCAGAATTACACCACAAACCAAAAACACCAATTTATTTTTAATATTCAAAGAAAACTCCCCCATCCATCCATCCATCCATGCCTCATTTTGCTGATAAATCATTTTGAAAAAACACCCCCCCCCCCCCCCTTAGCATTTCTGGCTGTGGCCATCTTGAGTAAGGACAGATGATTCATGTAGCATTTACTTCCTGGAATCCATCTGCCCTTAGCTTAGGCATGCATGCAGGAGGAAGCGCTTAACCACTTAAGACCTGGACCATTATGCAGGTAAAGGACCTGGCCAGTTTTTGCGATTCGGCACTGCGTCGCTTTAACTGACAATTGCGCGGTCGTGCGATGTGGCTCCCAAACAAAATTTACGTGCTTTTTTTCCCCACAAATAGAGCTTTATTTTGGTGGTATTTGATCACCTCTGCGGTTTTTATTGTTTGTGCTATAAACAAAAACAATTTTGAAAAAAAATCAATATTTTTTACTTTTTTGCTATAATAAATATCCCCAAAAAAGATATAAAAAAACATTATTTTTTTCTCAGTTTAGGCCGATACGTATTCTTCTATATATTTTTGGTAAAAAAAAATTGTTTATCAATTGGTTTGCGCAAAATTTATAGCGTTTACAATAAAGGGGATAGTTTTATGGCATTTTTATTAATATTTTTTAACTACTAATGATGTCAATCAGCGTTTTTTTCGTGACTGCGACATTATGGCGGACACATCGGACAATTTTGACACATTTTTGGGAAAAGTGTTATAAAAATGCATTGATTACTGTGAAAATAGCAATTGCAGTTTAGGAGTTGGCCAAAGCCAGGGTGGCTTTGGCCAATTATGGCTCAGGGGGTTTAGTACACGCCCCCCACTATATAAGGCCGCTTGCAAGTCGGCCGTGTGTAGTGTGTTGTGGGGTTGTTAAAGAACAGTTTAGGAGTTAACCACTAGGGGGTGCTGTAGGGGTTAAGTGTGACCTCGTATGTGTTTCTAACAGTAGGGGGTGGGGAACAGATGATCACTGACAGCACCACAGTGAAGAACGGGAAAGCTGTGTTTACACACACCCATTCCCGTTCTTCAGCTCCTGTGACCAATTGCGGGACACCGGCGGCGATCGGGACCACGTGCCTGTGCCCAGCCATGCCATTCTGCCGACGTATATCGGCGTTAAGGGGTCCTTAAGTGGTTAACTAAGAAAACCCCTACTGGAGTGAATCCTTCTCAATAATCTAATTGCCTGAATCTCCCTCAGGTAGCTTTCTTGGTTTTTGGGGGTCACCGACTGACAAGTTGCAACATCCAACTTCTCAGTGTCCGGCAACCCCGATCCCCAATGGATTGTCTAGGCCCTGTTGGATCGCCTGCCTCCTGGCTCACCTCAGACTGACTCCCCACTGAACAGCACAACTCGCTTGGGATCTTCCTCACAGAAATTGATGGCGGCCGGTAGTAAAGCGGTTAAAGAGCCTTTAAGCCAAACCAGCGATCTGTAGGACAACTTGAATTGTGGATTCCTCCTTAATAAGGTCACCAGGCCTATCCCGAGACATAAGCCTTCCACTTGGCCTCCCCTGGTTTCCTTCATTAAGGCCCAGATTCTCAAAGAAGTTACGCTGGCGTATCTCTAGATGCGTGGGGTAAGTGTAAATATGCGCCGTCGTATCTATGCGCTGTACCCACAGAACCAGATATGCCTGAAAATAGGCTTCTTCCGACCGGCGTAACTTTTCTACGCCGGCGTAGCGTAGGCGCATATTTACGCTGGGAGCATCTTGCGCTCCCATTGATTTCCTATTCAAATATGCAAATGAGGGAGATGCGCCGATTCCCGAACGTACGTCTGCGCGACGCAGGCTACGCGCGGTGCGCGTAAGCTGTACGTCCGGCCTAAACTTGCCCCTCATAAAGCAGGGGCAACTTTGCACCAGACGTGTGCAGGTCAGCTGGAGAGCAGCTTCAGCAGCACCGTTAGGGACGAGCTGAGCAACCACACTTGCAGGACAAGACATCTGTATGCCAACATGCCAGGGGCATCCATGGTCATAGCACTACTAGTGTGCGCCCAGGCACGTAGGAGGGCACGGGAGAGGATATACCGAACGCGCATAAACATCTTTGGCATGGGTGATTCGGAGGTGTATCGCATCTTCAGATTCAACACTGATGCCATCCAGGAAATAGCCACAGCCCTGCATGATGACATCACCAGCCAGACACACCGCTCATATGCAGTGCAGCCACTGGTCAAGGTACTGGCAACACTGCATTTCCTCGCCAGTGGATCATTTTAGCGTACAAGTGGAGTTGTGGCTGGGATGTCACAAACCAGCATGAGCAGATGTGTGCACCAGGTTGTCCCCGCAATCCTCAGACTCATGTCCCACCACATCATCAGACCCACCCAGGAGCACCTGCGGAATAAGGCAATGGCGGATTTTGTCAGAATTGCAGGATTTCCACGCACTGTGGGGGCCATTGATTGCACCCATGTGGCACTACAGCCCCCCGTGACACAGAGCACAAATACTGCAATCGGAAGCACTGGCATTCCATCAGAGAAAGGGCCTGGAAATTGACATACGTGATGACCTGACCCCCGAACCAGACATTCCCCTCCTGCCCGAGGATACCCGTCTGCTGAGGGAACAGCAGTCAGGAGTTGTCTCGTGGAACGTATCTTTGCACATTAAACACACATTTATCATGGCACAAGGAGAATGCACGCATGCACACCACTGTGGTCCCTAGCACACACACCACCAAGCAGGACTTGCAGCAACGCCACGGCAAGGCTCCAATTATGTTGCTGACCATTCATACTACATTCACACTGGTCGTGGGGATAAATTCTCCCCAACGACCGAGGGTGACACCCCTTTGCTGGCAGGAGTGTCACCCCCCCACATTCACACACCACTCACACTAATCTGCACGCCTCACCGTGTGCATTATTACAAAAAAAAAAAAAACTCTTAACCAGAGCAATAAACAAAAAAATAAACTCTTAACCAGAGCAATAAACAAAAAAAATAGTTGCCACGGCCACGGCCACGGCTCCGCAACTGCCTGGTTGACGGTGGGGGGGGGGACATCAGGTGGAGGAGCATCCACCATGGCTGGAGGCCTGCCCTCTAACGCCACGGCTATGCGGGTCAGAATGTTGTTGGTTTCTGCCTGCATCTGCTGTGACCGTCTCAATGGCAGCTGTGTGGCCCTGGACGGCCTCTGACAGGGTCCGCACCTCTGCCACGAGGGTAGCCGTTATGGCCTGCAGCTCCCCCAAGCAGGAAATGACAGCTGCTGTGTTGCCAACCACATCATGCAGACCATCATTGATGTATCCCCTGGAGTCCAGGCTGTCGGCCACTCTCCTCATGTCCTGGGCCATCTCACCCATATGGCGGGTCTGCGAGTCCTGGGCAGTGGTCAGGTTCACTGGCAGGTAGTCCCGAACCCCCCTGGTCTTCCTGGTTGCCAGGAGAGGCTTCAGGCCTGGCATAGGGGGAGGGACTTGAGGGAGTGGGTGGGTCGGGGATGGAGCCAGAGGGACTAAAGAATTGGAGGCTTGACATCCGGGAATGACCAGCCAAGATGGACGACTCCTCGAGATAGAGGGACACCTCCTCACCCAAATGTTCAGCAACATCCTGAATGACCTCATAACTGGAGGTCTGGCCACCACTCCCCTCCACCAATGCCTCTTGGCTTCCCAGGGGGTCAGGGGCAGAATCATCAGGGGATGGTGTGGGACGGGCAGGGGCACCAGATGGCCCCACTCCCTCCTGGACATCTGCGGATGACACAAAACATTCACATGTTGGTGGATCCACACACTTGTCACATATTCCCTTCCCCCCCTCACATGCTACACACCAGATAGTAAAAAAAAAACACTTACCTGTCCTCAAGGGCGGCTTAACTGAGTCGTAGCCCTGCACTCCCTCCACTTGCACCCTAGTAAGGCAGCGGGCAACCACCTGCTCGTCAGGAGTCAGACAGGCCCTAGAGGCTGGTCCACCACCAGTGCCCCTGGCATGCCTCGCCATGATGGCCATCTTCTCCTTCGCCCTCCTGCGAAGATCGTTCATCTTCTTTGAGATGTCCTGGGGCCTCCCCACCTCATTGCCCACGGCATTCACTTGGTTGGTGATCCTCATAAGGATCTCGTCCCTTCTGCCCTTACTGGTGTCCTTGCTACGTGCCCCATGGAGGCGATCGTAGTACCTCTCCATGGCAGCAAGGATGATGCCCTTCTCCTCTGGGGAGAAGTTTTTTTTTCTGTTCCCAGAACGCCGGGCAGACATGTCCACAATAATAGCGCAAAAGTATATTCCCCAAACCAAACAGGTGTACTTTTGCACTCGACAGGCGCATGTCTGGGCGTATTTATGCCCTGGGCGTAAACGGTGGGCCGGCGTAACTCAGGATTAACGACAGGCGTAATTGTGAGCATGCGCAGAGGGGCGCGGGACATACGATCACGTGACAGCGCATGCGCCGTTCTTTTGGACCTTCATTTGCATGGGTTCATGGTTCATTTAAATGGATTACGCCCACTTCCTTCCTACTTTCAATTACGCCGTCTTACGCCGACGATTTTATGGTACGCCGGCGCAAAAATGCACGCTTTTGATTAGAGAATACAGAGCTTGCCTCTCTAAGTTACGTCGGCGTAACGCATCTGAGATGCGGTACGCCGGCATAAAAATGCGCCGATCTACAAGAATCTGGGCCTAAGTGTAGCTTCTGTCTCTTAGATGGACAGCTTGGGATTCCTCTTGATTCATAGGCCCCAGTCAGCATAACTGAGCCTACTGGTAGAGATGCAGCCTCGGGTCAACGTGGTCCCGGGGCTGGAAATCACATAGCACATACCTCGCGTAGGAGGGCCACGAGGCGAAAAACCCCAAAATATGGCGTCTGCCCTCTAAGTATCCCTTCCCGGCATGCACAGCGGGGCACCACTCCCACTGGGCTGTTTCCAGGGAAAGATACGTCATGACCTATGACTTGCCCGTGTTCCAACACTGACCTGTGGGGGTATCGCCGCCCACAGGCAACAGTGGGAAAATGCCATCAGGCACAGCCACTGCCAGGGCAGAGGCTAATTTAGAACAAATCATACAGTCTGAGCCACATTATCGGCTCAGACACCCACTAAATTGAACATAGCGCCCAGTCATTTGGGAGCAGGGCGCTACACTTATGTACATGAGAGTTTTTTCGTTTTTTTATTTTTAATAAATTTGAAAAGATTTCAAACAAACTTCTTTCGGGTTGTCATTATGCAGTATTCAGGGGGTTTGTAGAATTATGAGGAAAATAATTAATTTAATCCGTTTCGGAATAAGGTACATGGTGAGACTGTATTGTCCATCACTATACCTATTATGGAAAGTGCTTTTTTTCACATATTGATATCAATCTGTGTAGTATTAAGCAAGAAAATCATTTTCCCCGATTGTGGTCGGTACTTTTCTACCTATGTCCATATTTATCTTTGCAAAGCAACATTGGAATACGGGAATTATATCTCTTACAATCATATTGACTGTGAATATTACAATCCTCAGATAATACATTTAGGCCTACACAGATTATTGGCTGGATACTAGAAGTGACCAAGAATTACCATTTATATGCGCTTTCCACATACAGTACACCATTTGCTGGAGATTTGTATCTGTAAAGGTTTTCTTGTGCCATCATCATATTACAATTTTGTTCAGAACAATATGACTTTGATGTCTTTGCATGGAAATGTAGCGATAGTGGACTACAGTTATAATATTGTGCAATTTCCCGGTTATTCCTCATCTATAGTTATATCCCTCTAGTGCTGGGCGCAAGTGACTCATTGGGGTAGATTCAGATAGATTAGCGGATCTTTAGATCCGCGTAATCTATCTCATTTACGATCCGCCGGCGCAAGTTTTTGAGGCTAGTGCTGTATTCAGAAAGCACTTACCTCAAAACTTGCGGCAGCGTATCGTAAATCCCCCGGCGGAATTCAAATTCCACGGCTAGGGGGCGTCTACAATTTTAAATCAGGCGCATCCCCGCGCCGATCCAACAGCGCATGTGCCGTCCGCGATTTTTCCCAGCGTGCATTGCTCCAGCGTGAGCGTAACTTGCGTCCGGCCGTATTCTGAATCGACTTACGCAAACAACGTAAAAATTCAAAACTCGGCGCAGGAACGACGGCAATACCTAACATAGGATACCCCTTACATAGCAGGGGTAACTATACGCCGGAAAAAGCCGAACGCAAGCGACGTAAAAACGATGGGCGGGCGTTCGTTTCTGAATCGGCGGAACTCCTCATTTGCATATTCGTTGCGTACAGAAAACGAAACGCCACCTAGCGGCCAGCGGGAGATTGCAGCCTAAGATCCGACTGTGTAAGTCACTTACACCTGTCGGATCTTAGGGAGATCTATGCGGAACCTGATTCTATGAATCAGCCGCATAGATCCGACGGAACTCAGAGATACGACGGCGTATCAGGAGATACGCCGTCGTATCTCTATCTGAATCCGGGCCATTATATCTGTGAGCCCAAGAGGATTGTGAGACTAGTAGTCTTCCAGACTGGCGTTCCAGTTGCATGACATTACATCTGGACTACACGTCCCAGGGATCCTTGCTACAACCCGAGGGGACTTCTGGGATGTGTTGTCCAGATGTAATGTCACGCAACTGGAACGCCAGTCTGGAAGACTACTAGTCCCACAATCCTCTTGGTTGGGCTCACAGATACGATGACAGTCACTCGGGGTGCCAGAGGGTGGGGCGGATCAGGAGATATGCCCCACCCTCTCTTCTTCCTGGGCCTTGCCGAGGACACATCTCTCTGCGAAAGAGGCCGCGGCCTACCACGTGGGGATCGAGCAACTTCAACCCAGCCCCGGATGGCCTAACTCTGCTTGCTGTTCGTCAGACATCTACGCGGCACCAACCCAGCAGATCGACGATACGATCGTCTGCACTTATCAGCCATGGGTCATCGATGTCCGCTCCATTGAAGGCCGTCTTTTCCCAGGTCGCTGTCTGCAAGGCGTCTAGATGGCATGTATGTGTACAGTAGGCAAGTGGTTAAAGTGGTTCTAAAGGCTCAAGGCTTTTTACCTTCATGCATTCTCTGTATAACAATATAACAGCCCCCCTAATACTTACCTGAGCCCCATCGCGATCTAGCGATGTGCACGAGAGCTTTGGCTCTGCTGGGGTCTCTCCATTCTTATTGGCTGCGACTGCAGTGGGAGCCATTGGCTGTCAATCACAGACAATGAGGACAGAGAGGGGGTGGGGCCAAGTTGTGAACGGACATGCAGAGAAGCAGCTCGGGTTTGAGCCTGCTTGGGTGCCCCCAGAGCAAGCTGCTTGCTCTGGGGTCACTCGGCAGGCAGGAGGGGCCAGTGGTGCTGGCAGGGGACCCAAAAAGAGGAGGATCTGACCTGTATTGTGTAAAACTGCTTCACAGAGCAAGGAACTACAACATGTTAGCTATTTAACAAAAAAATAAAGAAAATAATTTAATATCACTTTAATACTAAACAAAAAATTGCTTTCCGGAGTGGAAATCTTTCTTTCTTGCAGTTTATATCTTCTGTCCCGAATCTTCGGCCACCTCAAACTGCTGCTTAGGTTTAGTGGCCTCCTGCATGAGTTCATGTAACTGTCCAATCTGCTCTGCGCTAAGTAATTCCAGCTTCTCTTCTGATAGGCTGGCTCCAAACGGGATCTTCTGTGTGTCTGGAGTATGGAGAGAGGATTTGGCTTGTTCCCACATCATTGCAGCGTAACTCTGGGAAATAAAAGATCAGCCGGTGACTCCAGTATATATGAAAAGGTAACAAACAATATTGTTCAAGGAAATAAATATCAAAGAAAAAATGCAAGCCTGTCACTGGGGCAGTGCAAAGTAGGGCTGAAACAACTAATCCATTAATTGACAACTAATCGATTATAAAAATAGTTGTCAACTATTTTTTTAACCTCTTTACCACCGGGCTTGTTTTTCAGATTCGGTGTTTACGAGACTAAAACATTTTTTTTTGCTAGAAAATTACTTAAAACCCCCAAACATTATATATATATTTTTTTCTAACACCCTAGAGAATAAAATGGCGATCATTGCAATACTTTTTGTCACACCGTATTTGCGCAGCGATCTTACAAGCGCATTTTTTTTGGAAAAAAAAAACACTTTTTTTAATTAAAAAATAAGACAACAATAAATTTGGCCCAATTTTTTTACATATTGTGCAAGATAATGTTACGCCGAGTAAAATGATACCCAACATGTCACGCTTAAAAATTGCGCCCGCTCGTGGCATGACGTCAAACTTTTACCCTTAAAAATCTCGATAGGCGACGTTTAAAAAATTCTACAGGTTGCATTTTTTGAGTTACAGAGGAGGTCTAGGGCTAGAATTATTGCTCTCGCTCTAACGATCGCGGCGATACCTCACTTGTGTGGTTTGAACACCGTTTTCATATGCGGGCGCTACTCGCGTATGCGTTCGCTTCTGTGCGCGAGCTCGTCGGGACGGGGCGCTTTAAAAAAAAATTTTTTTGGTTTTCTTATTTATTTTTATTTAGTTAATAATTTTTTACACTGAAATAAAAAAAAAAAATTATCACTTTTATTCCTATTACAAGGAATGTAAACATCCCTTGTAATAGAAAAAAGCATGACAGGTCCTCTTAAATATAAGAACTGGGGTCAAAAAGACCTCACATCTCATATTTAGACTTCAATGCAAAAAAAAGAAAAAAAAAATTGAAACTGTCATTTTTTTAAATGACAAAAAAAAAATGTTACTTCCGCCCAGCAGAGCTATGGGGACGGGTGAAGGAAATATTTCCTTCACTCGCAACCCCAGTCACTTGCCGAACAGTCCCGATCGCCTCCGCCACTACCGACGGCTCCGGTAAGCGGCGGAGGGCGCGGGAGAGCGGCGGGAGGCCCTCTCCCGCCACCGATAACGGCGATCTCGCGGCGAATCCGCCGCGGAGACCGCCGTTATCGTGTACACCACCGCCCACTGAAAAGATGGATACCTCGGTTGTGGCAGCAGCTGCTGCCGTTACCGAGACATCCATCTTTAAAAACAGGACGTCTTTTGGACATGGGGCGGTGGTCAAGAGGATAATCGATTAATTGGCCAGTTGATTAGTTAGCCTGCATATAGAATGCATTATTTGTTTACATATAAGGAAATACAGTGCAGCACACATACAGCTCAGTACACCATCCATACATGTCGCCAAGTGCCTGAGAATTTGTGAATGTGCAAGTGTGAGGAGCAATGCCTCATGGGACATGTAGTCCTGGGCAGGAAGTGAGTGGTTCTAAAGGCAGAAGTTTTTTTTTTTTTAGACCTTGCTATACTATGCTCTATACCAGTGGTCTCCAAACTGCGGCCCTTTGCTTGCCTTTATCCGGCTCTTGGGGCGCTATCCCTCCCACTGATACGAGACACTATTCTGCCATCTGACACCGATATTGGAGCACCATTTCTCCCACTAACACAACTAATAGAGCACTATTCCTCCCTATGATACCAGCAATGGGGCACTATTCCTCCCCCTAATACCAGATGTTTACTAACAATGATGCCAGGAAAATTCCCACTCCCGCTGGCCAAAGTCCGGCCCTCCAAGAGTCTGAAGGACAATAAACCGGCCCTTTGTTTAGAATGTTTGGAGACCCCTGCTCTATACTATACTTTGCAGCTTGCTATTGAGGCTCTCTGAGGGCAGGAGGAGCCAGAAACATCGGTGAGGGACCCCAGAAGTGGAGGATATATAGGAGTATATCGCGCACTTTTTTGCCCTGAAAATCCGGGCAAAATCGTGGGTGCGCGATATACGCCGATACCCGCTTTCCCGCGCCGAGTTTTGAATACTGCGCCGACATATACCGAGCCCAGTACACTCGGGTATAGTCGGCCAGTCTCGGCTTCTTCCGCGGTCACGTCCTGGACGTACAGGACGTACAGGACGTGAGCGCGACAGTTGCCGAGCCTGCCCGAGTGTACTGCGCTCGGTATATGCTGGCGCAGTATTCAAAACTCGGCGCGGAAAACGAGCGGGGAGGACGCGAGGACGCCGCAGAAGGACGCCGGACCCGCCGAAGAGGACACCGGACCCGCCGAAGAGGACACCGGACCCGCCGCAGAAGGACACCCGAAGCCGCAGAAGGACACCCGAAGCCCCAGAAGGACGCCGGACCCGCCGAAGAGGACACCCGAAGCCGCAGAAGGACGCCGGACCCGACGAGGCCGCCGCGCAAGACACCAAAACTGTAAGTCCAAAAATAACTTTTTTTCCACAGGATTGGGGGTCACTTTAGGGGTGCGCGGTATACGCGGGAGCGCGTTATACCGCGATAAATACGGTAGTTGGTTATTTATATTTACCACGGCATATGGATATTTAAGAATAAATTGGCTTTTTTTTATTTACATATTAACTAAATTGTACACCACACTTTTTTTTTTAAGATTAGTCAATTAATCGAAACAATAATCGGCCAACTAATCGATTATGAAAATAAGGGGCCATAAAGTGTGCCAAAAATAGTGTAATGTGTAAAGAAATAATAATAATAATAATTAAAAAAAAAAGTACCATTAACCACTTCCCGCCCGGTCAATAGCAAATTGACATCCTGGAAGCGATTCTGTTATCCTGACTGGACATCTATTGACGTGGGGGCGCGCAGCGCGGCGATTGGTGATGCGGGGTGTCAGTCTGACACCCTGCATCTCTGATCTCGGTAAAGAGCCTCCGGCGGAGGCTCTTTACCACGTGATCAGCCATGTCCAATCACAGCTGATCACGATGTAAACAGGAAGAGCCGTTGATCGGCTCTTCCTCACTCGCGTCTGACAAATGCGACTAGAGGAGAGCCGATCGGCGGCTCTCCTGACAGGGGGGTTTGCGCTGATTGTTTATCAGCGTAGCCCCCCCCCCACGGATGCCCACACTGGACCACCAAGGAAGCCACCAGGACCACCAGGGAAGGGGGCAACATGTGGATGGCCAGGTATGTACCCCATGGCCATCCACATGTTAAAATATATTCGCAATAGATGTCAATCAGTGCCCACAAATGGGCACTGACTGGCAACATGGGCACAACATAAAAACATATAAAAAAGTGATGCCCAGCAATGCCACCATCAGTAACATCAGTGCCACCCTTGAGTGTCCATCAGTGCCACCTCAGTGCCCATCCATGCCCATCAGTGCCACCCATAAGTACCCATCAGTGCCACCCATAAGTATCCATTAGTGCCGCCTATGAGTGCCCATCAGTGCCACCTATCAGTGATCAGTGCCCATCGGTGCCCATCAGTGCCACCTTATCAGTGCCCATCAGTGCAGCCATATCAGAGCCCATAATTGAAGAAGAAAACTAAGGCCCAGATTCTCAAAGGAGATACGACGGCGTATCTCCAGATACTCCGTCGTATCTCTGAGTCTGAGCCGTCGTATCTATGCTCCTGATTCTTAGAATCAGTTACGCCTAGATTTGTATTAGATCTGACCGGCGTAAGTCTCTTACGCCGTCGGATCTTAACTGCATATTTACGCTGGCCGCTAGGGGCGTGTACGCTGATTTACGCCTAGAAATATGTAAATCAGCTAGATACGCGAATTCACGAACGTACGCCCGGCCGACGCAGTACAGATACGCCGTTTACGTAAGGCTTTTCCCGGCGTAAAGTTACCCCTGCTATATGAGGCGTACCAATGTTAAGTATGGCCGTCGTTCCAGCGATGAAATTTGAAAATTTTACGTCGTTTGCGTAAGTCGTCCGTGAATGGGGCTGGACATAATTTCCGTTCACGTCGAAACCAATACGTCCTTGGGGCGTAATTTGGAGCAATGCACACTGGGATATGTCCACGGACGGCGCATGCGCCGTTCGTTAAAAACTCCAATCACGTCGGGTCATGATTAATTTACATAACACACGCCCACCTCGTCACAATTTGAATTAGGCGGGCTTACGCCGGCTTATTTACGCTACGCCGCCGCAACTTTTACAGGCAAGTGCCGTATTCTCAGAAGAAAGTTGCGGCGGCGTAGCGTAAATAAGCCGGCGTAAGCCCGCCTAATTCAAATTGTGACGAGGTGGGCGTGTGTTATGTAAATTAATCATGACCCGACGTGACTGGGACATATCCCAGTGTGCATTGCTCCAAAGGCGTAACGTAAATAGGATATGTTACGCCCGCACAAAGATACGGGCCTTACTTATTTACAAAAAAAAAACTTGCACAAAAAAACTTGCACAAAAAATAAAAATCGCAGAGGTGATCAAATACCACCAAAAGAAAGCTCTATTTCTGTGAACAAAATGATAAAAATTTCATTTGGGTACAGTGTAGCATGACCGCGCCAGCTGAAGTCCAAGGGAGAGGGCGAGCACGACACTCCACACCAGAGAGAAAGCCTTGCATTACTGTGTGTAGTTACAGACAGAAGAACAGGAAGTGAGGATTTCTCAGAAGAAATAAGGACATTTAAAAGCAAAATGGAAGGATGAGGTAAGTGAAGGAGGACTGCACTAAGGTAAAGGAAGCTTTTTAGGAAAAAAAATTCTACCTTTACAACCCCTTTAAGCTTCAATTTGTTTGTGGTTCTAAATCTGCTATACAAACACTTCCCTCTAACCCAGACTGACAATACTGCTGCTTGCTGTGCCTCCTGTTCTCATGCATCCAGAGTTGAGGCACTCTAATACAGGAGATGTGTTACTGGTCAGATCACCAGGTGATTATGGTATTTAACCACTTGCCGCCCGCCAATGACAAATTGACGTCGGCAAAGTAGTTGTAGAATCCTGACTGGACGTCATATGACGTCCTCAGGAATCTGAGCCGCTGTGCGCCCCCGGGGGCACGCATCGCGGCGATCGTTGTTGCAGGGTGTCAGTCTGACACCCCGCAACACCGATCAAGGTAAAGAGTCTCTCACGGAGACTCTTTACCACATGATCAGCCGTGTCCAACCACGGCTGATCACGATGTAAACAGGAAGAGCCGTTGATGGCTCGTCCTCACTCGCGTCTGACAGACGCGAGTATAGGAGAGCCGATCGGCGGCTCTCCTGACAGGGGGGTTTGCGCTGATTGTTTATCAGCGCAGCCCCCCCCTCGGATCGCCACACTGGACCACCAGGGAAGCCCACCCTGGACCACCCTTTTGCCAGGGAAGGGCAAAAAAAAAAAAAAGGGGCGAAAAAAAAAGTCTGGGCAAAAAAAAAGCATTAAAAAAAAAAAAAGATGCCAATCAGTGCCCACAAATGGGCACTGATTGGCAACATGGGTAAATCAGTGCCGCCCCACAGTGTCCATCAGTGCCACCCCACAGTGTCCATCAGTGCCACCCCACAGTGCCCATCCATGCCCAGTGCCCACCTATCAGTGCCCATCTGTGCCACCCATAAGTATCCATCAGTGCCACCCATAAGTGCCGCCCATGAGTGCCCATCTGTGCCGCCCATGAGTGCCCATTAGTGCCGCCCATGAGTGCCCATCAGTGCCGCCTATGTGTGCCCATCAGTGCCGCCTATGTGTGCCCATCAGTGCCGCCTATGTGTGCCGCCAATCAGTGCCACCTCATCTGTGTCCGTCAGTACTACCTCATCGATGTCCATCAGTGCCATCATATCAGTGCCCGTAATTGAAAGAGAAAACTTACTTAATTTACAAAAAAATGTACAGAAAAAAATAAATAAAAACATATTTTTTTTCAACATTTTCAGTCTTTTTTTTGTTGTTGCGCAAAAAAAAAAACTCATAGGTGATCAAATACCACCAAAAGAAAGCTCTATTTGTGGGGAAAAAAGTACGCCAATTTTGTTTGGGTACAGTGTAGCATGACCGCGCAATTGCCATTCAAAGTGCGACAGTGCTGAAAGCTGAAAATTGGCATGGGCGGGAAGGTGCGTAAGTGCCCTGTATGGAAGTGGTTAATACCGCTTTAGTACTTCAGTTCCGCTTTAAGAACAATTGTCATTTCAGTATGGATCCCGGTTATGTAAATGTCATCCTCCCTCTGAACAGAGAAAAGTTGCTCTCCGGCAGGAGCTGGAAGAATATTAAATATCTCCTTTCATTTACCCCTCTGCTTAGTAACATAATAAACAATCTCACTGCGACACACATACAGCAAAACAAACCTAGATTCGGAGAATGATGATCCCTGACAGGCAGTTCAGTGACTGTGTCCATCTGTTCTAACAGGGAAGGTGCTGACAAAGCGACATGAATTTTTTATAGGATGTTGCTATTTTTTGCAGATCCTGTTTGTTGCAGTTACTCACCAGAAAACACATAACGGGTGGAGGTGTAAAAAAAAAAAAAAAAAAACACTCAATAGTAAGTTAAAGCGGAAGTCTATCGGCATCATAAGTCAAAAGGTATGTAATCAAAACCAAAAAGTAGAAGAAAAGGTAACCAACGCCACAATGGTACTTCCATCATGGTTTACATACACCATTGCAGATTGCGGGTGATGCATTTTTCTGGTGTGGTTTGCGCTTTTTCTTTTTTTTTTCATTCTTTATTTTATTTTTTATTTCTTTATTTCAGAAGAAAAAAAAAAAGGCTCCAATCATTAGAACTAGGGATGTCCCGATACCACTTTTTTTAGGACCGAGTACAAGTACCGATACTTTTTTTCATGTACTCGCCGATACCGATTACCAATACTTTTTTAAAAATGCAGCCATGTCCCTAAATACAGCCTTGTCCATAATGCAGCCTTGTCCCTAAATGCAGCCATGTCCCTAAATTCAGCCTTGTCCCTAGATGCAGCCTTGTCCATAATGCAGCCTTGTCCATAATGCAGCCTTGTCCATAATGCAGCCTTGTCCATAATGCAGCCTTGTCCATAATGCAGCCTTGTCCATAATGCAGCCTTGTCCATAATGCAGCCTTGTCCCTAGATGCAGCCTTGTCCATAATGCAGCCTTGTCCCTAAATGCAGCCTTGTCCCTAAATGCAGCCTTGTCCCTAAATGCAGCCTTGTCCATAATGCAGCTTTGTCCCTAGATGCAGCCTTGTCCATAATGCAGCTTTGTCCCTAGATGCAGCCTTGTCCATAATGCAGCCTTGTCCCTAGATGCAGCCTTGTCCATAATGCAGCCTTGTCCCTAAATGCAGCCTTGTCCATAATGCAGCCATGTCCCTAAATGCAGCCTTGTCCCTAAATGCAGCCTTGTCCCTAAATGCAGCCTTGTCCATAATGCAGCTTTGTTCCTAGATGCAGCCTTGTCCCTAGATGCAGCCTTGTCCCTAGATGCAGCCTTGTCCATAATGCAGCCTTGTCCATAATGCAGCCATGTCCCTAAATACAGCCTTGTGTCCCCAAAGAGAAAGCCAAGTGCCCCCCCCACCGCCGCTGCCGTCTAGTTGATTTGCGCTTGGGGAATATAACAGCTTTCATTTGAATAGCTGTGTGTTCCCCGCCTTGCCTCGTCATGTATAGACACTCCCCCTTGCCCGGGCACTTTGATAGACAGATCACCCGTCCAATCCTGGGACGGGTGATCTGTCTATCAAAGTTTCCGGACAAGGGGGAGGGGCTATACATGACGAGGCACGGCGGGGAACACACAGCTATTCAAATGAAAGCTGTTATGTTCCCCAAGCGCAAATCAACTAGATGTCGGCAGCAGTGGGGGGCTTGGCTTTCTCTTAGGGGACTAGGCGGCAGCGGCACCAGCTCTCCTTTCCTCCATACTCGAGGACTGCTCTGCTCTGCTCTCCGCCCCCTCTCCACCCGCTCTCGGGGGGAAAAAAAGTATTGGTAAAGCATCGGGAGCATTTGCGCGAGTACTCGCGCAAATGCTCAGTATCGGTCCTGATACCGATACTAGTATCGGTATCGGGACAACCCTTATTAGAACCTACATATATTTTAACCACTCAATCCCAGCCATAGTCCTAGGACGTCCACAGGAGGAATCTCCCATCCTGGGTGGGCGTCATACTACGTCCTGGGCTTCCTGGCTGTCTAGGGGGTGCGCGCCCGCGGCGTCACTCGGGAGCCGGTGCGTGTGCCCGGCGGACGCGATTACCAGCAACAGAGCAGGGACGTGGATCTACATCCTGTCAGGTGAGAGGAGACCGAGCCAGTACAGAGGAACACTGATCGTTCTCCTCCCCTTGTGAGTCCCCTCCCCCTACAGTTAGAATCGCTCCCTTAGGTAACATATTTAACACCTTGATCACCCCCTAGTGTTAACCCCTTCCCTGCCAGTGACATTTTTACAGTAATCAGTGCATTTTTATAGCACTAAAAATTTGGGATATTTATTATAGCAAAAAGTAAAAAATATTGTGTTTTTTTTTCAAAATTGTCACTTTTCTTTTGTTTATAGCGCAAAAAATAAATACCACAGAGGTGATCAAATACCACCAAAAGAAAGCTCTATTTGTGGGAAAGAAAGGACGCCAATTTTGTTTGGGTACAGCGTTGCACGACATCAGTTAAAGTAACGCAGTGCCGTATCGCAAAAAATGTCCCGGTCATTGGGCAGCCAATTCTTGCTGAAGTGGTTAATAAATGTTTCTCTGTTTAACCCCTTATTAACCCTTAATTTACTCTAATCAGCCTTAAATAACTTCTTCTTCTCCTCAATTTAATTATTTTCCTGCTAATTTTTTATTTATTTTTTCACTTCTATTTTATAAACCATTAATAATTTAAAAAAATAAAAATGAGTTTGCTTTGTTCATTAATAGTTTTAAGCCTTTAACCACTTGCCGCCCGCCCTATTACAAAATGATGGCGGCAAAGTGGTTTCAATACCCTGACCCGACGTCCTTTGACGTCTTCAGGGTATTGAGCCGCTACGCTCCCCCGGGGGCGCGCTTTGCGGCGATCGTTGTTGCGGGGTGTCAGTCTGATATTGATATTGGGGGGCGTTTCCTTGGATACACTTATGTGTCAGACAGAGTGCCTTGAAAGTGATTCTGTCTTTTACTGGGAGCCAATGAAGGGATCTCAGTGAAGGTGAGATTGACTCCCATGTTTTTTTCCCAGTCACTAGTCGAGCGGCCGTATTTTGAACGACTTGCAGACGAGTAATTTGGTATTTGGGGAGTCCTAGATAGAGGGCATTTGCGTAGTCGAGTCTGGAATTGATAATTGTTCCCACCACGACTGCAATGTCCTCTTTCGGGATAAAGGGGGCGAGTCTGCGTAGAAGGCGCAGCAGATGGTGCGATCCACTGACCCTATTTGTGCATCCATTGTCATGTTGGTGTCGAAAATGACTCAGAGACTTTTGACTTTGGTGCTAGGGGTGATGGTTTGACCCAGAATAGGCGGGGGTGTCCATGTAGTTACTGGATGATTTTTCCAGGTGGCGTGAAACAGGAGAAGTTCTGTTTTTGAGCCGTTGAGTTTAAGATAACTCTTTGTCATCCAGTTTTCTATCAAAGTAAGGCATTTCTCTAGTCCGAGATCATGATCCTTTATGTTGCAGATGCGAAAATACAGTTGAGTGTCATCTGCATAAGAGTGGTAAAGTAACTTCTGGTTACTGATGATTTAAAAAAGAGGGCGGAGATAGATATTGAACAGAACAGGCGACAGCGGGGATCCCTGGGGGACTCCGCATGACACCGTGCGTTTTTCAGAAGTGAAAGGACCAAGTTTCACTATTTGTGATCGGTTTTCCAAGAAGGAGGAGAACCAAGATAAATCACATTGCGCAACTCTGGCTACTTCAGCTAGCTGAGTCAGTAATATTTTGTGGTCCACAGTATCAAAAGCAGCACTTAGGTCCAACAGTACCAGAAGACAAGATTCTCCTTCATCAGCCGCCTCGAGAGTGTCATCCCATATTTTGAGTAGTGCCGTTTCTGTTCCGTGACCAGGACGGAAACCAGATTGAAATGTATTGAGTAATTCATCGGTGTCTAAATGATGTTGTAGCTGTTGTACAACTTCTTTCTCCATTATCTTGGAGAAGACATTTAGGCCTGTTATGGGTCGACGATGGTTTGGGTCTTTGGGGTCAAGGGTGTTTTTTTTAAAAATGGGTTTAATTATACCTTGTTTCAGCAAGGTTGGCACCATGCCCTCCTTGAACGACTGGTTTATGAGCTGCGTGATGGCTGGTGCCAATATATTGGCGCATTCTTTCAGCAGTTTGGTTGGGATGATATCATTGGGCGCTGTGCTGTTTCGCAGAGTCGCGATGATGAGATTTTTGGTGGCATCGATGGAAATGGGTTTTAGGGTGAAATTAGTTGTTTGCGGCGATTTTGTATGGGTATTCGGTTTGTGATTTGGGGAGGGGTTGATGACGGTTCTATTTTGCTGAATACTTTCACCGATTTTTTCAATTTTATTAATGAAATAATCTGATAGTTCGTTGCAAAATTCTTGTGAATCAGAATTGGGGGCCTCCAAGCAGACTGGGTTCATAGTCTGAGAGACTACTTTGAAGAGTTCGTGGGGGCAATTTAGGGCATTTGCAATGATGTTGGAAAAGTGTTTTTTTTTTTTGGCCATAAAGAATTCTTTGTGGTATTTCTTGGTAATTACCTTATAAATGGCATGGTTTTCCTCAGAAGAGCTACTTTTCCAAGCTGCTTCCGCTCTTCTGTGCTCTTGCTTTAGCAACGACAGTTGGTCATTAAACCAGCTGGAGTTGTTTTTCCGGATGCAAGTTTTGCGTATTGGTGCTACTAAGTCGGCTGACTGTAGTAGCGCCTTGTTGATGGCGTAAAGTGTTTCTGTGGCTGTTTGCTTTTGTTGGATTGTTTTTATTTTGTTCCCTAATGTAGTTTTGAAGAGTTCCGAGTGGAGCTTCTTCTGAGATCTAGTCCAGTGAGTGGTCACCGGCTTTATTGTTTTTTTAGAGGGGGCATTTTTGGTGATTGTGAATTTAATAGCATGGTGATCTGTCCATGGTTGCGGCTCAATCTCCAGGATGTCGATTTCCAAATCTTGTTTGAAAATGAGATCAAGCGTGTGACCTGAGGCATGAGTGGGCTCATGTACTAGTTGCTGCAGACCTAAAAACGTTCCAGATGGTCGATGCAGGCGTCGGCGACGGGGTCCAGTGAGGAGTTGGCCCAAAGGTTAAAATCCCCGAGCAGCAAGAGGTGTTTGATGTTTAGGGAATAGGTGGAGATGAACTCCGTCAATGACGTGAGAAGGTGCGTTTTTGGACCGGGTGGTCTATAACAGAGTAGAATATGGACCGTGTCCTGGGGATTTGTTTGCAGTTGTAGAGTGAGGATTTCCATGAATGGAAGCGAGTTTTGAGGGTCTGGTTTGGTGATCGAGAAGTGAGTCTTGTGGATCACTGCCAGGCCTCCTCCTCTTTGCCCCTCTCTGTTTTGCGTTTAAATGCGGTAATTTACTGGCACCAGTTCTCCTAGAATGGTGTTGCAGTCGGCCGTTAACCAGCTTTCTGTGATAAAGAGGCAGTCTACATCGTGTTGTAGGATGAAATCATGGATTTCTTGCCGGTGTCTTACTGCCGATCTTGTGTTGACCAAAGAGCATGATATGAGCTTTGGCTGGGGAAAATGGCTGTGATTTTTGTCTGTCGATCGTCGATTTATCCTGAACAGTTGCTTAGTTCTTAGAGCTTTTTTGGTGGGGGCAGGTAGTATTGAGGCAAATGGCTCAAATACCAAAAGAAAGCTCTATTTGTGGGAATAAAATGATAAAAATGTAGTTTGGGTACAGTGTAGCATGACCGCGCAATTGTCATTCAAAGTGCGACAGCGCTGAAAATTGGTCTGGGCGGAAAGGTGTATAAGTGCCCGGTATGGAAGTGGTTAAAATATATTTTCATTTATTTTCATTTATAACTTTTCAATGCTTTGTACCATTGCTGACAGATGACGTGTAAACAAAACAGTTGCGGTAGGTATTGGCAACTGCTATCGGCGAGTACTAAATAAAAAAAATTAAAAAAGTATGGGTACTCGTAGTAGAAATGTTATATTTTGTTTCTTTTATATCTACCTTTAGTTTGGCTTTACTTTCTCTCGTATAATAAGCTGCTACATCAAATTTCCGGCTGAAGCTTTGCTTGTTATTGTCATGTATCACCACGCTGTGAGCTTTTCCTTTTACTGATGTTCCAATTTCTCCACACACTAGGAGTTCACCATGACCCTCCCAACACCGACACCCCCGTCCCGCTACCTCCCATCTACTGTATATTTTCCTGCTTGGCAATGCCGGCATCATAAAGTCAAAGAAAGGGCATCAGCTGTAGAGGACTGTGACTGTGTGTATCCGGCCCGGCCACATACAGCTATGATGATAGAATGCCCTATGAGGCCTTGGAACCTACAATGCTTCAGAGATCAGCTCAATATATTTGTAAGATGAACCAGACTGGGAATCACAGAGTAAAAGTCATAAGACAGACATATTATCCACTTACAGACCGGAAGGATTTCCCCCCTTAACCAATTAACGCCCGCCGCACGCCTATTTATGTCCACAGAATGACACGTACAGGCAGATGGGCGTATATATACGTCCCTGCCTTCTAGCGGGTCGGGGGTCTGATCGGGACCCCCTTCGCTGCGTGCGGCGGGCGGCTTACCTCGGGGAGCGATCCGGGACGACGGCGCAGCTATTCGTTTATAGCCGCTCCGTCGCGATCGCTCCCCGGAGCTGAAGAACGGGGAGAGCCGTATGTAAACACGGCTTCCCCGTGCTTCACTGTGGCAGCTGCATCGATCCAGTGATCCCTTTTATAGGGAGACTCGATCGATGACGTCAGTCCTACAGCCACACCCCCCTACAGTTGTAAACACACACTAGGTGAACCCTAAAATTACCAAAAATAGGTAGAAGAATACGTATCGGCCTAAACTGAGGAAATTTTTTTTTTTATATATGTTTTTGGGGGATATTTATTATAGCAAAAAGTAAAAAATATTGATTTTTTTTCAAAATTGTCGCTCTATTTTTGTTTATAGCGCAAAAAATAAAAACCGCAGAGGTGATCAAATACCACCAAAAGAAAGCTCTATTTGTGGGGAAAAAAGGACGCCAATTTTGTTTGGGAGCCACGTCGCACGACCGCGCAATTGTCTGTTAAAGCGACGCAGTGCCGAATCGCAAAACCTGGCCTGGGCATTTAGCAACAAAATGGTCCGGGGCTTAAGTGGTTAATGACCAGGCCATCTTTTGCGATACGGCACTGCATCGCTTAAACTGACAATTGCGCGGTCGTGGGACGTCGTGCCAAAACAAAATTGATGTCCTTTTTTTCCCCCCACAAATAGAGCTTTCTTTTGGTGGTATTCGATCACCTCTGTGTTTTTTTTTTTCTCTCGTTGTTTTTTTTACTGCGACATCGCAGCAGACAGATCGGACACTTTTTCGGGAACCATTGACATTTATACAGTGATTCACATCTATGCGACAGCGGCGTACTGCGTACGCGGCGTATTTTGCCGCGAGTGTGTATCTTTTTTTTCTTTTCAGATTCTTCCCATTGCTGTCAATGGGCGAACGCCAATGTCGCCTGAAAAAAAGGGTCCGGGACTTTTTTTCAGGCGACAGGCGTTCGGCGTCTATGAGATGTGAACCATCTCCATAGACAGCAATGGGAATTCTCCCCTCTAGCGGCAGAAGCGTCCGGCGTCGGGCGTTTTGTCGCATAGATGTGAATGGAGCCTTAGTCTTATGCCGCGTACACACGACCGTTTATCATGACGAGAAAAATTAAATTTTTTTAAATTGGTCATTAAAAACGATCGTGTTTGGGCTCCAGAGAATTTTTCCTCGACATGAAAAATGGCCATTAAAAATTTAGAACATGCTCTACTTTTGATGTCAAATTTCAATTTAGTTTTAAGTCTAGACACACAATCATTTTTCGGCATGAAAAAAAATGATGGTGTGTGGGCTTCACATCATTTTTTGGGTTCTGAAAAACAACAAAAAATGTTCGAACATGCTGCATTTTTTAACAACGTTTTAAACGATGTTGTTTTTTCGTGTTGTAAAAAAATTATTGTGTGTGGGCCAAAACAACGTTAAAAACCCGCGCATGCTCAGAAGCAAGTTATGAGATGGGAGCGCTCGTTCTGGTAAAACTACCGTTCATAATGGAGTAAGCACATTCATCACACTGTAACAGACAGAAAAGCACAAATCGTCTTTTACTAACAAGGAATCAGCAAAAGCAGCCCCAAGGGTGGCGTCATCCGCATGGAACTTCCCCTTTATAGTGCCGTCTTACGTGTTGTACGTCACCGCGCTTTGCTAGAGCATTTTTTTGAAACGATAGTGTGTAGGCAAGGCCGTTTTAATGACGAAGTTGTAAAAAACAACGTTTTTTCTACATGCCGAAAAACTTAGTTTTTTTCATGAAAAATGATCATGTGTACGCGGCATAAGTCTTTTGACTAAAATGGCATTTTAGTTTTAGTCGTATTTTAGTTGACTAAAATGTTTTAGTCAGTTTTAGCCTACGAAATTAACACTGCTGATTACTGTATAAATGTCACTGTCAGGGAAAGGGTTAACACTAGGGGGGCGATCAAGGGGTAAGTGTGTTCCCTGGGAGTGTTTCTAACTGTATGGGGGCTGAGCTGACTGAAGGAGGAGAGAGATCACTGTTCCTAATCACTAGGAACAACAGATCTCTCTCCAACTCCCCTGTCAGAACGGGGTTCTGTCTGTTTACATTGATAGATTCCCATTCTGGCACTCGTTCCGACGATCGCAGGTGGCCAGTGGACATCGCGGCCGCCGGCCACGTGCATCAGGTCCCGATAAAGAGCCAACGTAAACCTACGTTGATTTGCGGGAACGTGCCGACCTGCCGCCGTATAACGACGGCGGCTGTCCGGCAAGTGGTTATAGTGGAGTCAGTAAAACATGTCTCATGTACTTATAAGACGTCTACGTTTGTTTTCTAACATTGCGAAAATATCTCCAGAAGACAGGACTTCCAGAAAATAATGATCTTTACATAGCGAGCTTGTGAGTGAAAATCCCACAGCGGGCTTTTGGAAGTTGAAGGGGTTGTAAACGTAAAAAAAAAAATCTCTAAATAGCTTCCTTTACCTTAGTGCAGTCCTCCTTCACTTACCTCATCCTTCCATTTTGCTTTAAATGTCCTTATTTCTTCTGAGAAATCCTCACTTCCTGTTCTTCTGTCTGTAACTCCACACAGTAATGCGAGGCTTTCTCCCTGGTGTGGAGTGTGGTGCTCGCCCCCTCCCTTGAGTCAGGACGCTCTCTACGTTGCAGATAGAGAAAGGAGCTGTGTGTTAGTGGGCATCCTGACTCTCCTGCTCACCCCCTCAAGGGAAGGGGCGAGCACGACACTCCACACCAGGGAGAAAGGCTCGCATTACTGTGTGGAGTTACAGACAGAAGAAAAGGAAGTGAGTATTTCTCAGAAGAAATAAGGACATTCAAAAGCAAAATGGAAGGATGAGGTAAGTGAAGGAGGACTGCACTAAGGTAAAGGAAGCTAGGGGGAAAAAAATTACCTTTACAACCACAGGAGGAGAGGTAATAATTCAAGGTCAGAATGAATAGGCACAATTTCAAAGTGGGCAGCAGCAGACCAAGTGTCACGGTCAGGGTCAGAGACCAGTAGTTATAGCAATAGAAAAGCTTTCCACCGAACAGTTGGAGAGGTACACAAGCAGGTCACCCTGGTAGATGACGTGGCCCCCCCCAAGCGTGGAGTCTAAGCACTAACTGGTAAGCACCAGAGCGCCTGATGGTGGAGATAGAAGTTGCTGCATGTTAGTGCCAGTCCTCATGATCGCCCCGCCAGGAGATAAGCAAGCCGGGGGTCCAGTAACAGATATAGCAGGTAGAGATCAAGTAGAAGTGTAGTCCATAAAGTAAAAGGTCGGGAACAAGTAGTTGCAGGTTGGTGTCAAGCGGAAGAATAGTCAAGGAACAAGCCAAGGTCTTCAACAAGTAGTGGAGATAAGGACAGCTACAAGTACGCAAAAGAGAAAGCCATCGACTGGAGAGAGCACAATAATCTAGCAAACAGAACATGCAAAGGTATGGATTAAATAAGAAGTTCATGGGACGAGTAAGACGTTCAAGAGAAACAAGGTACAGGGCAAGATTGTCCAAGGAATCGTCCATGGAGCTGTCCAGCATCTCAGGTGGCAAGAAGACGTACTGCCAGACGCAGCAGAGGTTGCCGGCTTAGACCTAGGTCCTGACACCAAGGCTATGACTGCTATGACTAAGCACTAGTTTCAGTGCGAAACGCGTCAGCAGTCGGGTTTTATTTTATGTTGCTGTAATTTGTAGTGCTGTCCTTCTTTTAATAAAGGCTACAATTTTTTCAGAGTGCGGCTGTCCAGAGAAAATTTTTGTTCCTGCTTTCCTGACACCAAGGCGCTTTGTCAGGAATATCTTCCAATTGTAAGAAGTCAGATCTGTTTATGAGTGGAGTGACCCTTTAACGTGTAATTACATCTTGCAGGTCTGCTGTTAACCTGTAGCAAGGTAAGTGTCAGTGGGTGGAGGCTGGGTTATTAAAGCAGAACTTCAGTCATTTTTTCATCTTTCCTTCAATTAAATCTTCTGCCCTTGTTTTATCTTTGAATAGTAAAACTTTTTTTTCTCCCAGTAAATAATTTATACAGCCTACTTCCCGTTTCTTGTCTGGTAAAAAAGCCTAGACTTATGACATCATGCACAGCTCTCTCACACGCTTGTGAGATTTTGCCAGGAGGATGAGTCATAAGAGGGCCAATGAGAACTGCAGAGTTGGAGGTGAGCCTTTGTCTGTGTAAATCCAGGAAGTGAACAGGCAGCAGCTTCAGCTGCCCACAGTTAAAATAGCTGCAGCCAGACTCAGTGGAGGGAGATTTCTGCAGCATATTTGGCAAGAACAGAATCACAGTATATATAAAATAATATACAAAGTGGTTTAACCACTTCCCGCAGGCCTATGGCCGATTTACGTCCGGGAAGTGGTTCTAAAATCCTGACAGGACGTCCATGGACGTCCTGCAGGATTTCATGCCGCGCGCGCCCGTGGGGGCGAGCATCGGGGCGATCGGTGATGCGGGGTGTCAGTCTGATCCTTTCCGATTTAGTTTTACTGGGTCAAGACTTTCCCTGACTTTATGACTCCAGTATGCCATCTAGTGAGAGTGCCTCAGTGGCCAGTATGGACACTTTTATTGGACAGAAAGGTATCAAGGTACACATTAACCTACTCCTTCATAAATAACATCATCATGACTATAAAGCAGCATGTTGTGTGAAATTGTTGGACGTTCTGGATAAAGAACACGCGATAAAACTTGCACATTAGTAATCGTAGGTGGTAAGGTAATATCTGTAGGACTTGGGACAGCAGAGTGCGTGGGATCCCGGACCACAGGCCATCTTAAATCAAATCATGATGTGCATTTCAGAGGTGAAGGCCAATAACCCAGAGGGAGAAAGATAATGAAGGTGGAAGTGATCCTACAGACAGCAATTAGAGTAATTAGCGAGGTGCAGACTGATGGCGCGGGCTGGGCTGGCTGCACAGGGTTACTTGCATGTCTTAAAACTGGAGAAGCTGCAGCTAATGTTTCTGTTACCAAAGTCCTCGTTCCAGCTTAAATATCTAACTTGATTGGTTGTTGGGGGTCACAGCCTTACTTTCTCTTTAGTTGAAAAAAAAAAAATCAGCCTCACTGTACCCCCATACTCATTCACATAGAGTGGGGGGGCCCGGGATCTGGGGCCCCCTTATTAAAGAGGGCTCCCAGATTCCGATAAGCCCCCCGCCTGCAGACCCTGACAACCAACGCCCAGGGTTGTCGGGAAGAGGCCTTTGTCCTCATCAACATGGGGACATGGTGCTTTGGGGTGGGGGGGGCGCAGAGCCCCCCTGCCCCAAGGCACCCCCCCTATGTTGAGGGCATGCGGCCTGGTACAGTTCAGGAGGGGGGGGCGCTTGCTCGTCCCCACCCCCTTTCCTTGCTGCGTGCTCAGATAAGGGTCTGGAATGGATTTTAGGGAGGCCCCATTGTCGTTTTTTGATTGAAGGGGATCTCCTTAACCCTTTCATGCCTATGCCTATGTATGACATTTGGTGTTTACAAGTTAAAATCCATATTTTTGGCTAGAAAATTACTTAGAACCCCCAAACATTATATATATATTTTTAGCAGAGAATCTAGAGAATAAAATGGCGATTGTTGCAATATTTTATGTCATACGGTATTTGTGCGGCGGTGTTTTAAACACAACTTTTTGGGAAAAATTTACTTTCATGAATTTTAAAAAAATGAAAAAGTAAAATTAGCCCAATTTTTTTGCATAATGTGAAAGATGATGTTATGCCGAGTAAATAGATACCAAGCATGACACGCTTTATAATTGCACGCACTCGTGGAATGGCGACAAACTACGGTAACTAAAAATCTCCATAGGCGACGCTTTAAACTTTTTTTACGGTTACCAGGTTAGAGTTACAGAGTAGGCCTAGTGCTATAATTATTGCTCTCGCTCTTACGATCGCGGCGATACCTCACATGTGTTATTTGAACACCGTTTTCATATGCGGGCGCGACTTCCGTATGCGCTTTCTTTGCTGCGCAAGCTCGCGGGGAGGGGGGCGCTTTAAAAAAAATTTTTTTTGTTTTCTTATTTATTTATTTATTTTTTCTAATATTACATTTTTTTTTTTTTTTTTTTTTTACATTTTGATCACTTTTATTGCTGTCACAAGGAATGTAAACATCCCTTGTGACAGCAATAGGTGGTGACAGGTACTCTTTATGGAGGGATCAGGGGTCTAAAAGACCTCCGAGCCCTCCTTTGCACTTCAAAGTATTCAGATCGCCGAAAACGGCGATTCTGAATACTGTGTACTTTTTTAAATCCGGCGCCATTGGCAGCCGAGAAACCCGGAAGTGACGTCATGACGCCGCTTCCGTGGTTTCAATGCGCACACTGAATCAAAGCCGTTTACGGCTTTGTTTCAGAGCGCGCCGAGACGCTGGAGGCGCCGGATCGTGGATCGGGTCTCCCGGTGGGACGGGAGGCCCGGTCAGAGCGGCGAGAGGCGGCGGGAGGGGGGGATGTCCCCTCCCGCTCCTCCGGCATAACAACCGAGCGGCTTTTAGCCGCATCGGTTGTTATGTTTGGAAAGCCGATCGCCCGCTCTAAACAACGGTACCGGGATGATGCCTGCGGCTGCAGGCATCATCCCGGTACAACCCCTGAAAGCCGAGGACGCATATATGCGTACGCTCGGCGTGAAAGGGTTAAAATCCATAACAGACCGAAGGACCTGTTATGCGCTTGAAGAGGGAACCTATACCGTTTTTTTTAATTTGGCGTGAAGTTCCCCCTCAAGATCATCAGAGCACAAGTCGCATTCCAAAGTCATATCGTGCAATACCGCGATCCGACTTCAGTGATATTCAATGGGCTGAAGTAGGATTATAGTCGACCAAAGTAGTACAGGGAGCATTTTCAAAGTCGAACTGACTTGTGTCGGACCAGTTAAGACGGCTCCCATAGGGAAACATGGATTTTCACACGTCATGCGTCATGAGCTCCCAATGTCAGAGCGTTTGTCAGAGACAAGTGTCAACCCAGCCTTAATCTTTATGTTGCAAGTGAATAGGAAATTTCTTCAGTTACTTCCTGGTTTTAGGCCTAGGCAAATGATGTCATACATCCCAGGAGTCTTATTTGTGGATAGGGTTTTCTCAACTAAGCACACCCTTCTGCCTGCATGCCTGAGCTAAGGGCAGATGGATCCCATGAAGTAAACGCTGCATGAATCATCCACCCTTTTGCAAGGTTGCCCCGGTCAGAAATGCTAGGTTTTTTTTTTTTCAAAGTGATTTCTCAGTAAAACTAAAAAACACAGAGACATGGATGGATGGGGGAGTTTGCCTATATAAATAGTAGGGTTGTCCCGATACCGATACTAGTATCGGTACCAATACTGAGCATTTGCGCGAGTACTTGTACTCACGCAAATGCTCCCGATGCCAGACCTGATACTTTTTTTTTTCTAGAGAGCGGGTGGAGAGGGGGCGGAGAGCCGGCGGAGAGGGGGTGGGGAGGGGGCGGAGAGCGGAGTCGAGCAGTGCTCAAGGAGAAAGCCAAGCCCTCCCCCCCCCGCCACCTAGTTGATCAGCGCGGGGAACATTACAGATTTCATTTGAATAGCTGTGTGTTCCCCGCTGCGCCACGTCATATATAGCCCCTCCCCCTTGTCCGGGCAGTTTGATAGACAGATCACCCATCCCAGGATTGGGGGGAGGGCTTGGCTTTCTCTGTGGGGACATGGCTGCATCTCTGGGGGGACATGGCTGCATTTCGGGGGGGGACATGACTGCATTTCGGGGGGGGACATGACTGCATTTCGGGGGGGGACATGACTGCATTTCGGGGGGGACATGACTGCATTTCGGGGGGGGACATGACTGCATTTCGGGGGGGAAACATGGCTGCATTTCTGGGGACACATTTAAAAAAAAAGTATCAGTAGTCGGTATCGGCGTGTACATGAAAAAGTATTGGTACTTGTATTCGGTCCTAAAAAAGTGGTATCGGGACAACCCTAATAAATAGTGTTTTGAGTTTGTGGCGCTCAGATACAGTGTAGTTCCGCTTTAAGCATGGAGTGCATCATGTCGCAGAGCGATATCACAAATTTCAAGTAAATCAATTGAATGCAATTGCCAAAATATCAGCTCCTAGGTAGGGCGACACGCCGTTTCCTTCTTGAATGCAAGGAAACCCACTGAACCCTTGGACCTTTCTGGGGCTTGTACAAATGGCAGTGAAATAGAGAATGCCCTTCGTTGGCATAAGGGCGATTTCACACGGGGGGGGGGGGGCGCTAGGTGTTTGTCGTGGGGTAAAAACAGGTTGCGCAGTGGTTTTACAGTTCCCCCAGCCGCCTACTAGAACTCTAAGGCCCCGTACACACGACCGGATATGTCCGCTGGGATTTATCCGCGGATCAGTTCCAGCAGATAGATCCGGTCGTGTGTACGGCCTAGCGGACATTTTCCAGCGGACATTTGTCCAGCCAACGGTTTTCCAGCGGATAAAAATTTCTTAGCATGCTAAGAAATTTATCCGCTGGAAACCTGTCCTTCGGACTTATCCGGTCGTCTGTACAGACTCACCGGATAAATCCGTCCGATCCCCATCCCTCGCATGCGTCGAAATGATTCGACGCATGCGTGGAAGTATTTACCTTCCAGGGTCGCGCACGTCGCCACGTCATCATCGCGGCGTGGCCACGTCACCGCGGATGTTTTCCGCGGGGATTTTGATCTGATGGTGTGTACAGCCATCAGATCAAAATCCGGAGGAGAAATGTCCGATGGAAACGGTCCGGCGGACCGTTTCCATCGGATATCCGCTCGTGTGTACAGGGCCTTACACAGCCTGGCCATAGCAATTTCAGCTCGGACTGCAGAGTTGGACAGGCAGCACCCATAGGCCTTACCGTCTGTCTGAAAGAGCCCTGAATGTAACTTTAACTCAAGCTAACAACACAGCCAGCCATATATCATATTCTTGAAAAGTCTTGAATCAATGCCGTTGCTGGCCAACACGTTTGGGACCAGGTAGGGCTCCTAAAGCTCAACTAAACCCTCAACTAAATTAATTTGATGTGCATCAAAGCGAAAGGTGTTCAATGTCAACAGTTTGTTTTCTTTTTAAAGCAGCTACAGCCTGAGTAGAAAAGTCTGTCCTCTGTGAGCCTACAGCAGAGAACAGCCCTTGCTGCAAAATGCTGGTAGGGGACAGACTTTTTTACTCAGGTTGTGGCTGCTTTATACAAAAAAAATACAAAAAAATAAGACGTTGTGCCGGCAGTATAGCCACGGTGTCCCGTTGATGTCAATGGGCAGGAGCGCTCCTTCACCGCTCCAAAGATGCGGCAAGCAGGACTTTTTTTCCTGTCTTGCTAGCGCAACTCTCCAGTGTGAAAGCCCTCAGGCTTTTACACTGGAGACACAGCAGCTGTTTAGGGTCGGTTTGCAGGCGCTATTTTTAGCGCAATAGCGCCTGCGAACCGCTCCAGTGTGAAAGGGGTCTAACTCAGGGGGACTAGATAAGAGTAAGTTAACCACTTCCGGACCGCCGCATGTACATATACGTCGGCAGAATGGCACGTACAGGCACATTGGCATACCTGTACGTCCCTGCCTAGACGTGGGTCGGGGGTCCGATCGGGACCCCCCCCCCTGGTACATGCGGCGGTTCCCGTGGCTTCAGGAGCGATCCGTGATGAGGGCGCGGCTATTCGTTTCTAGCCGCCCCCTCGCGATCGGTCCCCGGAGCTGAAGAACGGGGAGAGCCGTATGTAAACACGGCTTCCCACGTGCTTCACTGTGGCGGCTGCATCGATCGAGTGATCCCTTTTATAGGGAGACTCGATTGATGACGTCAGACCTACAGCCACACCCCCCTACAGTTGTAAACACACACTAGGTGAACCCTAACTCCTTCAGCGCCCCCTGTGGTTAACTCCCAAACTGCAACTGTCATTTTCACAATAAACAATGCAATTTAAATGCATTTTTTGCTGTGAAAATGACAATGGTCCCAAAAATGTGTCAAAATTGTCCGAAGTGTCTGCCAAAATGTCACAGTCACGAAAAAAATCGCTGATCGCCGCCATTAGTAGAAAAAAATAAAATAATAAAACTATCCCCTATTTTGTAAACGCTATAAATTTTGCGCAAACCAATCGATAAACGCTTATTGCGATTTTTTTTACCAAAAATAGGTAGAAGAATACGTATCGGCCTAAACTGAGGAAAAAAATAAGTTATATATGTTTTTGGGGGATATTTATTATAGCAAAAAGTAAAAAATATTGCATTTTTTTCAAAATTGTCGCTCTATTTTTGTTTATAGCGCAAAAAATAAAAACCGCAGAGGTGATCAAATACCAC
Organism: Rana temporaria; assembly: GCF_905171775.1. Taxonomy (NCBI): domain Eukaryota; kingdom Metazoa; phylum Chordata; class Amphibia; order Anura; family Ranidae; genus Rana; species Rana temporaria. The sequence continues at coordinate 27,482,514 of NC_053493.1, forward strand.
CAAAAGAAAGCTCTATTTGTGGGGAAAAAAGGACGCTAATTTAGTTTAGAAGCCACGTCGCACGACCGCGCAATTGTCTGTTAAAGCGACGCAGTGCCGAATCTCAAAAAGGGGCAAGGTCCTTTAGCTGCATTTTGGTCCGGGTCTTAAGTGGTTAAAGAGAGATCCCAGATTCCGATAAGCCCCCCACCCGCAGACCCTGACAACTAACGCCCAGGGTTGTCGGGAAGAGGCCTTTGTCCTCATCAACATGGGGACAAGGTGCTTTGGGGTGGGGGGGGGGCGCAGGGCCTTTAGCAGCATATTGGTCCGGTCCTTAAGTGGTTAAAGACCTTGCAGCCAGGGCCAGGACAAGGGCTGGGCAGGAGGGACAGCTGCCCTGGGCGCAATGGTTTACTGTTGAGATGGGGGCACCTTCCTACTATTACGAGGCTGACAGCTACAGTGATTTTGACAAGCGAGTGACTGCTTGGCATAGGATCCCCTAAACTTGCACATCATGACTGGACCTCTCCAGGCATCTTTGTCCTGGGTGCTGGGTGACCTTGATCCAGCACTGCCTGCAGCATAATGGTATTCCGTTTATCTACTTTCATTTATTTATTTTGGATACTGAATATCGAAGGTACATAAAACGTTCCTTCTCTGCACCAAGGGGAACATGTACTAAATTCCTCTCCTTATATTTCTCTTATTGTTTTACCTAAATGGCACACTAGAGGCCAGTAAAAAAAAAATGTGCCTCCATACATAACAAAATCCTTATTCGCGGTAATCGCTACAAGGCGCAGAAACACTAAACAAATCGAAAAGCTGTTATGTCATGTTTATTTATAAGATAACTAGCAAGATTACGAAGACGGTAAGCAAAGCATTACAGAGCCGGTTTAAACCTACGAGAACCTCGAAGCCAATTCGCCAAAGTGTTGTTTACAGGGAAGACTCCTGAGCAGCTTGTACAGAAAATATTAAAACAAAGGATGAAGCATTAGACTGATCTATAATATCACGGGGAGGCTCTGAGGCGATACATCCGCAACGTTACTTGCTACTCCCTTGAAACTGACATAACTTTCTTCTCTATAATAACTCCTCTCATTAAGCCTCTTCTCTTGAATAACTTTCGGTCTCATGAAATCACTTTCCATAAGCAAAAAAAATGGCAACTACCTCAATTTATAACTAGCTTTTAGTCGGTTCACACTGCAGCGGCACAACTTCGGGGGCGACTCTGCAAGTCGTCCTGAGGACGACTTCAGAGGCGATTTGCAAAACGACTTCTGTAAACGACTCAATGAAGGTCGCCCCGAGCCGTCCCCGAAGTCGTACAAGAACCTTTTTCTAAGTCGGAGCGACTTGCATCGCTCCTATTAGAACGGTTCCATTGCATTCAATGGGACGCGACGCGTCAGGCGGCTGAGCCACCTGACGTGTCGCCCCAGTGTGAACCGGGTCTTAGAGTAAGGTACACAGGGAAGGGCTTTGTACAGCACTAGTCAACACGGGGGGATTTTGGTGACAGCTGCATAGGAGGAAGAAGAAAGTGGTAGGAGTGGTGAATTAAAAAAGGGGAGGAGAAGGACATTACACTTTAATTACACCAGGTGTGTCAAACGTAATTTCATGGTAGGCCGCATTAGCAGTATGGTTGTCCTCAATGGGCTGGTTGTATTTGGGGTGCACTACGTACAGAGTGCAGAATTCAGGAGTGTTACGTACAGAGTTCATGAGTGTGTTACGTACAGAGTGCACAGTTTAGGAGTGTGTTACATACAGAGTGCAGCGTTCAGGAGTGTGTTGCACACAGAGTTCAGAAGTTCAGGAGTGTGATGCCCTGTACACACGATCGGTCAATCCGATGAGAACGGTCTGATGGATTTTTCCATCAGTTAACCGATGAAGCTGACTGATGGTCAGTCGTGCCTACACACCATCAGTTAAAAAACCGATCGTGTCAGAACGCGGTGACGTAAAACACAACGACGTGCTGAAAAAAATGAAGTTCAATGCTTCCAAGCATGCGTCGACTTGATTCTGAGCATGCATGGATTTTTAACCGATGGACGTGGCTACAAACGATCGTTTTTTTTTTCTATCGGTTAGGTATCCATCGGTTAATTTTAAAACAAGTTTCACATTTTTTAACCGATGGATAAATAACCGATGGGGCCCACACACGATCGGTTTGGTCTGATGAAAACGGTCCATCAGACCGTTCTCATCGGATTGACCGATCGTGTGTACGCGGCATTAGGCACAGAGTTTAGGAGTGTGTTACCCACAGAGTGCAGAGTTCAAGAGTGTGTTACATACAGAGTGCAGCGTTCAGGAGTGCGTTACGTACAGAGTTCAGGAGTGCGTTACGCACAGAGTGCAGAGTTCAGGAGTGTGTTACATACAGAGAGCAGAGTTCAGGAGTGTGTTACGTACAGAGTGCAGTGTTCAGGAGTGTGTTACGTACAGAGTGCAGAGTTCAGGAGTGTGTTACATACAGAGTGCAGAGTTCAGGAGTGTGTTACGTACAGAGATCAGGAGTGTTACCTGCAGGGATCTGTTTCATCCGGGAGTCGCCAATAGCAAAGCTTTCCCTTGTAAACACAATAGGCTTCTGTATTTACAAGTGACAGTGCGGAGCAGGAGCAGAGGCCGAGAACCAGAGGTGGTGGAATGGAATTCCACCACGTTCCAGCTGCGAAACTGGGTGTTAGGGCCACATGACTGGTGGGCCAGATTCAGCCCGTGGGCCCTTGTGTTTGACATATGTAAATTACACTGTACTTTTGCTCTGAATAGGTAATGTGACCATGTCTCCTTAAAGCGGACTGGTATGCAAATGTTAAAGCTGAAGTTTAATCTGCATATATTTTGCCTTCCTTAGTTCCTCCCTTCCACCGCCAGGCTTTATGTGACTTGCTGCAGCTTATGGAGCCTGTTCAACTGTGCAAGACTGAAGGCCAGCCTAAAGTTAAAACAATGCTATACAGCAGTCTTGCTAGGGGGGGGGTGGCCACAATGGTAACAGAATGGGTGAAATCCCCCCCCCCCCAAATAAATAAATAAATAAATACTTAGGGCCAGATTCTTGTAGAATCTGCGGCGGCATAGCGTAAGCCATTTACACTACGCCGCCGCAACTTACTGGAGCAAGTGCCGTATTCTCCAAGCATTGCTCCGTAATTTGCGGCGGCGTAGTGTAAATGGCCCGGCGTAAGGCCGCGTAATTCAAAAGTGGCGGGTTGTATTTAAATTAAGCGCGCCCCCGCGTCGATCGAACTGTGCATGCGCCGGGCTTAAAATAGCCCAGTGCGCATGCTCCAGTTCTCGACGGAAAACGTCAATGACGCCGACGTGGGCGTCATTGACGTAAAGTCGTATTCGCGGACGACTTAGGAAAACAACGTAACCGAAGGAACAAGCCGACGCTGACCCGACGCCATACTTAACATGGCATACGACGGACCTACGTAAACTTGCCCCTCATATTAGCAGGGGCAAGTTTACGCTTACGTAAACGTCGTAAATTCTCTGCGTCGTTCGGGAATCGTCGTAAATTGCTAATTTACATAAGCGACGGGGAAAACGACGTCGGCCACACCTAGCGGCGAAAAAAAAATGCATTTAAGATCCGACAGCGTAAGAGCCTTACGCTTGTCAGATCTAAGGGATATCTATGCGTAACTGATTCTAAGAATCAGTCACATAGATAGGCCGGGCCAGATGAGGACTTACGACGGTGGCGCAAATGGCTTTGCGCCGTCGTAACGCCTTTGAGAATCTGGCCCTTAGACTTGATCCGTCTAGTAACCAAAAACCTTGCCATTGGGCCACGTGATACTAAGACCTGGTCCACACTGGGGCGGCACGACTTTGGGGGCGACTTGGCAAGGCGACCTGAAGACAACTGCAGAGGCAACTTGCAAAATGACTTCTGTATAGAAGTCAATGCAAATCGCCCCCAAAGTCGTACAAGAACCTTTTTCTAAGTCGGAGCGACTAGCGTCGCTCCTATGAGAATGGTTCTATTGAATAGAACGGGACGTGACTTGTCAGGTGGCTGAGTTGCCCGACGAGTCGCCCCAGTGTGAACCGGCTCTTAGACTTGATCTGTCTAGCAACCAAACACCTTGGCATTGGGTCACATGATACTTAGGCAAAGGAATGAACTGCCATTCTGATCATGTGATTGTCTACAGCACAAGCAATGTCTTCCTTTCACTCACAAGGTGGTGGTGTGTGGGTCCCAGGGTCTAGTCTGAAATCAAGGAGGAGATGTGTATGAGAGCCCCTCACCTAGTACACATTGGTCGACTGACCATGAGGAGTGGGGTCTGCTGGGATTTTTGGCTAAGTGGACCCAAGTATGTCTCACTTTCACCTCCATCAGGAGTCTTGTGTCCCAAGGGATCAGGGAAGGGTAGGAAACCATGATTGCACTTTGTGTGCGTTTACACTTTTTTGGTTCACGTTTGGTCTTTTTGTTTTTGCACTCTGCACCTCGGGCTCGAAAACAAACAAAATAAAATAAGCAAGGAATGTCTCCCTGAAGAAAGCTAATGCCCCGTACACACGATCGGAAATTCCGACAGCAAAAGTCCGATGTGAGCTTTTGGTCGGAAATTCCGAACCTGTGTAGGCTCCATCGGACTTTTGCTGTCGGAATTTCCGCCAACAAAAGATTAAGCGCTGGTTCTCAAATTTTCAGGACGGAAAAAAATTCCTATCAGAAAATCCAATCGTCTGTAGCAATTCCGACGCGCATAATTCCAACGCATGCTCGGAAGCACGTAACTTCATTTTCTCGGCTCGTCGTAGTGTTGTACATCACCACGTTCCCTGACGGATGAAAGTTCAGAGTTCAAGACAAGCTTGAGCGGAATTCCGTCGGAAAAACCATCCAAGGGTTTTCCAACTGAAAATCCGATCGTGTGTGAGTGAGTGAGAAACGTATATAGCGCAACACATGCGAACTGAATAGCCTCTGGGCACTTAGTATCCTTTCCCTACTGTACTTTTGTCCTCAGAAAAGATGGGTTTTGAGTTTTTTTCTGAAGGCCAGGTGATTCACCTCCAACCGGATGCTGGTTGGTAGAGCGTTCCATCGTTTAGGTCCTTGGATTCCAAATCTTCGTTCTTCTTTGGACTTGTATCTGGCTTTGGGTATTTGGAGTAGATTTTGGTTGGTGGATCGCAGAACGCGATTGGGGTTGTGAGTTTTTAGTTTTTCGCATAGATATTGGGGGGCATTTCCTTGAACACACTTATGCGTTAGACAGAGTGCCTTACAAGTGATTCTGTCTTTTACTGGCAACCAAAGAAGGGATCTCAATGAAGGCGAGATTGATTCCCATGGTTTTTTCCCAGTCACGAGTCGAGCGGCCGTATTTTGAACGACTTGCAGACGAGTGATTTGGTATTTTGGGAGTCCGAGGTAAATGGCATTTGCATAGTCAAGTCTGGAGTTGATAATTGTTCCCACCACGACTGCTATGTCTTCTTTCGGGATAAAGGGAGTGGGTCTTCATAGTAGGCGCATCAGATAGTGCGACCTGCTGACTACTGATCCTATTTGTGCGTCCATTGTCATGTAGGTGTCGAAGAGACTTTTGACTTTGGTGCTAGGGGTAATGGTTTGTCTCAGAATGGGCGGGGGTATCCATATTGGTGTGGGAAGTCTCTTTCGGTTGGCGTGAAACAGGAGAAGTTCTGTTTTTGAGCCATTGAGTTTAACCACTTCCATACCAGGCACTTACGCACCTTCCCGCCAAAGCCAATTTTCAGCTTTCAGCGCTGTCGCATTTTGAATGGCAATTGCGCGGTCATGCTCCACTTTACCCAAACAAAATTGGCGTCCTTTTTTCCCCACAAATAGAGCTTTCTTTTGGTGGTATTTGATCACCTCTGCGATTTTTTTTTTTGTGCAACAACTAAAAAAAGACTGAAATTTATTTTTTCTGTTAATTTTTTTGTAAATAAGTAAATTTTCTCTTTCAATTATGGGCACTGATGGGCACCGATGGACATCGATGAGGTAGTACTGATGGGCACCGATGAGGTGGCCCTGATGGGCACTGATTGGCGGCGCTGGTATGCGGCACTGATGGGCACTCATAGGCGGCACTGATGGGCACTCATAGGCGGCACTTATGGGCACTCATAGGCGGCACTTATAGGTAGCACAGATGGGCACTCATGGGTGGCACTGATGGGTACTTATGGGTGGCACAGATGGGCACCGATAGGTGGGCACTGGGCATGGATGGGCACTGTGGGGTTGCACTAATGGACACTGTGGGGTGGCACTGATGTATCCATGTTGCCAGTCAGTGCCCATTTGTGAGCACTGATTGGCATCTTTTTTTTTTACAGCTTTTTTTTTTTACTGCCTTTTTTTTTGTCCCTTTTTTTTTGCCCTGGTGGTCCAGTGTGGGCTTCCCTGGTGGTCCAGTGTGGCGATCCGAGGGGGGGCTGTGCTGATAAACAATCAGTGCGAACCCCCCCCTGTCAGGAGAGCCGCCGATCGGCTCTCCTCTACTCGCGTCTGTCAGACGCGAGTGAGGAAGCTCTTCCTGTTTACATCGTGATCAGCCGTGGTTGGACACGGCTGATTACGTGGTAAAGAGTCTCCGCCGGAGGCTCTTTACCGAGATCGGAGATGCAGGGTGTCAGACTGACACCCCGCATCACCGATCGCCGCGCTGCGCGCCCCCACGGGCGCGCGCGGCATGAAATCCTGCAGGACGTCCATAGACTTCCTGTCAGGATTTCAGAACCACTTCCCGGACGTAAATCGCCTATGGACCGGGTGGGAAGTGGTTAAGGTAACTCTCCGTCATCCAATTTGTACGCGGCATTATTATTTTGGCTGTTTTATACATCAGCTTTAACCTTTGATAAAAAGGTTGAGTTCTATATAGCCAGCAATCTCTTTATTCATTCAGTTACATCAGGAGAAAAGTTGATCTCATAAATGCAAGGAAATGAGGAACTAATATTTAATAGAATCCAACTCTGTACAATAAGGAGCCCTAGACAGGATCAATGAATGAAAGGCTTTGGGCATTGTGTGTAATAAAATTTATTGGTGGAGAATCTCTTTGGAATCTCTTCTGCCTAAACAATAACTTTTCACAGTGATTCTTTTTTTTTTTTTTTTTTTAAAGGTCATGTAACAATAAAACCGGTGGAAGTCTGTTATTGAATTCCATCATATGCTGGAGTCATGCCTAGAAAATGATAGATTTTCAGTATTTTTACTTATAAAGAGATTCTGTTCTGGAATGCTAACCTATTCATAAGAAATCTTTATTATTTTTTGCATTATTAGAAGTGTAATTCTATTGGTACAGTACAACTAACAGAATACTTTGTTTAGAATAGCTCTGTAAGTAAAACAGGATTGTGTCATTTATTTTTAATTACCGTATATACTCGAGTATAAGCCAAGTTTTTCAGCCCTTTTTTTAGGGTTGAAAATACCCCCCCCCCCCCCCTCGGCTTATACTCGAGTCAGTGTACCTTGGGCGTCCAATTTTTAAAACTCGCGACTTCCTCCTGGTCCCGTCCCGTTCCGTGATAGGCATTTGACACTGTGTTCAGTGTTCCGCCTATCACGGACGTTCTTTCATCCTCAGACTCGGTTTCCCAGCAGACACTGTGTTCCGCCTATCACGGACGTTCTTTCATCCTCGGACTCAGTTTCCCAGCAGACACTGTGTTCAGTGTTCCACCTATCACGGACGTTCTCTCGTCCGAGGATGAAAAGAACGTCTGTGATTGGCGGGACACTGAACACAGTGTCTGCTGGGAAACCGATTCCGAGAATGAAAGAACGTCCGTGATAGGCGGAACACTGAACACAGTGTCAAATGCCTATCACCGAATGGGACGGGACCAGGAGGAAGCCGCAAGTTTTAAAAAAATGGACGCCCGCAGTGTAGCCTGTCAAGAATTTCAGGTATGCTGCAATGGGCAAAGTGAGGTTGTAATGGGCACAGTGAGGTATTGTGCACAGTGAGGTTGTAATGGGCACAGTGAGGTAATGGGCACAGTGAGGTTGCAATGGGCACATTGAGGTTGCAATGGGCACAGTGAGGTGTGCAAATGGGCATTGTTGACCCTCTTTTCCGCTTACAGTGGCTGCTGCATTCTCACCCTAGGCTTATACTCAGTATATATATATATAGTCAATCTGTTTTCCCATTTTTTTGTGGTAAAATTAGGTGCCTCGGCTTATACTCGGGTCGGCTTATACTTGAGTATATACGATAACCACTAAACGTCCTCAGGCCATTTTAAAATGCCCTGGACTTAAAGTTAAAGCAAGTTTACTATTTTAAGAATACATACATTCTGTGGATGTATGCATGCTCACTGAATTTCGTGGCTTGGAATGCGGCAGAGTAATCTGTGTCAGCATGGCTGCTTCTAGTTCAAGTCCAATTCAGGAGCATGAAGGAAAAAAAGTGCCACCCTTGGAAGATGCATGTGGAGACACCTTGGGAGTAGGATGAACGGGATTAATTTTTTGTTGAAAGCAGAAATTATTATACGGTAATTGAAAACATTTTTTTTTTTACCATTACAGAAGCATGTTCAAAGTCATAGTGGCTTAGTAGGTAGCACTTCTCCCCTGCAGTGTTTAGTTTAGGTCCTCAGTTAGAATCCCAACCTGGATACTCTCTGCATTGAGCCAATTAACCTACCAGCATGTCTTTGAAAGAAAACAGAGTACCTGGAGCAAATCCAAGTATAGGGAAGAACTTGCATGTTTGCAAAGATTTCCTCTGGGTACTCCAGTTTCTTCCAAATACATGCTGGTAGGTTAATTGGCTCAATTCAGTGTGTTCAAGATGGCCGCCTCACCTTCTAAATGCTTTGAGTCCCGGCGGGGAGAAGTGCCATAGAAAAACAAATACAAAAAAATAGTGTTTGAGTTTCAGTTTAAAGTGGATGTTCCGCCAAAAAGCCAGCAGCTACAAATACTGCAGCTGCTGACTTTTAATATTAGGACACTTACCTGTCCTGGAGTCCAGCGGCGTCCGCAGCAGAGGACGAGGGATCGCTCGTCACCCTGCTGCTCCCCCCTCCATCCACGCTGAGGGAACCAGGAAGTGAAGCGCTCCGACTTCACTGCCCGGTTCCCTATGGCGCATGCGCGAGTCGCGCTGCGCCCGCTGATTGGCTCCCGCTGTGTGCTGAGTGTTCCCAGCACACAACGGGGGGGGGGGGGGGGGGGTGGACGGGGCGACGGAATGTGATGCAATGCCCGTGAATGCCGGGCCGGAAGTGGGTGCAAATACCTGTCTTTAGACAGGTATCTGCACCCCCCTGAAAGGTGTCAAATGTGACACCGGAGGGGGGGAGGGTGCCGATCAGCGCGACTTCACTTTAGGGTGGAGAACCGCTTTAAGTGCAACTAAAGTAATACTAAAGCTTGTTTTTTCTAAAATAACAAACAAACTTACCTGCTCTGTGCAATGGTTTTGCACAGAGAAGCTCGGATCCTCCTCATCTCGGATCCCACGTCGGTTCCTCACTCCTGCCGGGTGCCCCCACAACAAGCAGCTTGCTGTAGGGGCACCCACACAGGGCCTGTCCCCTTGGTCTCCCGATTGGCTCACTGGCTGTGATTGGCTCCTCCCAATCAGGAGTGCGAGTCCCTGGAGAGCTATGGCTTTCCTGGACATCGCTGGATTGAGAGTTGGCTCAGGTATGCATTAGGGGAGGGTTACTGCACACAGAAGTTTGCGTAGAATGCATGTAGGTAAAAAAGCTTGTGCCTTTAAAGACAGGATCAAATTTAAAAATATGATATAGTCTGTCATTAGCATTAGGCGAGTGTTGGCTCCTCCCTCTAATATTTTTTTTATTACTTGTTGACCCAGTAGATCTGCCATTTTTCTAATTCCTTTAACAGGGTAACAATACTATATGCCCTGCAGAGAAACTGCACTGCAGCATCATCCCCCTAATTAGTCTCGGATTAACACATCGTTTTAAATGGACTTTGATTTGCTTGTGTCTTCAAGTTGAATTTATTTTAACCACATAAGACCCGGACCAAAATGCAGCTAAAGGACCTTGCCCCTTTTTGCGATTCGGCACTGCGCCGCTTTAACTGACAATTGCGCGGTCGTGCGACGTGGCTCCCAAACAAAATTGGCGTCCTTTTTTTCCCCACAAATAGAGCTTTCTTTTGGTGGTATTTGATCACCTCTGCGGTTTTTATTTTTTGCGCTATAAACAAAAATAGAGCGACAATTTTGAAAAAAATACAATATTTTTTACTTTTTGCTATAAAAAAATATCCCCCAAAAATATATATAACAATTTTTTTCCCTCAGTTTAGGCCGATACGTATTCTTCTACATATTTTTGGTAAAAAAAAGCGCAATAAGCGTTTATCAGTTTGCGCAAAATTTATAGCGTTTACAAAATAGGGGATAGTTTTATTGCATTTTTATACATTTTTATTTTTTTACTACTAATGGCGGCGATCAGCGATTTTTTTCGTGACTGCGACATAATGGCGGACACTTATGACAATTTTGACACATTTTCTGGACCATTGTCATTTTCACAGCAAAAAATGCATTTAAAATGCATTGTTTATTGTGAAAATGACAGTTGCAGTTTGGGAGTTAATCACTAGGGGGCGCTGTTGGGGTTATGTGTTCCCTGAAGTGTGTTTACAACTGTAGGGGGGTGTGGCTGTAGGAGTGACGTCATTGATTGTGTCCCCCTATAAAAGGGATAACACGATCGATGCAGCCGCCACAGTGAAGAACGGGGAAGCTGTGTTTACACACGGCTCTCCCCGTTCTTCAGCTCCGGGGACCGATCGCGGGACTCCAGCGGCGATCGGGTCCCGCTTTTTTTGTGCTGAAAATGCCCCCCTCAGCTTATACTCGAGTCACCTTTTTGTGCCTGATCTCCCAGACTTTGGGGACCCGGTACCGGCCGCCGTAGGTCCCCTGGACCCCAAACTTGGCACACATGTAGTCTCTTCCTCTAAAAGTGTGCAAAGTCGTTGTCTGGGGGACCTACGGCCGGTGAGCACCGACTTTTCAAAGCCGGGACCCGGTACCGGCCGGCCGTAGGTCCCCTGGACACCAAACTTGGCACACATGTAGTCTCTTCCTCTAAAAGTGTGCAAAGTTTGTTGTCCGGGGGACCTACGCCGGTGAGCACTGACTTTTCAAAGCCGGGCACCCCTTTCATAGACTTCCATGTTAAACAGTAATTTCTCCAGTGACTTTGGGGACCTGGTACTGGCCGGTCGTAGGTCCCCTGGACTTGGCACACATGTAGCCCCATTTCTCATCTACAAGTGTGCAAAGTTTGTTGTCTGGGGGACCTACGGCTGGGGAGCAATGATTTTTCAAAGCCGGGCACCCCTTCCATGGACTCCTATATTAAAAGTCAGTCTAGGCAAGGACACAGTGAGGCATGGGCACAGTGAGGCATGCACATGGACACAGTGAGGCATGCAGATGGATACCCTAGGCTCATACTCGAGTCACTAAGTTTTCCCATTTTTTTGTGGTAAAATTAGGTGCATCGGCTTAGATTCGGGTCGGCTTATACGCGAGTATATACGGTATCTATCTTAATTTGAACTTTAGCTTCTATTTAACCCACTGCCCAATCCCAATAACATCAAAGACCTATAATAATGCTACATTCTGCTTACATGTAGCAAACCCATTTTTCTATACTGAATATCGACGCTACTAAAATGTTCTTCCTCTCTACCCCAAAAGGAAACACCAACTAAATTCCTCTCCTTACTTTTCTCTTATTGTTTTAGCCAAACAGCACACTGGAGGCCATTAGAAAACCATGCACTTCCACATATACCTAAATCAGGGCTCGACAAATCCCAGGTCGCCATGGCGACTAGAAATAGTGTCCTGGCGACTTGGCTTGGAAGGTGTGCTGGTGCCATCTGGTGGTGAGCCGTTGGTATTACAAGTTATTACCACCAGATGTGTGATCTGGCGCCATCTGGTGGTGGCCGTTGGTATTACAAGTTAAGCATTACAAGTTAAACAGCAATTCTAATGTCATTTTTCACTATTTTCACTGCCATCTTCTTCCCTCTAATTAGAACCCCCAAACATTATATATATTTTTTATCATAACACCCTAGAGAATAAAATGGCGATCGTTGCAATACTTTCTGTCACGCCGTATTTGCGCAGCGGTCTTACAAGCGCACTTTTTTGGGAAAAAAATTACACCTTTTTTAATTAAAAAATAAGACAACAGTAAAGTTATCCCCATTTTTTTTAATATTATGAAAGATAATGTTACGCCGAGTAAATTGATACCCAACATGTCACGCTTCAAAATTGTGTCCGCTCGTGGAATGCCGACAAACTTTTACCCTTTAAAATCTTCATAGGCGACGTTTAAAAAAATCTACAGGTTGCATGTTTTGAGTTACAGAGGAGGTCTAGGGCTAGAATTATTGCTCTCGCTCCACCAATTCAAACCTCACATGTGTGGTTTGAACACCGTTTACATATGCGGGCGCTGCTCACGTATGTGTTCGCTTTTGCGCGCAAGCACGTCGGGACAGGGTGCGTTTTCTGACTCCTAACTTTTTTAGCTGGCTCCTAGATTCCAAGCAAATTTGTCAAACCCTGACCTAAATCTTCATCTCCGGTCCCCGCTACGGGTTGCAGAAACACAAAACTCTACAGAAACAATGTTATGTTATGTCATGTTTATTTATGAGGGGAGATAACTAGCAAGATCATTGAGGCAGCAAGTGATGAATTACGAAGCCGGCTTAAACCTTCTACAACCTCGAAGTCAATTCACCAAAGTACCGTATACAGGGAAGGCTTCTGAGCAGCTTGTCAGTCAGTTAAGTGATGAATTTTTTCTTCCCTTTTCATTTCTTTTCACATGCCAGGCTTCATTTTTCAGATGGAATCATTAACTTTCCTTTTTCGGCTCATTTCTGTCAGTCTTCCATGATTTAATTTTGTTTCCATTGACAGGACCCCAAATGGACTGCGCCCAAATAACTAGAGTCCAGGGGCAAGTCAAATACGGTATATGCCATACAAGATAAACTGGAAACCACTCTGCACCCACCACAAAAAAAACATAAAAAATTTGAAATGCGTTTAATCACTTAAGGACCAGAGCACGAGTATATACAACGCACAATGGCACGGTTGGGCAGATGGACATACCTGTACGTCCCCTTTAAGATGCGGCATTGTGGGAGCGTGCGCCTGCTGCGCCTGCTGCGAGCCCTGCAGGTCCCGCGGTACCCCTGATCGTCTCAGGGAGAGGAAGAACGCCTAATTCAAAGTAGGAAGGTAGTGGGCGTGATCCATTTAAATTAAGCTTGACCCCATGCAAATGGGCCGAACGAACGGCGCATGCGCACGCACGCTCACAATCACGTCGAATTTACTCCCTAAGATACGACGGCTCAATGCCTACGACGTGAACGTAACCTAAGCCCAGCCCCATTCACGTACGACTTACGTACACAACGTAAAATACGACGGCTGTTCCGTCGTCCATACCTTTGCATGGGATGCGCCTACTAAAGGTGGAATAACTTTACGCCGGACGTACGCCTTACGTAAACGGCGAATACTACTGCGACGGGCGCAAGTACGTTCGTGAATCGGTGTATCTCAATCATTTTCATATTCAACGCGTAAATCAATGGAAGCGCCCCTTGCGGCCAGCGTAAATATGCGCCCAGGCTCCGACGGCATAGGAAACTTACGTCGGTCGGATGAAGCCACAATTCAGGCGTATCTAGCTTTAAGAATCAGGCGCATAGATACGACGGCGCATCTGTGCACTTACGCAGCGTATATAAAGATACGTCGGCGTAAGTGCTTTGAGGCCTTGTACACACGACCGAACATGTCCGCTGAAACTGGTCCGTCGGACCAGTTTCCGCGGACATGTTCGGTCGTGTGTAGGGCCGACCGAACAGGTTTCCAGCGGACAAAAGTTTCTTAGCATGCTAAGAAACTTGTCCGCTGGAAGCCTGTCTGTCGGACATGTCCGATGGTCAGTACGACTCATCAGACATGTCCGCTGGCCCGAAATCCCACGCATGCGTCGAAGTGATTCGACGCATGCGTGGAAGCATTGAACTTCCTGGTGCGCGCACGTCGCGGCGTCATCGTCGCCGCCACGTCAGCGCATATTCTGTCCGCGGGGAATTTGGTCTGATGGTGTGTACACACATCAGACCAAATGATCCCAGCGGACATGTCCGATTAAAACGGTCCGCGGACCGTTTTCATCGGACATGTTGTGTGGTGTGTACGAGGCCTAAGAATCCGGCCCTATAACTTTTGCGCAAACCAATCAATAAACGCTTATTGCGATATTTTTTTACCAAAAATATGTAGAAGAATACGTATTGGCCTAAACTGAGAAAGAAATTTATTTTTTTAATATATTTTTTGGGGATATTTATTATAGCAAAATGTAAAAAATATTGCTTTTTTTTTTCAAAATTGTCGCTCTATTTTTGTTTCTAGCACAAAAAATAAAAACCGCAGAGGTGATCAAATACCACCAAAAGAAAGCTCTATTTGTGGAAAAAAAAAAAAAAAGAACATCAATTTTGTTCGGGTGCCATGTCGCACGACCGCGCAATTCTCAGTTTAAGTGACACAGTGCCGAATCGCAAAAAGTGCGCTGGTCAGGAAGGGGGTAAATCCTTCCGGGGCTGAAGTGGTTAAACAGCAGCCTGTGCGTTAAACAATCTCCGCACATACTTATATAATCCTGTTGATGCACCTACTTGTTATTGGTAATGTTATTTCTAAGCGTAAGACATTTCAAATTTCCTGCTAGAAAATACTATGAGCAGTGACTGCCATCTACTGAAGAGTGTATGTAAAAAGAGTTTTTTTATAAATTCCATCTCTTCCTATTGTACCGCCATCCGGTTTATTATTTCTTCTTATATATTTCATACTTATCCATCATGGCATACCACCAGGGAGGTGTGTGATTGGCCCCAAATTTATTCTGCAGCAGGACAACCACCCCAAACATACACAGCCAATGTCATTAAGAACTATAGGCCAGATTCTCGTAGAACTGCGGCGGCGCAACGTATCTCCTTTACGTTACACCGCCGCAAGTTTTACGGGCAAGTGCTTGATTCACAAAGCACTTGCCTGTAAACTTGCGGCGGCGTAGCGTAAAGTCCACCGGCGCAAGCCCGCCTAATTCAAATGATCCAGGTAGGGGGCGTGGATCATTTAAATTAGGTGCGTTCCCGCGCCGATCGTACTGCGCATGCTCCGTCTCGAAATTTCCCGCCGTGCATTGCGCGAAATTACGTCGCAAGTAAGTCATTGGTTTCGACATTAACGTAAATGGCGTCCAGCGCCATTCACGGACGACTTACGCAAACGACGTAAAATTTTCAAATTGCGACGCGGGAACGACGGCCATACTTAACATTGAGTACGCCACCTAGGGGGCATGTTTATCTTTACGCCGCGTATCTCTTACGGAAACAACGTAAATTCACTACGACGGGCAAGCGTACGTTCGTGAATCGGCGTAACTAGCCATTTGCATATTCTACGCCGACCGCAATGGAAGCGCCACCTAGCGGTCAGCGTAGATATTGCACCCTAAGATACGACGGCGATGGCCGTCGTATCTTAGGCATGTTTAAGTGTATCTCAGTTTGAGAATACATTTAGACATACGACGGGCTTAGATTCGGACTTACGTCGGAGTATCTGCTGATACGCCGGAGTAATTCTATGTGAATCTGGCCCTATCTTCAGAATATGAACAAAGAGTCCAGGAAGTTTGGCCCCCACAGAGCCCTGATCCCAACATTATCGAGTCTGTCTGAGATCACATGAAGAGACAGAAGGATCTGAGGCAGCCGACATCCATAGAAGATCTGAGGTTAGTTCTCCCAGATGCTTCAAACAACCTACCTGCTGAGTTCCTTCAAACACTGTGTGCAAGTGTACCTAGAAGAATTGATGCTGTTTTGAAGGCAAAGGGAGATAGCACCAAATATTGAGTTGAATTTCTCCTCTGTTCATTTACTTTATTTTTTTATACTCTTTTTGTTAACTATTTAAAAAATATATATATATATATATATATATATATATATATATAAAATATTAACACTGCTGTTTCTGAAAGCTTTCTTAACCACTTAAGACCCGGACCATTATGCAGGTAAAGGTCCCGGCCAGTTTTTGCGATTCGGTACTGCGTTGCTTTAACTGACAATTGCGCGGTCGTGCGACGTGGCTCCCAAACAAAATTGGCGTCCTTTTTTTCTCACAAATAGAGCTTTCTTTTGGTGGTATTTGATCACCTCTGCGGTTTTTATTTTTTGCGCTATAAACTAAAATTGAGCAACAATTTTGAAAAAAAATCAATATTTTTTACTTTTTGCTATAATAAATATCCCCAAAAAAGATATAAATATTTTTTTTCCCTTAATTTAGGCCGATACGTATTCTACATATTTTTGGTAAAAAAAAAAAAAAAAAAATCGCAATAAGCTTTTAACGATTGGTTTGCGAAAAATTTATAGCGTTTACAAAATAGAAATAGGGGATAGTTTTATGGCATTTTTATTAATATTTTTTTTTTCCTACTAATGGCGGTGATCAGTGATTTTTTCGTGACTGCGACATTATGGCGGACACATCAGACACTTTTAACACATTTTTGGGACCATTGTCATTTTCACAGCAAAAAAATGCTATAAAAATGCATTCATTACTGTTAAAATGCCAATTGCAGTTTGGGAGTTAACCACTAGGGGGTGCTGTAGGGGTTATGTGTGACCTCATCTCTGTTTCTAACTGTAGGGGGGCGGGGCTGGACGTGTGACATCATTGATCACCTTTCCCTATATCAGGAAACAGACGATCAATGACACTGCCACAGTGAAGAACGGGGAAGGTGTACTTACACACAGCTCTCCCCATTCTTCAGCTCCGGTGACCGATCGCGGAACACCGGCGGCGATCGAGGCCGCGGAACTTCGGACCGGTTCACGGGCGAGCGCCCGCGCGACCCACAGCTGAGCACTTAAATGGGAAGTACAGGTGCACAGCCGTGCCATTCTGCCGATGTAAATGTGCAGGAGGCGGTCCTTAAGTGGTTAATTTACAGCATTTTTTTCACACCTGCCTAAAACTTTTGCACAGTACTGTATATGTAAATATGATCAGTAAAATTGAATATGAGCTTTAACCACTAACCGACCAGCCGCCATCATTGTACTGCGGCAGGTCTGCTCTCCTGCGCAAATCGGCGTAGCTCTACGTCGGTTTGCGCAGGCACGTCAGCGATGATTAAAACACGCTGAGGAAACACATTTAACCCCTTAATCGCCCCCCTAGTGTTAAGGTGGTAGTTCACCTGAATTTTATTTATTTTTTTAAAAGCCAGCAGCTACAAATACAGCAGCTGCTGACTTTAAAAAAAATGAACACTTACCTGTCCAAGTCGCCCGCGACATCGGCAGCCGAACCGCTCGGCTCTCGGCTCCCCCCCCGCCGCCATCCTCGGTAAGGGAATCGGGAAGTGAAGCGCTGCTCGGTTCCCTACTGCGCATGCGCGAGTCGCGCTGTGCAGTTCCCACTGGTCCCCGCTGTGTTCTGGGAGCCGAGTGTTTCCCAGAACACAACGGGGGGGGGGGGGGGGGGTTGCCACTAATAATAACGGGCGGTTGGCGGCAGTCCCCTCCCCCCCGCTTATCTACTGTAACGTTGGGAGTTCGGCGGCCCCCCCCCCCCCCATCAACTGAAATACCCTGTGGCAACCCCCCACCGTCCTGCGGCAGCACCCCTGCCCCCCCCCCCCAACAACTCTGATGTCTGGGAAAAATAATCTCCCCCGCTCAACAAATTTTAGCAGGTAAAAAAAAATTCAAATGAATGTCCCGCAGTCGGGAGGTATGTGTATGTTCATGGTGCACAGAATCACTGGCTGAAAAAGATGATGTCTGGATGATGCCTGTAGCTGTACCCATCATTCAGCTATCCCCAGTCAAAGTCCAGGACGTCATATGGCGTCCTGAAAATGGTTAAAGGGATGCTGGGCGGGAAGGGGTTAAAAGATGGTACTAACAGGGCTCAAAATTTCACGTCCTGAGCTACTAGGAGCTACTAGCCAGGCCTCAAGGGATACTCGCCACCAGTTGCCCCGCCCAACCCCTACCATGCCCCGCCGCCTAATCGCGCCCCTAGACACGCCTTCATAAAACTCATTAAAATGACACTTAAATGTTTTATGCAAAATTAAGTTATAAAAATAAATATTGACAACAACTTTATCCGTGCCTAAAAATGCAGCCAGCCCATGTCTACCAATGCAGCAAAATGTCCCCATTTTGCAGCCAGAGTCCCCGACTTTGCAGCCAGAGTCCCCACACAATTGTAGCCAGAGTCCCCCCCCCCACATTGCAGCCAGAGTTCCCCCCCCACATTGCAGCCAGAGTTCCCCCCACACATTGCAGCCAGAGTTCCCCCCCCACCACATTGCAGCCAGAGTTCCCCCCCACCACATTGCAGCCAGAGTTCCCCCCACACCACATTGCAGCCAGAGTTCCCCCCACACATTGCAGCCAGAGTTCCCCCCCACCACATTGCAGCCAGAGTTCCCCCCCCACCACATTGCAGCCAGAGTTCCCCCCCACCACATTGCAGCCAGAGTTCCCCCCCACCACATTGCAGCCAGAGTTCCCCCCCACCACATTGCAGCCAGAGTTCCCCCCCCACCACATTGCAGCCAGAGTCCCCCCCCACCACATTGCAGCCAGAGTCCCCCCCCCACATTGCAGCCAGAGTTCCCCCCACCACATTGCAGCCAGAGTCCCCCCCCCACAATTGTAGCCAGAGTCCCCCCCCCACAATTGTAGCCAGAGTCCCCCCCCACAATTGTAGCCAGAGTCCCCCCCCCCCACATTGCAGCCAGAGTCCCCCCCCCACATTGCAGCCAGAGTCCCCCCTCCCACATTGCAGCCAGAGTCCCCCCCACCACATTGCAGCCAGAGTCCCCCCACAATTGTAGCCAGAGTCCCCCCCCCACACATTGCAGCCAGAGTTCCCCCCCACCACATTGCAGCCAGAGTTCCCCCCCACCACATTGCAGCCAGAGTTCCCCCCACCACATTGCAGCCAGAGTTCCCCCCCACCACATTGCAGCCAGAGTTCCCCCCGCACCACATTGCAGCCAGAGTTCCCCCCCACCACATTGCAGCCAGAGTTCCCCCCACCACATTGCAGCCAGAGTTCCCCCCCCCACATTGCAGCCAGAGTTCCCCCCCCACATTGCAGCCAGAGTTCCCCCCGCACCACATTGCAGCCAGAGTTCCCCCCACCACATTGCAGCCAGAGTTCCCCCCCACATTGCAGCCAGAGTCCCCCCCCACATTGCAGCCAGAGTCCCCCCCCCACATTGCAGCCAGAGTCCCCCCCCCACATTGTAGCCAGAGCCCCCCCCCCACATTGTAGCCAGAGTTCCCCCCCCACATTGCAGCCAGAGTTCCCCCCCCACATTGCAGCCAGAGTTCCCCCCCCCCCACATTGCAGCCAGAGTTCCCCCCCCACCACATTGCAGCCAGAGTTCCCCCCCACCACATTGCAGCCAGAGTTCCCCCCACCACATTGCAGCCAGAGTTCCCCCCCCACATTGCAGCCAGAGTTCCCCCCCCACATTGCAGCCAGAGTCCCCCCCCCACATTGCAGCCAGAGTTCCCCCCCCACATTGCAGCCAGAGTTCCCCCACCACATTGCAGCCAGAGTTCCCCCCCCCGTATTGCAGCCAGAGTTCCCCCCCACCACATTGCAGCCAGAGTCCCCCCCCACATTGCAGCCAGAGTCCCCCCCCCACATTGCAGCCAGAGTTCCCCCCGCACCACATTGCAGCCAGAGTTCCCCCCCACCACATTGCAGCCAGAGTTCCCCCCCACCACATTGCAGCCAGAGTTCCCCCCCCACATTGCAGCCAGAGTTCCCCCACCACATTGCAGCCAGAGTTCCCCCACCACATTGCAGCCAGAGTTCCCCCCACCACATTGCAGCCAGAGTTCCCCCCCACATTGCAGCCAGAGTCCCCCCCCACCACATTGCAGCCAGAGCCCCCCCCCCCACATTGCAGCCAGAGTCCCCCCTCCCACATTGTAGCCAGAGTTCCCCCCCCACTGCAGCCAGAGTCCCCCCCCACATTGCAGCCAGAGTTCCCCCCCCACATTGCAGCCAGAGTTCCCCCCCCACATTGCAGCCAGAGTTCCCCCCCACCACATTGCAGCCAGAGTTCCCCCCCACCACATTGCAGCCAGAGTTCCCCCCACCACATTGCAGCCAGAGTCCCCCCCACATTGCAGCCAGAGTTCCCCCACCACATTGCAGCCAGAGTTCCCCCCCACATTGCAGCCAGAGTTCCCCCCCCCCCGTATTGCAGCCAGAGTTCCCCCCCACCACATTGCAGCCAGAGTCCCCCCCCACATTGCAGCCAGAGTCCCCCCCCCCACATTGTAGCCAGAGTTCCCCCTGCAGCCGACCTGTGCTGGGTAGGAGAGGAGCCGCCGCCGAATGGTTCAAATGCGTCATATACAGCCCCTCCCCTCTTGTCCGGGAAATTTTGATAGACAGATCACCCATCCAATCCTGGGATGGGTGATCTGTCTATTAAAGTGCCCGGACAAGGGGGAGGGGCTGTATATGACGCACGCTGCGGGGAACACAGCTATTGAATTGCAAGCTGTAATGTTCCCCGCGGTTTAAACAATGCAGCGGTGGCGGCGACAGCAGCTGCAGCGGCGACTCTACTCTCCTCTCCTTGCTCGCCCCCCCTGCTCCCAGGCAGCCCACAATTTTGAGGGCTGGTACTAACACTCCAAAAATAGTTTTCAATCTTTTTAAATCTGCAGCTTTCATTAGAAGAACACCTGGTGATCCTGCCATGAAGGTCCTAGTTCAGGTGCTTCCTGTGATGGGGTGACAGCATCCTGTTGCACGAGACTGCAAATGGTCCTTTATTGAGAAGCTGGTCCAGATCAATGTGCAGACAATACTGGAGCGAGAGCATCATGTACACACAATACTTTGCAAGCTGTCTTTAACCCTTCACCTCTTTAGATAAACTTTAGTACTGCAGTGCCCTGAAAAAAAAAAAACTATCCTTGAAGTTTTCCACATTTTGTGCGCACCACACTTTTCACATTTATTTGTAAAAAAAAAAAAAAAATGAAAACAATTTACCATATTTATCGCGGTATAACGCGCTCCCGCGTATACCGCGCACCCCCAAAGTTGACCCGAATCCTGTGGAAAAAAAGTTTTTTTGTCGTTTTTGTACTTACAGTTTTGGTGTCTTGCGCGGCGTCCATCGGCGGCCTCGTCGGGTCCGGCGTTCGTCTGCGGCTTCGGGTGTCCTCTTCGGCGGGTCCGGCGTCCTTCTGCGGCTTCGGGTGTCCTTCTGCGGCGGGTCCGGTGTCCTCTTCGGCGGGTCCGGCGTCCTTCTGCGACGTCCTCCCCGCTCGTTTTCCGTGCCGAGTTTGAATACTGCGCCGACATATACAGAGCGCAGTACACTCGTGTATTGTCGGCAATGCTCGGCTACCCGCGCTGACGTCCTGTACGTCCAGGACGTGAGCGCGGAAGGAGCCGAGACTGCCCGACTATACCCGAGTGTACTGCGCTCGGTATATGTGGGCGCAGTATTCAAAACTCAGCGCGGGAAAGCGGGTATCGGCGTATACCGCGCACCCACGATTTTGCCCTGATTTTCAGGGCAACAAAGTGTGCGGTATACTCCGATAAATACGGTATCATTTTCCTTCCACTTCCACTTTGTGTTGGTCTATCATCACATAAAATCCCAATAAAATATATTTATGTTTTTGGTTGTAACATGACAAAATGTGGAAAATGTCAAGGGGTATGAATACTTTTTCAAGGCACTGTATGCTGTGCAGCATTATGGAATATTACCTGCCACAGAACAGAAACAAGACACCAAGTATGATGTTTTGTCACCGCCTGGTGGAGGAATAGAGCACTGCATGCTGGATCTCAAGGTTTTGAGTATTTTTTATCGTTTGTGGATATTAGGTAAAAACTTTTTATTATATAACATATTCATCTAAAATGAAAACTTTTCTGAATGGAAAAGTTATTTATGGCATTCTATGCTTCATTAAATGACATGGTTAACCACTTCAATACCGGGCACCTTCACCCCTTCCTGCCCAAGACATTTTTTAGCTTTCAGCGCTGTCACACTTTGAATGACAATTGCGCGGTCGTGCTACACTGTACCCAAACTACATTTTTATCATTTTCTTCCCACAAATAGAACTTTCTTTTGGTGGTATTTGATCACCTCTGCGGTTTTTATTTTTTGCTAAACTAAAAAAGAGCGACATTTAAAAAAAATATGTTTTACTTTGTTTTTGTTATAAAATGTTGTTTTCTCCTTCACTGACGGGCACTAATGAGGCGGCACTGATGGGCACTCATGAGGCGGCACTGAGTTGGCACTGATAAAGTGGCACTGATGGGCACTGATATGTAGAATTGATGGGCACTGATATGTAGAATTGATTGGCATGGATTAGGAGGCACTGATATGTAGAATTGATGGGCACTGATATGTAGAAGTGATGGGCACGGATGAGGAGGCACTGATATGTAGAATTGATGGGCACTGATATGTAGAATTGATAGGGCACTGATGAGGAGGCACTAATATGTAGAATTGATTGGCATGGATGAGGAGGCACTGCTATGTAGAATTGATGGGCACTGATATGTAGAATTGATGGGCACTGATGAGGAGGCACTGATATGTAGAATTGATGGGCACTGATATGTAGAATTGATGGGCACTGATATGTAGAAGTGATGGGCACTGATATGTAGCAGTGATTGGCATGGATGAGGAGGCACTGATATGTAGAATTGATGGGCACTGATGAGGAGGCACTGATATGTAGAATTGATGGGCACTGATATGTAGAATTGATAAGCACTGAAGAGGAGGCACTAATATGTAGAATTGATGGGCACTGATATGTAGAATTGATGGGCACTGATATGTAGAAGTGATGGGCACTGATATGTAGAAGTGATGGGCACTGATGAGGAGGCACTGATATGTAGAATTGATGGGCACTGACAGGTGGCACTGATATGCAGCACTGATGATGAGGTACTAATAAATTACTGACAGGTGTTACTGCTAGGCACTGATTGGCACTGTGATGGGCACTGGCAGACTTTATTATTGAGACACTGCTGGGCACTGGTTGGCAGGCGATTGGCACCTCTGAGGGGGCTGTGCCGATTATCAGCACAGACCCCCCCCCCCCTTTCTGCCATGGAGAGCTGCCGATTCGGCTCTCCCTGTTAGCGTGAACAGAGGAATGCCGTTTACCGGAACTTCCTGGTTCATGCGATGATCAGCTGTGATTGGTCACAGCTGATCACGTGGTAAGAAGCCTCTGACAGAGGCTCGTTATCATGATCGGAGATACGGTGTGTCAGACTGACAAGCTGCACTTGCGATCGCCTCATTGTTCACCCCTGTGCGGGCACGCAATGGCATGTTATCCTGCTGGACGTCATGTGACGCCCAGTCAGGATGACAGAACCACCGTCCGGCCGTCAATCTGCCATAGGCCGGGCGGGAAGTGGTTAAACCGGTCACTCTGGATTTGAAATGAGTATATCCTCTTATGTTGTTCCAGGTTTGATACCGTGCTCATCATCTTGGTCATGGAAGGCTGTCTCACCCTTGTACTCCTAAATTATTATTACTATTCAAGATTTATATAGCGCCAACAGTTTACACAGCGCTTTACAATATAAAAGGGAGACAATACAGTTATAATACAATAAAATGCTCTTCTGGAAGAACGGTCAAAAATTCCCATAGACACACTCCTAAACCTTGTGGACAGCCTTCCCGGAAGAGTTGAAGCTGTTAGAGCTGCAAAGGGTGGGCCAACGCAATATTGAACCCTACGGACTAAGTCTGGGATGCCATTAAAGTTCATGGAAAGGCAGGTGTCCCAATACTTTTGACAACCTTGGGGTAGATTCTCGTAGGGGCGCGCAATGATACGGCGGCGCAGCGTATCGTATTTACGCTACGCCACCGTAACTTACAGGAGCAAGCGCTGTATTCACAAAGCACTTGCTCCGTAAGTGGCGGCGGCGTAGCGTAAATGGGGCCGGCGTATGCGTGCGTAATTCAAATTTGGAATGGGAGGCGTGTTTTATGTAAATGAATGATGACCTGACGTGATTGACATTGGCATGCACCGTCCGTGTACATATCCCAGTGTGCATTGCTTTCAAGTACGGCGCAACGACGTATTGATTTCAACGTGAACGTAAATTACGTCCAGCCCTATTCGCGAACGACTTACGCAAACGATGTAAACAATTCAAATTTCGAAGCGGGAACGACGTCCATACTTAACATTGGCTGCGCCTCCTAATAGCAGGAACAACGTTACGCCGAAAAAGCCTTAACGCAAACGACGTAAAAAACGAACGCCGGGCGCATGAATGTTATGTGAATCGGCGTATCTAGGAAATTAGCATATTCTATGCCGACAACAATGGAAGCGCCCCTAGCGGCCAGCGTCAGAATGCACCCTAAGATACGACGGCGTAAGAGACTTATGCCAGTCGTATCTTAGGCTAAAGTCGGCGTATCTAGCTTTCTGAATACAGAAAGTAGATACGCCGGCGCACATTTGAATTTACGCGGCGTATCTATGGATACGCCGGCGTAAATTCTCTGTGAATCTACCCCATAGTGTATATAAAATATGTTAAATGCACATATAGTGGAAAGATTGTTATTGAGATCAATGGTCTAAGGATACGGTCTGTTAAATCCGGTGTTCTTTGGCTTCGTTTTTTTCGTTCACCCCTTAATACCCACCCACCCCAATGATGCTGTGTATGGAAACTGATCCGCCATATCCACATGACTGCAAGCGAGTAAAAATCTCCCCAATATTGACACAGACAGCAAAAACCGACAGAGGCTCCGACCTTCTCCGTTTTATCCAAATCTAAATAAAAAGCCGGAGTTCTACTTGAAATATTTTCAGCTTTAACAAAAGAACAACGAGTCCATACCTCCCACTCCTTCATAAATAGTTTGGCTTCCGCTGGGCCGACGGCTTTGTGTCTTCTGAACTCCTCCTTCACGTATTGGTCGCCCAGAGCCTTCAGGTGGAGGGGCAGTGTGCGGTGCAGGAGGAGGATCTTCCTGTAGAGGGACCTCACCCGGGACACATGAGAAGACATTCCCACCGGGGCCTGCAGGGGGCACATTAGGGACACAAGTTAAAAAGGAAAATAAACAATATTCAAGCAGTTATAACGACATTGGGGAAGATTCAGGTAGCAATTACGCCTGTGTATCCATAGATACGCAACGTAATTGCTAAGTAGCGCCGGCGTATCGACTTTCTGTATTCAGAAAGCTTGATACGCCGACTGTAGCCTAAGGCCCCGTACACACGATAGAATCCATCCGCAGATAAATCCCAGCAAATGGGTTTCTGCGGATAGATCCTATGGTGTTGTACACGCCAGCGGATCTGTTTCTGCGGAGAAATCTCCTCTGGGATGGATTCCAGCAGATCGAATATTTGTTGTGCTGCACAACAAATCCATCTGCTGGAATCCATTCCAACGGATGGATCCGCTCGTCTGTACAGACTTACCGGATCCATTCGTCCAAAGGGATTCCCCGCACGCGTCGTAATGAATTGACGCATGCGTGGAATTCCTTATATGACAGCGTCGCGCCCGTCGCCGCGTCATAATCGCGGCGACGGCGCGACACGTCATCGGCAGAGGATTTCCGCGCGGATTTCAATGCGATGGTGTGTACACTCCATCCCATCGAAATCAGCGGAAATCTTTGAGAGGATTTATCCGTGGAAACGGTCCGCTGGACCGTATCTGCGGATAAATCCTCTCGTGTGTTTGCGTTTTGGTGCTACTAAGTCGGCTGACTGTAGTAGCGCCTTGTTGATGGCGTAGAGCATTTCTGTGGCTATTTGCTGTTGTTGGATTGTTTTTATTTTGTTCCCTAGTGTTGTTTTGAAGAGTTCCGAATGGAGCTTCTTCTGAGATCTAGTCCAGTGTGTTGTCACCGGTTTCATCGTATTTTTTGAGGGGGCGTTTTTGGTAATTATGAATTTAATCGCATGGCGGTCTGTCCATGGTTGCGGCTGATTTTCCAAGACGTCTATTTGCACATCTTGTTTGAAAATGAGATCGAGCGTATGACCTGAGGTATGAGTGGGCCCAAGTATAATTTGCTGCAGACCTAATCCTTCCAGATGGTCGATGCAGGCGTCGGCGACGGGGTCCAATGAGGAGTTTGCCCACAGGTTGAAGTCCCCAAGCATCAAGAAATGTTTAATGTTTAGGGTATAAGTGGAGATGAACTCCGTTAATGACGAGAGGAAGTGCGCTTTTGGACCTGGTGGTCTATAGCAGAGTAGGATATGGACAGTGTCTTGGGGATTTGTTTGCAGTTGCAGAGTTAGGGTTTCCATGAATGGCAGTGAGTTTTGAAGGACTGGTTTGGTGATCGAGAGGTGAATCTTGTGGATCACCGCCAGGCCTCCCCCTCTTTGTCCCACTCTGTTTTGCATTTGAATGCGGTAATTTGCTGGCACCAATTCTCCCAGAATGGTGTTACAGTCCGCTGTAAGCCAGCTTTCTGTAATAAAGAGGCAGTCTAAGTCGTGTTGTAGGATGAAATCATGGATTTCTTGTTGGTGTTTTAATGCCGATCTTGTGTTGACCAAAACGCATGATATGCGCTTAGGCTGGGGTAAATGGGTATAATGTTTGATTGTCGGTCGTCGATCAATTCTTAACAGTTGCATACTTCTTAGGGCTTTTATGGTGACCTCTGGTAATATTGAGGCAAATGGTTTTAGATCCCGGATGGTTTCTGCGGTGTATTTCAGTTTAGCCATAGTCGCAGAACGCAGGGAAGGGAAATATTGATCGGGGGGTATTTGAATGATTTTATTTTGCCAAGTGGGCCTCTACTCGCTAAACCTTCCCTACCCGTTGATCCAGAGGAAGGCAAAAAAACCCGGCCGTGCCGTACCAATCTGCAGCGGTCAGGGAAAAAATTCCTTCCTGACCCCTCAGGGGCGATCGAGCAAAGCCTGGATCAAGTAGTGAAAGTTGCGGGTGTCCCTAGATTTAATAGCTGAGAGAGCTAATGGGGGGGGGGGGGGGGGCTTGGGGTATACAACAACCCAGCAATAGGGCTGAGGAGGATGAATGGGGGTGATTTAAAATGGATGAACCCTATGTTTGGGCGTACCAAAATGGCCACCGACCGGGAACTAGGCCCGAGCCGGTGGCTAAGGTTCTAAGGGGGCGAGAAGAGGTGGTGGAGATCCACCTGGGGCAGTGGGGGAAAGGTAGAGGTCTTTGTGTGGGGTTTGGTGGGTTTACTGGTGTTTAGGGGGAGGTTTAGATGGTATGTGCGCGGCGCGTGGCTAGGCCCCGGCTGAAGCCGGGGACTTTCCTAGCTGCGGCCGCCGCGAAACCTGATTGCCGGAGTTGTCCGGGCCGGGGGGTTACAGTTGGCAGGAGCGGAGGGAGGTGTGGAGGTGTGGAGGGCGGGCTGGGGTTGTGGGGGAGTGCCGGTCAGCAGGCCATTCCTCTGTCCTTGTTGGGCCACAGCCACGGCTTATCCTGACAAGGACGGCCGCGGAACTGTCCCAAAAGGCGGTGGATGGAGGTGGGGAGAAAAACAGCCTTACATGTGAGTCAAAGCGGAACGAATACTTTTCATTTCCATTGACTTCAATGGGGAAACTCGCTTTGATATGCGAGTACAAGATAGTTGAAGACACACGAACCCGGAAGAAGACAGGGAAAAGATGAAAGCCCCAATAACAGTGACAGTGTAGATTGCTGGAAGGGGCCCCTCATAAGTTGAGCTTCAGCTTTGAAGATGAACTCCATTAAAGGGGTTGTAAATAAAATAAAATAAAAACATTTTAAAATAACAAACATGTCATTCTACCTCCACTGTGCAGCTCATTTTGCACAGAGTGGCCCCGATCCACGTCTTCTGGGGTCCCTCGGTGGCTGTCTCTGGTCCTCCCCGCAAGAACTCCACACATTCATGCGATCTCCCTCGCATTGTGTGAAGTCCTTGCAGGCGCGCTCCCGTGATACAGCGAGCGGCCATAGCCGCTCACTGTATCACTCGGCCCCGCCCCTCGGTGTACCGCGTCATTGGATGTGATTGACATCAGCGCCAGCCAATGGCTGCACTGCTTTCAATCCATCCGCTCTAGCCAATCAACGGCCAGGTTGAGCGGCGAAGAGGATGTCGGGGCCGAGTGCGGGACTTTCGAAAGGTCAGGCAAGTATAACGGGGGGGGGGGGAGGTCGGTATTGTCAGAAGTTTTTTCACCTTAATGCATAGAATGCATTAAGGTGAAAAAACTTTTACCTTTACAACCCCTTTAACCACTTAAGGACCCCTTCACGCCGATATACGTCGGCAGAATGGCACGGCTGGGCACATCAACGTACCTGTACGTTGCAATTTTAGAAAGAAATGTTTGCCGCCATTAGTAGTAAAAAAAAAATTTTTTTTATAAAAATGCAATAAAACTATCCCCTATTTTGTAAACGCTATAAATTTTGCGCAAACCAATCAATAAACGCTTATTGCAATTTTTTTACCAAAAATAGGTAGAATAATACGTATCAGCCTAAACTGAGGGAAAAAAAAATTATATATTTTTGGGGGATATTTATTATAGCAAAAAGTAAAAAATATTGTTTTTTTTTCAAAATTGTCGCTCTATTTTTGTTTATAGCGCAAAAAATAAAAACCGCAGAGGTGATCAAATACCACCAAAAGAAAGCTCTATTTGTGGGAAAAAAAGGACGCCAATTTTGTTTGGAAGCCACGTCGCACGACCGCGCAATTGTCTGTTAAAGCGACGCAGTCCCGAACTGTAAAAACACCTTGGGTCTTTAGCCAGCATATTGGTCCGGGGCTTAAGTGGTTAAAAAAACTACCTGATTCCCCTAGACAAAATGAGCCTCAATCTAATGTTAAAAATTAAGTTTTCGGGTGAACCTCCACTTTAAGTATAAGATGAAAAAACATCAAAAATAATAGTATAAAAAATACACCAATTTTTAGAACACAATAAAGGATTTATTGATAAACAGCGCTGATGTTGGATAAGTGTCCAGCTTCACATCAAATGATGTTGGATAAGTGGTTACAACGGCGTAACCAGGAAGTATTGTGAGTGAGGAGTGCGTTCCACCACTTTGAGACCTGTATCCAGGAACGATTTTCTTCAGCGCTGTGCGGGCATCATCAAGCGCGGCTTCCGGGTATTGTACTACAGCGGTGATCACACACTACCTTACATGTTCATGATCAAGTGGCTTTAATGCAGGGCTCGACAAATCCCGGTCGCTGGCGCCATCTGGTGGTGAGCCGTTGGTATTACAAGTTATTACCACCAGATGTGTAAGCTGGCGCCATCTGGTGGTGGCCGTTGGTATTACAAGTTAAGCATTACAAGTTAAACAGCAATTCTAATGTAATTTTTCACAATTTTCACTGCCATCTTCTTCCCTCTAATTAGAACCCCCAAACATTATATATATTTTTTATCCTAACACCCTAGAGAATAAAATGGCGATCATTGCAATACTTTCTGTCACGCCGTATTTGCGCAGCGGTCTTACAAGCGCACTTTTTTTGGGAAAAAATTACACTTTTTTTAATTAAAAAATAAGACAACAGTAAAGTTATCCCTATTTTTTTTTATATTATGAAAGATAATGTTACGCCGAGTAAATTGATACCCAACATGTCACGCTTCAAAATTACGTCCGCTCGTGGAATGCCGACAAACTTTTACCCTTTAAAATCTTCATAGGCGACGTTTAAAAAATTCTACAGGTTGCATGTTTTGAGTTACAGAGGAGGTCTAGGGCTAGAATTATTGCTCTCGCTCCACCAATCGCGGCGATACCTCACATGTGTGGTTTGAACACCGTTTACAAATGCGGGCGCTGCTCACGTATGTGTTCGCTTCTGCGCGTGAGCTCGTCTGGACGGGGCGCGTTTTCTGGCTCCTAACTTTTTTAGCTGGCTCCTAGATTCCAAGCAAATTTGTCAACCCCTGCTTTAATGTACGCAGATCAGAAGCGGGGTATTCTGTATGAGGGGTTAATTCATTAAAGCAGTACTGCGCTATTTTCTGGTGTTTTTTGTGTTTTATATGAACCAACATTGGGAATTAACCCCTGCTGCTTTCTGAGATGGTGACGGAGTTCTGAGTGAAAAAGGCTTGTTTTATTCATCCTTCTGGTGAGTGTGAACCCCAGAGGGGGCGAGTGCCACTGTTAGTGAAGATTTGGAGTTGGTGGAGGGTGCACTACCCACTTAATCCTAGAAGCACTTACCACTTTAGGACTATTTTTGCCACGTCATCATTTTATTTATTTATTTGATGTGAAGCTGGACACTTATCCAACATCAGCGCTGTTTACCAATAGATCCTTTATTGTGTTCTAAATATTGGTGTATTTTTTTATGTATATAAATGTAAGTAATTTTCTAGCAAAAAATGTACCGTATTTATCGGCGTATATCGCGCACTTTTTTCCCCTTAAAATAAGGGGAAAATCGTTGGTGCGCGATATACGCCGATAGCCGCGCTCAGTTTGAATTCCTGCGCCGACATATACCGAGTGCAATACACTCGGGTACATTCGGCTAGGCTCGGCTTCGCTCGTGCTCACGCATAAACGTCACAGGGCGTGAGCACGAGCGAAGCCGAGCCTTGCCGAATGTACCCGAGTGTACTGCACTCGGTATATGTCGGCGGAGGCGTTCGAACTGAGCGCGGGAAGCAGGGACTCGACTTGAGGCGCGCGCTGGGGAAGGCGGAAGGACACCACCGAGGCCGCAGACGGACGCCGGACTGGACGATGGACGCTGGACAAGACACCAAAACTGTAAGTAATAAAATCATATCATTTTTTTTACAGGAATTTCGGGGCAACTTTAGGGGTGCGAGCTATACGCGGGAGCGCGCTATACCCCAATAAATACGGTAACCACTTGCCGACCAGCTCACGTACATATACTGTGTCATGTTGGCAGCGCGAATCGCCGTACCTGTACGGCGGCTCACGCAGTTGCCAGGGGCACGCTTTCTCGCTACCGCTGCGGAAGCATGCCCGCGGGTCAGGCGGGCCTGCGATTGCCTAGTACAGAACGGGGATCTGCCTTTGTAAACAGGGCGGATCCCCATTCTGACAGACGACAAGACAGAGATCTACCGTTTCCAGTGATCGGGAACAGTGATCTCTGTCATGTCCCTGGCACCTGTACGGCGGCTCACGCAGTTGCCGGAGACACGCTCTCTCGCTCCCGCTGTGGGGGCGGACCCACGATCACCTCGTACAGAGGCAGAACGGGGATCTGCCTTTGTAAACAAGGCAGATACCCATTCTGATGGGAGACATGACAGATCTACTGTTCCCAGTGATCTCTGTCATTTCACTGGCAGCCCACCCCCCCTACAGTTAGAACACACCCAGTGAACACAGTTAACCCCTTGATCGCCCCCTAGTGTTAACCCCTTCCCTGCCAGTGTAATTTTTACATTGATCAGTGCATTTTTATAGCATTAATTAATGTAATAATGTCACTGGTCCCCAAAAAGTGTTATCTGGGGTCAGATTTGTCTGCCACAATGTAGATATATTCGCCAGCACACCAAGGATCGTTTAAAAACGTCCAAAAAAATGTATTGCATAGAAACGATCACAAAAAAAAAAGCAACGTTTCGAAGTCTGCCACAATGTCTGAGGCCTCGTACACACGACAGAGGAACTCGACGTGCTTGGCACGTCGAGTTCCTCGTCGAGTTTTGGGATGAAGCCGCCGAGGAGCTCGGCGGGCCGGCTTCTCCCATAGAAGAACGAGGACAACGAGAAAATAGAGAACATGTTCTCTATTTTCTCGTCGAGTTCCTCGGCGGCTCCATCGAGCCAAAACTGTACAGACGACAGAGATTCTCGGCAGAATCCGGGTTTTGACCGAGTTTCTCGGCGAATTCTGCCGAGAATCTCTGTCGTGTGTACGAGGCCTCAGTCCCGCTAAAAAGAAAAAAAAAATTGCAGATTGCCGCCATTACTTGTTAAAACAATAGAAAAATAAAAGTCCCAAAATCTATCCCGTAGTTTGTAGACGCGATAACTTTTGTGCAAACTAATAAATATAAATGTTTTTTTTTTATATATGTATTATAGCAAAAAGTTAATACAATTTTTTTTTTCTTTTTTCCAAAATTGTTGCTTTTGTTCATGGAATAAAAACCGCAGAGGTGATCAAATACCACCAAAAGAAAGCTCTATTTGTGGGGAAAAAAGGACGCCAATTTTGTTTGGGTACAACATCACATGACTGCGCTATTGTCAGTTAAAGCGACACAGTACCGTTTCGCAAAAAATGGCCCGGTCAGGAAGGGGGGTAAATCTTTCCGGGGCTGAAGTGGTTAAACAAAAGGTGGCAGGAAAGGCCTGGTCAGCAAGTGGATATACTTGTTCCAGGTCACCGCTGCTGAAGGCACAGGATCACCATGGCAGCCAGGCAACCAGCATTGTCCATAGCAGAGATCAGCAATGGCTGCCCCCATTCATTCTCCTCTAACACCAGAAACCCCAAGACATGAATGCATTCAATTCTAAGCACCCCCCTGAGATCACAGGGAGCCCACCCTCCTGTCTGCAGGACGCTCACCCTCCTATATATGACCTAGAAGGGGGTCACATGACACACTTCAGTACTATGGTGTATCTGCAGTACTGGCAGGAACCCCCCTGTGCCACCATCACCCAGGACCCTCAGAGGGGCAGAATACCTAAAAATCTGTAAATAATAACAATGACAATAAGCAAGATAGCTCTCTTACCAGAAAACGCGATTTCCCTCTGCTGAAGTTTGGACCCCCTGCGGGCACTGTAGTCAGCAAACTTACGTAATTAGCTGTTCACAATCAGGAAGTACTGCGGGCGCCATCTTTATTGTGGGCGTCTATTTTCCTTCATAGCAGTGCTTTTGAGAGTGTACAGCAGATGGCGCTGTTGTCTGTGAATTTCTAGGAGTTGTTCAGCTGTTATTGCTGCTGCCTGAAATTTACCTGATTACACCTGGAAAAAAATAAAATAAAAAAAGATTTGTATGATAATAAATTGAAATTCTGATACTGTTTTATGTTATAACCGCTTCAGCTCCAGAAGATTTACCCCCCCCCCTCTACCTCCTTCCTAATCAGGTAATTTTTGCGATACGGCACTGCGTTATTTTAACTGACAATTGCGCAGTCGTGCGACGTTGAACCCAAATAAGATTTATGTTGTTTTTCCCCCCACAAATAGAGATTTTTTTTGGTGGTATTTGAGCACCTCTGCGGTTTTTATTTTTTACACTATACACAAAAAATAGACAAAAAAAATTGAAAAAAAAACCCCAAAACAATATTTTTTCACTTTCTGCTATGAAACGCATCCAATAATTTATTTTTTAAATCTAATTTCTTCATCAATTTAGGCCAATGTGTATTTTGCTACATATGTGTGGTAAAAAAAATAAAATACCAATCAGCGTATATTGATTGGTTTGCGCAAAAGATATAGGGGCAGATGCACGTAGCGCGGCGCATCTTCCCGCCGGGCGTAGCGTATCTAAGATACACTACGCCGCCGTAACTTATTTTTATTTTCAAATCCACAAAGAATGCCCGCAGTAAGTTACGGCGGCGTAGTGTATCTTTGGCGGCGTAAGGGCGCGCAATTCAAAACGATGTGATGGGGGCGTGTTTTATGTAAATACATCGTGACCCGACGTAAACAACGTTTTTTTTAACGGCGCATGCGCCGTCCGTGGGGGTATCCCAGTGCGCATGCTCAAAATTAAACTGGAACAAAGCAATGCTTCCGACGGTGACGTCATTCTACGCAAAGCCCTATTCGCGAACGACTTACGCAAACGATGTAAAAAATTCATAATTCGACGCATGAGCGACGGCCATACTAAACATTGAGTAAGCCACCATAGAGCAGCTTTAACTATACGCCGGAAAAAGCCGAACGCAAACGTCGTAAAAAAATGCGCCGGCCGGACGTACGTACGTTCGTGGATCGCCGTAACTAGCTAATTTGCATACTCGACGCGGAATTCGACGGAAACGCCACCTAGTGGCCGGCGGAAAAAATGCACCTAAGATCCGACGGCATACTAAGACGTACGCCTGTCGGATCGACCCGAGATGCCGTCGTATCTTGTTTTGTGGATACAAAACAAAGATACGACGCGGGAAATTTAAAATTACGCGCCGTCTTAAGAGATACGCCGGCGTAATTCTTTTGTGGATCTGCCCCATAGCGTCTACAAACTATGGGTTATTTTTATGGGATTTTTATGTATTTATTATTCAACTAGTAATGGCAGCGATCAGCGACTTATAGCGGGACTGTGACATTGCGGCGGACAAAACGGACACTGACTAACACTTTTGATACTTTTTTTGGAGACCAGTAACACTAATATAGTGAGCAGTGCTAAAAAAAATATGCACTGTCACTGTACTAATCTAGGGTTGGCACTTTTTCTTCAAGCCAAACCCGAACACTTTAGCAGCACACAGTCATTTTTATGTTTTGGTATACACTATAGGGTTGTAACAGACCTGGGACACCTCTGGGCACTCCAAAGAGAATAGTAACATGGCGCACATAGTGCCCCCTCACCCTCCTGTCAAACCTTGTTCAAAGCCACATTCCTATCTGAATAATGTGTCCAGGTTTCAGGAGGACTGAAACCCGGGCACATGATTCCAAACCCGGACTGTCCGGGTGAATCCTGGACAGGTGGCAACCCTGCTAATAACACTGGCTGGGAAGGGGTTAACATCAGGGGTGATCAAAGGGTTAATTGAGTGCCTAGGGAGTGCTTGCTAACCGTGTGGGGGGAGGTGATTTTACTGGGGGGGAGGCAGAAATCCGTGTTCCTGCTTAGCAGAAACACAGGATCACTACTTTCCCTTGTCAGAGGCGATTCAGTTTGCATGTGTTGCGCTTTACAAGTTTCTCACTCACTCTCTCACTCACAGAACGACGATCTGCCTTGTTTACATAGGCCGACCGCCATTCTGCCTCTGTTGGGAACGGTCGGCGGGTCCCGGAGGAGATCGAGTCCGCTGGTGGCGCCCGTGCACGCCGCAGACCCAGTGGTGCAGGATCACATACCTGTACGCGAATCTGCGCTCAGGAGCCGCTGCCCCATAGAAAATGTACGTGGGGCGGTCAGCAAGAGGTTAACTAGTTATAGTTTATGTGCAGCCAGAACTTTTTTTTTTTTATTCAGGTGCATTAAGACAACAGACCCTAACATGCTAAGGATCACACATCACTCTTTTTTCGGAGTGCCCCTTTATATCAGCGTCCCAATCAGATTTCCCCCATATGTCTGGATCCTCATCAGAGTACCCACTTATATCAGTGTCCCATCAGTCTCCCCATTATAACATTATAACATCAGAGTCCCCCTTTACGTCGGGGTCCCCATCAGGGTGTCCCTTACATCAGGGTCCCCATGAGAGTCCCCCTTACATTAGGGTCCCCATCAGGGTGCCCCTTATATCAGGGTCCCCATCAGAGTCCCTCCTAATGTCAATGTCCCATCACAGCCCCCCCTTGCATTAGGGTCTACATCAGAGTGCCCCTTTATATCAGTATGCCAATCAGATTCCCCCCATACTTCTGGATCCCCATGAGAGTCCACAGTTATTGCAGTGTCCACATTAGAGTCCCCCTTTATCTGGATCCCCATCAGATTACCTCCTACATCAAGGTCCTCATCAAATTTCTCCCTTACACCAGTGTCCCCATCAGAGTCCTCCCTTACATCAGTGTCCCCATCAGAGTCCCGCCTTATATCTGGATCCCCATCAGGAGCCCTCCCCCCCTTACATCAGTGCCCCAATTAGAGTCCCACCTTACATCTGGATCCCTATCAGAGTCCCCAATTACATCAATTCAATGTCCTATCAGAGCCCCCCTTGCATTAGGGTCTCCATCAAAGTGCCCCTTTATATCAGTGTCCCAATCAGATTTCCCCCTGATGTCTGGATCCCCATCAGAGTACCCACTCATATCAGTGCCCCATCAGTCTCCCCATTAGAGTCCCCACTTACATCAGGGTCCTCATCAGATCACCCCCCCCCCCTTTACATCAGGGTCCTCATCAGATTTCTCCCTTCAATATAACATCAGAGTCCTCCTTATGTCAGGGACCCCATCAGAGTCCCCCTTACATCAGGGTCCCCATCAGATTCCCACCTTACATCAATGTCCCATCAGCATCCCCCCTTGTGTTAGGGTCTCCACCAGAGTGCCCCTTTACATCAGTGTCCCAATCAGATTCTCCCCTTACTTCTGTATCCCCATGAGAGTCCACAGTTATATCAGTGTCCACATTAGAGTCCCCCATTTATCTGAATCCCCATCAGATTACCTCCTAAATCAAGGTCCTCATCAAATTTCTCCCTTACATCAGTGTCCCCATCAGAGTCCCGCCTTATATCTGAATCCCCATCAGGCAGGGCCGGATTAACAATGGGGCTGATGGAGCTGCAGCTCCAGGCCCCTTTCTCAAGATAGGCCCATTTGCCCAAAAACAAAAAAAAAAATTTTTTTTTTTTTTTTAAGATTTTTTTTTTTTCTAAGATCGAATTTGGGGGGTTGTAGCTCGATGACCAGAGGTCACAGAAACCCCACATTTGGGCGTAGGCATGGGAAGAGCTACCCCACAACTGGTGAAAATATGGGACGGCTATCATTTATGGTTCCGGAGATACGGGCCTGCTTGCACAGCCTGTCAGAAGCTACATTCAGAGAGGCCAATATAAATACAAGCTGACACACTACAGCAGACTGATAGGAACACAGGGCTTATAATAATTATTTGTATATTACTCATGGTAATTAACCCCTTGCCACCCAGGCCAATTCTGACACTTCTCAACTACATGTAAAAATCATCATTTGTTTTTTGCTAGAAAATGACTCTATGGTGGTCTTTGCACTTTTTATGTTGCACGGTATAGAGCTGCACGATTCTGGCTAAAATGAGAATTGCAATTTTTTTGCTTAGAAGATAGATCACGATTCTCTCACGATTGTTGCGGCGTAACATCATCTTTCACATTAAAACAAAAAAAACAAAAAAAATGGGCTAACTTCACTGTTTTGTTTTTATGGTTTTTATTATTCATTGAAGTGGGAAAATGCAGTGTGACATAACATATTGCAGCAATAGCCATTGTATTCCCTAGAGTCTCTGCTAAAATATATATAATGTTTGGCAGTTCCAAGTAATTTTCTAGCAAATAATATTGCTTTCTAACTTAAGAAACAAGTGTTGGACTTTAAGTGGTTAAATTTAGTTACAATGTTAGTTAGTTACAATGTTACATTTTGTTTACAAACTTCGCAGACTGTCCAGATTTGTTCTTTACACACAGAAGTGTATCCCCTTCACCCAAGAAGGAAGTGTTAGTTACAATGTTTCCTGTTAAAAACTTGGCAGACTGCCCAGATATTTTCTTTTGACAGCTGAAAGTCTCTCCACTTGTTATATGAAAGAATCAGCAAACTCTGCATTGAAGATCGTCAGGGGGGTTGAATCGAGATCACGATTTTTTTAACGATTAATTGTGCAGCTCTAGCACGGTATTTGCGCAGCAATTTTTCAAACATGTTTTTTTGGAAAAAAATGTTTCATTCATTAAAAAAACATTAGTTAGTTAAGTTAGCACAATTTTTTTTGGTATCCTAAGCGATGCTTTACATTTTTTTAGGTTACATGTTTAGAGTTACAGAGGAGGTCTAGTACTAGAATTATTGTTCTCGCTCTAACGATCGTGGCGTATGTAACCTGTGTGTATCTGGCTCTGATACTACCAGTGCCTACCCAGCCACTGACTAGTATCTCTCCCCAGCCTGTCCCCACACACCCTCTCACCTGCTGACCTGTGGATGGGGAAATCACTCCTGCAGTGTTATTGTGTTCTGCCAGTGAGTACAATGATTAGTGTTGCTAACTTTAGCTGGCAGCACTGATTGTTTTAAGAAAAAAAAACAGGCTGGTTGTACTCAAGTTGATTAATAGATTGACTTGTGTAAAACCAGCTAGCCCATACATAGATTGACTATGGCTGGTCTCTGCATAATTGGCGTAATTTCAATCCATGTATGACCCGCTTAACCACTACTCAGTCCCTAAATATCCTTCCACTCCTGTACATAGTGCTCACTGTCATACTCTCCACACTCCTCTCCTGTACATAGTGCCCACTGTCATACTCTCCACACTTCTCTCCTATACATAGTACCCACTGTCATACCCTACACACTCCTCTCCTATACATAGCGTTCACTGTCATACCCTCCACACTCCTCTCCTATACAGAGCGCCCACTGTCATACCCTACACACTCCTCTCCTGTACATAGTGCCCACTGTCATACCCTCCACACTCCTCTCCTATACATAGCGCCCACTGTCATACCCTTCACACTCCTCTCCTGTACATAGTGCCTGCTGTCATACACTTCTCTCCTGTACTTAGTGCCCACTGTCGCACCCTCCACACTCCTCTCCTGTACATAGTGCCCACTGTCATACCCTCCACACTCCTCTCCTATACATAGTGCCCACTGTCATACCCTCCACACTCCTCTCCTATACATAGTGTTCACTGTCATACCCTCCACACTCCTCTCCTATACATAGAGCCCACTATCATACCGTCTACATTCCTCTCCTGTACATACTGCCCACTGTCATACCCTCCACACTCCTCTCCTGTACATACTGCCCCATCATACCCTCCACACTTCTCTCTGGTACGTACTACCCTCTGTCATACCCCCTCACTCTTCCTGTACATACTGCCCATTGTCATACCCTTCACACTCCTCTCCTGTACATAGTGCCTTTTTCCGTACCCTTTGTACTCCTCTCCTGTACATAGTGCCCACTGTTAGACCCTCCACATTCCTCTCCCTCACCTGCACATACTTTCCACTTATATACCGTCCATACTCCTCCCCTATGTCGCTTACCCACAAAAACAGTTCTTTAAAATTATACTGAATATCCTCAATGTTACCAGCTCTAGAATGGACACACTTTTGTTAGTTCAACTAAAGGAAATCTCAGTTCTCATATTTGTTCTGCCCCATTATTAGTACTCCTTTAATTTTGTGATTACTACTATGATGTATAGAGGAACATCTGGAATCTCAGCTACTCTAAATATAGCACTTATATAAAAAAGTGTCCCTGAAAATATTTTTTAAATGTTGGCAACTGTGCACTTAGGCACTGCCCAAGGGCCACCGTCCACCGGGTCAGTAGGGGGCCCCATGAGAGGCTCCTGGGATCCTGTGATAATAAAGCGGTAGTAAACTTTCCTGACATTACTACTTTTTAAAGGCCCTGGGGTAGGTTATGCCACAACGTACAAGTATGCACAGCACATTAGCACATTAGTGTACACTTAAATTTTCAGACTGAGCCCTCCAGTGCTGCGCTGTGATGAATCAGGCGGGGCCCGGGCACTTCCATCTTCACCCGGTCTTCCTTCTGGGTCCTGTGCCTTTGGTCACTTGCCTTGGCTGGGCTGCGTTCATGTCATTCCCACGCATTTATTTATTATTTATTACACCCCATTCACACCTCCGCGACAAAACGCCCGACGCCGGCCGCTCGTGCCGCTGGAGGGGAGAATTCCCATTGCTGTCTATGAGATGGTTCACATCTCATAGACGCCGTACACCTGCGGCATGAAAAAAAGTCCCGGACCCTTTTTTTCAGGCGGCATTGGCGTTCGGCCATACAAAGCAATAGAAAGGATTTGTAAAAAAAAAGTTACACTATTCGCGGCAAAATACGCCGCGTACGCGGCGTTACTTGTCGCGGAGGTGTGAATGCAGCCTAAAAGGCCCCACCAAAATCCTCAGCACCAGGCCCATGATGTTCTTAATCTGGCCCTGCCATCAGGAGCCCTCCCCCCCTTACATCAGTGCCCCCATTAGAGTCCCACCTTACATCTGGATCCCTATCAGAGTCCCCACTTACATCAATGTCCTATCAGAGCCCCCCTTGCATTAGGGTCTCCATCAAAGTGCCCCTTTATATCAGTGTCCCAATCAGATTTCCCCCTGATGTCTGGATCCCCATCAGAGTACCCACTCATATCAGTGCCCCATCAGTCTCCCCATTAGAGTCCCCACTTACATCAGGGTTCTCATCAGATCACCCCCCCCCCTTTACATCAGGGTTCTCATCAGATCACCCCCCCCATTTACATCAGGGTCCTCATCAGATTTATCCCTTACATCAATATAACATCAGAGTCATCCTTACGTCAGGGACCCCATCAGAGTCCCCCTTACATCAATGTCCCATCAGCATCCCCCCTTGTGTTAGGGTCTCCATCAGAGTGCCCCTTTACATAAGTGTCCCAATCAGATTCTCCCCTTACTTCTGGATCCCCATGAGAGTCCCCAGTTATATCAGTGTCCACATTAGATTCCCCCATTTATCTGGATCCCCATCAGATTACCTCCTAAATCAAGGTCCTCATCAAATTTCCCCCTTTCTATCTGGATCCCCATCACCAGGGTCCTCATCAGATTCCTCCCTTGCATCAATATAACATCAGAGGCCCCGTTGGAAGAAGCCGCTGAGAAGATGCCCGCGCTGGAGAGGGACATTGCGGGCATCGGACCTTTGGAGCAGAGGTAAGTATTGCTGCCTTTAGTTCTGCTTTAACCACTTCAGTACCGGTCAATTTCACCCCTTTCCTGCCCAGGTCAATTTTCAGCTTTCAGTGCTGTCTGATCTCCTAATGTTCTGCTCCACAATTACAAACTTGGGGTACCAGACTCGATCTTGCCCCCTGCTGTCTGCAAAGGTATTTCAAATTCAACTACCTAAATAAAAATAGATTTAAAATGTATCTTTTACAAGTAAAAAAAAAAAAGCATATATAAAAAACAAAACAAAATGAACAGCAGTCTAGGCTGTCCATTAAGAAAGCCCAGCACTAGCTTCTCACTTTTTATGACCGAAGATGTCGAAGACACCCTCTCTACCTGGAGATAATGAGGGGTGTCAATGATATGAGTCATTCAGCTGATCTCCTAATGTTCTGGTCCACAGTTAGAAGCCTGGGGTACCAGACTCGCTCTCGCCACCTGCTGTCTGCAAAAGGGTAAATATTAAATATTTGAATGGAGTATTTAAAATTTACCTTAAAAGGATATATACTGTATAAAAAAAAAAAAAAATGGACAGCATCCTAGGTTGTCAATTAAGGCTCGATTCACACCTATGCATGTTGCTTTTGAGCGTTTTTGCAGTGCTTTTTGCGGTGCTTGCTGCGTTTTTTGACTTGCGTTTTTTACCACGTTTTTACCACGATTTTGCCGCGATTTGCGTTTTAATTTTTTTTTACATCAATTTTAATTTTTTTACATTTCATTTTACAACCAGCTATAAACAGGTTAAAAAAAAACACAAATCGCGGCAAAATCGCGGTAAAAACGCGATACTTGCATTTTGGATGCGGGTCCATTGAATTCTATTACATGCAAAACGCTGCTTTTTGCAGGAAAAAAAGTGCCCGACCCTTTCCAAAAACTCAGAGGCACAAAAAAGCATTGATGTGAACATGTTCCATAGGAAACCATGTTAAAAAAATTCCCTGCATTTCTGCAAAATTCATCAAAAAAAGCATTAGTGTGAATGAAGCCTTAGAAAGCCTTGCACTGGTTTCTCACTTTTTATGACTGAAGATCTAGAAGACACCATCTCTACCTGGAGAGATGGTGTCTTCTAGATCTTCAGTCAAAAAAAGTGAGAAACTAGTGCAAGGCTTTCTAAGGCTCCATTCACACTAATGCTTTTTTTTATGCATTTTGCACAAACGCAGCCACTGTGCCATCAAACGCAGCCACTGTGCCATGTTACCACTGTGCCCACGTCAATTGTCGCCACTGTGCCCACATCAATTGTCGCCACTGTGCCCACATCAATTGTCGCCACTGTGCCCACATCAATTGTAGCCACTGTGCCCACATCAATTGTGCCCACTGTGCCCACATCAATTGTAGCCACTGTGCCCACATCAATTGTCCCCACATCAATTGTCCCTACTGTGCCCTGTAAAATGCTGCCAGTCAGATTGCCCCGCCCGGGACTTACCTTTCTGGGGTTCGCCATCCTCCTTTCACGGTCCCTCGATGTCTTCTGCCGCCCTCGATGACACTTCAGCCAATCAGGTTACTGATAACCAGAATCAGTGAACCTGATTGGCTGAGACGGCCGTCAGTCTTATCCAAGGGACGTAGCCCCCCTACGTTCCGAGGATAAGACATCCGGGAGCTGAAGGGCTGGCTCTGATAGGCACTTCCGCACAGCCAACCAGCTGCCGTTATTCAGATAGCCGGCGCCCAATATCTGGTTATCTGAATAGATGACTACATCTATAGGAGGGGGGGGGACCCTATGGAGGGGGGGGGGACCCTATGGACGGGCCGCCACTGATATCTGATCTCCTAATTAAGAAAGCCCAACACTAGCTCTTCACTTTTCATGACTAAGGATCTAGAAGACACCGGGCCATATTCTGAGTAAAGTTACGATGGAGTATCTCAGGATACTCCATCGTATCTCTCTTTTTTGGCCAGTGTATCTATGCGAGTGATTCTTAGAATCATTTTCGCATAGATACGCTGAAGATCCGACATGTGTAAGTCACTTACACTGTCGGATCTTAAATGTAATTACTCCGCCGGCCGCTAGGTGGCGTTTACGTTCAGGTCTCATTTGTTTATGCAAATGAGCCTGATACGCCGATTCCCGAACAAATTTGCGTCGCGTAACCGTTGCTTACGTCGTTTGCGTAGGCGTAAGGTTACCCCTGCTATATGAGGGGTAACCTTACGCCAGTCCCACGTAGGCCATGTTAAGTATGGCGTCGGGTCCGCGTCGTGCTTTCCCGTCGGGTACGTCGTTTTACTAAGTCGTTCTTGAATACGACTTTACGTCAATGACGCACACGTCGGCGTCATTGACATTTTACGCCGAGAACTGGAGCATGCGCACTGGGCTATTTTAAGCCCGGCGCATGCGCAGTTCGTTAAAATCGGGGGCGCGCTTAATTTAAATAGAAGCCGCCCCCTTGGATATACGTGGGGATACGCCGGGCCAATTACACTCCGCCGCCCCAAACTACGGAGCAAGTGTTTGGGGAATACAGCACTTGCTAGTGTAGGTTGGGGCGGCGGAGTGTAAATGGCTTACGCGCCGCCCGCCTACTTTCTTTAAGAATATGGCCCACCATCTCTACCTGGAAGAAAGGAGGGCTAGGGGAGTCATTCAGCTGACTTAGTTGTTTGTTATCTGATCTCCTAATGTTCTGCTCCACAGTTACATACCTGGGGTACCAGACTCTCTCTCGCCACCTGCTGTCTGCAACGTGGTAAATACAAGCATATATATAAAAAAAGTTTCTTTATTATAGATGATATTAAACGTGTCTGATCAGGACCTAACATGTAATTACACATAATTCCTTGGATCTGACAGCTTTTACCATCACCAACAAAATAAGACTCTAAAAAAAAGAATCTTGCAATCCGATCTTAATCTTACTCCAACAAATAAAAGAGTCGGCTCATATTATTGACACCTCTGTATGACTTCTATCGGGGTCCCGTCCCCCCCCCGCGACTTCTCTCCAACAAGTTACTTCTGCAAACAGAACATTGTACAGTTAGTATAGCGTCTACATGAACCTGTTGGCCAGGAAACATCGGAGAGTCGTTCTCCTTTCACTTTCTTCCTAAAAGCTTAGGTAAACTTTTCATGAATCTTGGCTGGGAGAGAGCGGAAACCCGAGCCGGGGTTTTTATAAATTCGAAGTCTTGCACTTTTCACCTCCAGTTAACACATATTTTTCAGCATAAATGCGGCAAGTAAGCCTATTCATTTCAAAGGGGTTTGTGTACGTGCGCGGATTCTGTGGCCTAGTTCAGGCTGAAGCATAAGTTCACCTTTGTAACTTTTACTACCTATTACATATTTGCTGGCTTCTTAACACCTCTCCGTTATATTTACTTTGTTTTTTCATTTTGGATTTTT
This sequence comes from Rana temporaria, assembly GCF_905171775.1. Taxonomy (NCBI): domain Eukaryota; kingdom Metazoa; phylum Chordata; class Amphibia; order Anura; family Ranidae; genus Rana; species Rana temporaria. The sequence goes on from NC_053493.1 coordinate 27,526,850, forward strand.
TTTTTCACAAGTCTTCTGCTTGTTGGGTCCTCTCTAGGGTTGCACCAATACTGTTTTTTTTTATGGACGAGTATGAGTATCAATATTTTCGGTGATACCGAATACTGAGGGCCAGATCCACAAAGCAGTTACGCTGGCGTATCTATTGATACGCCGCATAACTGCTAAGTTGCTCTGGCGTATCTTTGTTTTGTATCCACAAAACAAGATACGCCTGAAGCTGGGCTAGATCCGACTGGAGTACGTCTTAGTACGCCGTCGGATCTAAGGTGCATATTTACGCTGGCCGCTAGGTGGCGCTTCCGTCGATTTCCGCGTTGAGTATGCAAATTAGCTAGATACGGCGATCCGTAGGGCTTTTTTCGGCGTAACGTTTCCCCTGCTATATGAGGCGTAGCCAATGTTAAGTATGGACGTCGGGCCAGCGTCAAATTTTCCGTCGTGTACGTCATTTGCGTAAAACGGGCTTTGTGTAGAATGACGTTCACGTCAAAAGCATTGGCTTGTTAATTTGGAGCATGCGCACTGGGGTACCCCCACGGACGGCGCATGCGCCGTTCAGAAAAAACATCATTTACGTCGGGTCATGACGTATTGACATAAAACATGCCCCCATCTCATCCATTTTAATTGCGCGCCCTTACGCCGACACAGTTACACTACGCCGCCGTAACTTACGGCGCAAATTCTTTCAGGATACGGAAAATACGCTGAAAGTTACGGCGGCGTAGTGTATCTGAGATACGCTACGCCGGACGGGAAAATGCGCGGAGGTACGTGGATCTGGCCCTGATCTCCTCAATAGAGGCATATAAATACTGATGAGTAGCTGGAGGGCAGGTGACTGGGGGTGTGTCACTGCCCCTACCTATACTTACCTCCACTATGCAGTTCGTTTTGCACAGAGTGGCCCCGATCCACGTGTTCTGGGGTCCCTCGGCGGCTGTCTCTGGTCCTCCCTGCAAGAACTCACCACAGTCATGCAAGAGAGCTCGCATGGTGGTGAGTCTTTGCAGGCGCGCTCCCATGATACAGTGAGCGGCCATAGCTCAATCCATCCGCTCTAGCCAATCAGCGGCCAGGCTGAGTGGCGAAGAGGATCTTGGGACCGAGTGCGGGAATTTCGAGGGGTCAGTAAAGTAAAACGGGGGCTCGGGGGGGGGGCGGCGTCATCAGATGTTTTTTCAGATTGCATTAAGGTGAAATTTTTTTTCCCTTTACAACTCCTTTAAAGCCGTTGTATAGGCAAAACACAATTTTTTCCCCTGGCACCTGTAAAGGAAAAAGCAAAATGAGCTAGTATGCACCGCATACTAGCTCATTATGAAATACTTAGCTTGGAGCGAGATTTCCCCTCGGCGTGTCTTCCAGGTATCGCGGCTCCATCGCTGTGAGTGGCTGGAGCCGCAATGTCGTTAGTCCCGCGCATGCGCCGGGCCTTAAGCTGAAAATCCCCAGTGCGCATGCGCCGCATTCAGCGACTAGTTGCGAGGGGAATATCTCCTAAACCTTAAAGGTTTAGGAGATTTTTTTTTACCTACAGGTAAGCCTTATTATAGGCTTACCTGTAGGTAAAAGTTTAAAAAACCCTATACAACCACTTTAAAGCGGAGCTCCACCCTAAAGTGGAACTTCCGCTCATCGGAACCCTCCCCCCCCTCGGTGTCACATTTGGGGGGAGCAGATACCTGATATTTGCACCCACTTCCGGGAGTCCTCTCTGCGGGAAACTGCGGGTAGTGCGTCACTTCCCATAGCACCCGCCCCCCCCCGTTGTGTTTTGGGAAACACACGGCTCCCAGAACACAGCGGGGACCAGTGAGCACGGCGCAGCGTGACTCGCGCATGCGCTGTAGGGATCCGGGCAGTGAAGTCGCAATGCTTCACTTCCTGGTTCGAGGATGGCGGTGGGGGCAGCAGAGTGACAATGATCGATCGCTCGTCTTCTGCTGCCGACATTGCTGGACTCCAGGACAGGTAAGTGTCCTAATATTAATAGTCAGCAGCTGCAGTATTTGTAGCTGCTGGCTTTTAATATTGTTTGAACGGCGGAGCTCCGCTTTAATGTATTCTATGCATTGTAAAAAAAAAAACCTTCTGTGTGTAGCAGCCTCCCCAGCAACCCATAATTACTTACCTGAGCCCTATCGCTTTCCAGCGATGTCCACAAGTGTCTTAGACAGCAGCGGCGCCATTTAGGCATGTGCATTTCGTTTCTTTTCCGAATCGAAATTCGGACGAATTTTTCATTATTCGGACATTCGGATGCATACGAATTCCCGAATTGCAATATTAATGAATTTACCGAATCCGAACGAACGTTTTCGATTCCGAATCGAAAACCCCCGGACAAATTTCGTTTGGAATTCGAAAAAAAAAAAAAAAAATTCGAATTGAATTCAAAAATAAATTCTATTCGAAAAGAGACTATTTGTTTTCGAATCCGGTCGAAATATTTTCGAATTCGACCGGATTTTTCGAAATACGGTCGAAAACGAACGAAGTCCGAAAACGAATTTAACACATGTAACGAATCTAACTTAACTAAATTAATTAAATAACAAATTAAAACGAAACAAAACAAATTTTTCCCTTTTGCACATGCCTAGCGCCATTGACTCCCATGGCTGCCAATCAAAGTCAGGTAGCCAATTTGGGGAGAGAGGGGTGGGACCGGGGCGGGGCTCTGGGTCTGAATAGACACAAGGAACTGTGACTCAGCTCGGAGGCCCCCCATAGCAAGTTCTTTGCTGTGGGGGCACTCTACAGAAGATACTGTGCACATATATATATATATACACAGTATCTCCCAAAAGTGAGTACACCCCTCACATTTTTGTAAATATTTTATTCTACCTTTTCATGTGACAACACTGAAGAAATGACACTTTGCTACAATGTAAAGTAGTGAGTGTACAGCTTGTATAACAGTGTAAATTTGCTGTCCCCTCAAAATAACTCAACACACAGCCATTAATGTCTAAACCGCTGGCAACAAAAGTGAGTACACCCCTAAGTGAAAATTTCCAAATTGGGCCCAAAGTGTTAATATTTTGTGTGGCCACCATTATTTTCCAGCACTGCCTTAACCCTCTTGGGCATGGAGTTCACCAGAGCTTCACAGGTTGGCACTGGAGTCTTCTTCCCCTCCTCCATGATGACATCACAGAGCTGGTGGATGTTAGAGACCTTGCGCTCCTCCACCTTCCGTTTGAGGAGCCCCACAGATGATCAATAGGGTTTAGGTCTGGAGACATGCTTGGCCTTTACCCTCAGCTTCTTTAGCAAGGCAGTGCTCGTCTTGGAGGTGTGTTTGGGGTCGTTATCATATTGGAATACTGCCCTGCGGCCCAGTCTCTGAAGGGAGGGGATCATACTCTGCTTCAGTGTGTCACAGTACATGTTGGCATTCATAGTTCCCTCAATGAACTGTAGCTCCCCAGTGCCGGGCAGCCCCAGACCATGACACTCCCACCACCATGCTTGACTGTAGGCAAGACACACTTGTCTTTGTACTTGCCTTTGTACTCCTCATATATATAATGGGCTAGATTCAGAGAGAATTTACGCCGGCGTATCTATAGATATGCCGCGTAAATTCAAATCTGTGCAGGCGTATCTTCTTTTTGTATTCAGAAAGCAAGATACGCCGACATTAGCCTAAGATACGACTGGCGTAAGTCTCTTATGCCGTCGTATCTTAGGGTGCATTCTCACGCTGGCCGATAGGTGACGCTCCCGTTGTTTTCAGCGTAGATTATGCAAATTACCTAGTTACGCCGATTCACAAACGTACGTGCGCCCGGCGGTAGTTTTTACATCGTTGGCGTAAGTCGTTTTCGGCGTAACGTTGCTCCTGCTATTAGGTGCCAATGTTAAGTATGGACGTTGTTCCCGCTTTGAAATTTGAATTGTTTGCGTCATTTGCGTAAGTCGTTCGCGAATAGGGCTGGACGTAATTTACGTTCACGTCGAAACCAATGACGTCCTTGCGACGTCATTTGAAGCAATGCACACTGGGATATGTACAGGGACGTCAATCACGTCAGGTCATCACATATTAGCATAAAACACGCCCCCCCTTCCACATTTGAATTACGCAGGCTTATGCTGGCCCCATTTACGCTACGCCACCGCAACTTACGGAGCAAGTGCTTTGTGAATACTGCACTTGCTCCTGTAACTTGCGTCGGCGTAGCGTAAATACAATATGCTGCGCCGCCGTAACTAGGTGCGCAGGTACCTGAATCTGCCCCAATGTTTGAAGGTTATGGGTAATTTTCTAGCAAAAAATAGTGATTTAAACTTGTAAACAAAAAGAGTCAGAAAATGCCTGTGGGTAGATTCAAGTAGCTTTGCGCATTTTTTACGTAGGCGCAGGGCACCGTTTTTGCCCTGCGCCCCCACAAATTTTCTGCGCTACCCGCGATTCACGGAGCTCCGTAAATTGCGTGGGCGCTCCGGCAAAATGCCTGGCGTAAGCGCGCGCAATTTAAATGATCCCCTAGGGGGCGGGAATCATTTAAATTAGGTGCGTTCCCGCGCCGATCGTAGAGCGCATGCTCCGTCGGGAAACTTTCCCGACGTGCATTGCGGCAAATGACGTCGCAAGGACGTCATTTGCTTCAAAGTGAACGTGAATGGCGTCCAGCGCCATTCACGATTCACTTACGCAAACTACGTAAAGTTCAAATTTCGCGACGCGGGAACGACTGGTATACGTAACATTGGCTGCCCCTGCTAATAGCAGGGGCAGCCTTACGAGAAAACCGCCGTACGCAAACGACGTAAACTGCGTACGCAGGGCTCGTGTAACATTGTGAATCGGCGTTAGTATGCAATTTGCATACTATACGCTGAGCACAACGGGAACACCACCTAGCGGCCATCGCAAGAATGCAGCCTAAGATATGCGGGCATAAGAGCTTTATTAGGCTGCAGTCGGCGTAACAAGGTTCCTGAATCAGGAGCATTCGTTACGCCGGCGCAAGTAAGCAATTGCGCTGCGTAACTATGGTTACGCAGGCGCAATTGCTCTCTGAATCCGGGCCCTGGTCTCCAATTGGATATTTTACACTTTATTCACCTCTATTCATTTTATTCTGAGTCGCAATTTCAAATTCTACCACTAGGTGGAGACATCGTACATGATATTTTTTTCTGAATATTAGGAATGGCTATTCCTTTAAAAGTATAACATGTTACCATTTATATCTGTTATGTTTGAAATGAAATATATTTCTATCGTGTACATTACAACCTCCTACAAGAAAGCAGATCAGCCAACATTTGTGCTATGAAATAAAGCTCTTTAAGCAGACGTGTCATTCAGATTGTTACATTCTTCCATTAATGTCACAGCCTAAGCACCCCCTCCCACTATGTCACAGAAACAGCTATTACACTAAACACAAGGTGGCCTGTTGGGAATCCGTGTTGCAATTCTTACAAGACATGGAAAAAGGTCAAAGGATTCTCCTGGAACGGATTATGCTCGTAATCCATGCCGCAGAAGTCAATGGCAACGAAAATAATTTGTTCCGCATTGACTTCTATCCCATGCAATATCGCATGTGGCCAGAGGTGGGGGGGGGCGCCGGAGAGCCTCAGAAAGGCTCGAGGACAGATCGGCTGAACTCGGAATAAATTGGAAAGGCTTGAGAACTGAGTATTTTCGAACGGGCTCCGATCGGCTTTGCTCTGCTCGGCTCCAGCGCCCCCGCCTCAGGCCAAATGCGGTACTGCAAACCGCTGTGGCCGGAATCCTGCTCGTTTTGCGAGACAGCACTCGCAAACCGAGTCAGGAATTTAAAAAAAAAATGCTCGTATTGCGAATCGCTCGTTAACCACGTTACTCACAATCCGAGGTTTCACTGTACCTTCATATGTTTTTATCTCCAGAAGGCCAGAGCCAGCTTTCTTCAGGTGTCATTCAGGGACAGCTTTCTGGACTAAGATGCCGGCAAAGAGATGACACAGTCATGGTAATCCTGGTGTTTGTGCAGTTCCAGTTTGATATGGTAGATGTCTTCTTTCACGTCTCTTGTCAACCGATTGTCCTCTTTCACGTCTCTTGTCAACCGATTGTCCTCTTTCACGTCTCTTGTCAACCGAGTGTCCTCTTTCACGTCTCTTGTCAACCGATTGTCCTCCCTGCCCAAAATGTGCTCCTCACTGCCCTTAGAAGAATATCCTTTTTCCTTAAGGTGTAGGAAGACCGCAGAGTATTGACCTGTAGTATTTGCCCTCCTACTTTGGACCATTACTTTGTTGAGATGATGTTTTATTCCCCCAAGGGGTCTTTCCACTCCTCCATACACAGCACTGCATATACCGAGACACTTTTGAGTTGTTTGGAGTGGAGTTGGTTTTTAAGGCGTCAGAATTCCTAAATGAGCATCCTACAAATCTGATTCACTCTCAGTCCTCTCTGTCTCTGATGCCAAAGCTAGATAAGCCACACACTGCGTTTCGGAAATTTTAAAGTATAATTAGTGTGACGGAGGAAGGATAATAATAATGTACCGTGTTTACTCAGAGCCATACACTGCCAGTAAAACCACGGAGCTTGTATTTAGACACTCATGTAGACAACATATCTCATTATAGAAAATGGACAGGACGACACTTGTTCCTAAACAGAATCTTACGTTGTCTGAAAGTTCTTTGTAGTTAAAGGGAAAGTCTAATGTGTTTTTGGGGGACACCTAGTTACCCACATTTGGTCAACAGGGAAACAACTGAAGGGAATATATGTAATATATATCGTATTTTACAATTCTTTAGATGTGGTGGTTGCATTAGTTTCCTCTTCTAGGCTTTTCTCTCTTTATTTTCACCTGATTTTGCCAGTAACACACCTTCTGTCCTGGGGGTGACGATGCTTACTCATCATACTGCATTTAGGCATGTGATACTATGGCTATTTTAGTGATTTGTATAGCCTAAATATAAGAATGATGCATTTTAGTGACATTGTTTTTAGAAGCTAGGCTTCCCCTATTCGTGTGCTAATGAACTTGTTGGACTGGTACATGAGCTCAGGGCCAGAAGTAATGCTACAGGAAGTGAGGGAGGGGGATAAAGAACTTGGACAGCTATGTGTTGAGGACACAAATAAACTGGTAGTAGTTTGGAAGGACCCCCAGCAGCAAGAAGCAATCTGGAGAGAACTTGAACACAAGAGGAGGAAGACTCCATCACCAGGAAAAGTTAAGTAGCTGTTTAGTATAATCGCATTCATTGTATTTATTTATTATTGGTACTTAAATAGCGCTGTCAATTTACACAGCACTTTACACATATATATTGTACATTGACATCCGTCCCTGCCCTCAAGGAGCTTACAATCTAAGGTCCCTAACTCACAATCATACATACTGTACACATACTAGGACCAATTTAGACAGGACCTACCAGCATGTCTTCGGAGTGTGGGAGGAAACCCACACAGGCACAGGGAGAACATGCAAACTCCAGGCAGGTAGTGCCGTGGCTGTCCATGCTCATTTGCTGGGAAGGATAGATAGTGTGTGAATGTGTATGTTGTAGGCATATTTTGTAATACTCTGCAGGCCTTTTAGCGTTTTTTTGTATAGTAAATGAAACAATAATCTATTATAGTTGCACCCATGCGTTACGTTTTGATGCGTTTTTTGAGTCATATGAAAAACACACTATAAGCATGGTAAAATCATGGTGAAAATGAGTCAAAATTGCTATTATCGGTACCTTCTTCAGCGGCCGCCTGAAATTTCGGTGCATCTCCAGAATCTATAAAGCTGACAGTAACTATGACTTTTCCCAGAGACCAAAAGCCACACACAGTCACTGATTTTCCAGCACTGGGTTCAACTACCTACATGGATCATCAGTTGCCTCCTGCCAATATCCACCATGTTCTTTTCAGTGAGAGAGATGTACACTCACACCACCATAGGAAGCTGGATACTTTCCTACCTACTTCCTCCTGGCTCTCTCCAGTGAGCTTCCCCAGACCCAACTTGATTCCAGGACTTAAGCTTAAGAATAGACCCCCCCCCCCCCAGCTAAGGCTTAGCTGGAACCTCTGTGTCTTGCTAATTGCTCCTTCTAGCAGTCCTGCCCCAGGGCCTGTGCATGTGTCTACTCCAGCAGAACTGGACCCAGGAAATCTCTGCTGCTGCCCCAGGCCTCAGACTATTTATGGACTCCCCAACCACCTACTGGGCATGCCTCCCCCACAGGGGAGGGACCCTTCGGGGTAAGACCGCGCTATATTAAGATACCTCTCAACTCAACACAGGGATTGACTCGCATCCTATAAATATCAGGCTGCTTACTCTGTTCCTCTTCCCACCGTAAATTCTAGAGTCCTCTGGATAGAGTTTTTCAACCTTTTTTCAGTCAAGGCACCTTTTACAATTGTGCACAATCTAATGGCACACCAATCTGAGGGTTCGTTCACAGCAAGAGGTGTGTTACAGAGCACGTTTTTTAACTTGTTAACTTATGCATTGCGCTCTTTAATGGGCTGCCCTATTTGCATGTGTAGCACCCACCAGTGTTGTTAGAGAGCTAGAGTTTTTGTGTTAGTGTAGGTAAATTTTCAAGCTTGGCTGGCAGCCATATGAACATATTTACCAGCACACCACGGATCGTACAAAACGTCCAAAAGTTTTAATGCAATGAAAACATCACAAGGATTGCAACGTTTCGAGGCCACGCAGGACCTCTTCGCCAGGCAAGTGTTGGCAGCCAAGCTTGTGTGTTTTCCTGGGTTGGGAAAGGGTTGAGAGATCCAGGGAGAGCTGGATGACTCATAGGCAGTCATCACTGAGACCTCCCCTCTACTTCTAGAATTAACAGGAACCTTCTAGAAGAATGGGAGGGGAAGTAAGGTGGAGCTGTCTGGAGTATTTTGAGGGTTCTGATCAATCCCCAACAGAAAGAAGGCCCCCTCAAAAACTCTGGGTCAGCCTAGCTGGAGAGGGTGGAGTTCGGTTGGAAGATGGAGTGTTAGGCTGTAGGGGCCTTTGAGAGTAGCTTCCCAGTCTGCCGGCCCCTGCATGCTGATATACGTTGGCACAATGGCAGCGGTGGGCACATGGGCGTACAGGTACGTCCCCTTTAATTTGCCACGCGTGTGCCCGCCTGGTTTTCCGTGACCGTGCCCGCGGGCCCCGTGAACTCAAAGTTTGTCCGAACGGCCTGCAATCATGACACAGAGAGGCAGAACGGGGAGATGCCTATGTTAACAAGGCATTTCCCTGTTCTGCCTAGTGATATGACAGGGATCCACTGCTCCCTGTCATCGGGAGCAGTGATCTCCGTCATGTCATTGGTAGCCCCCCCCCCACATTTAGAATCACTCCCTAGGACACACTTAACCCCTTGATTGCCCCCCTAGTGTTTAACCCCTTCCCTGCCAGTGTCATTTACATAGTAATCAGTGCATTTTTATAGCACTGATCGATGTATAAATGACAATGGTCGCAAAGTGTCAAAAGTGTCCGATGTGTCCGTCGCAATGTCGCAGTCACGATAAAAATCGCAAATTGCCGCCATTTGTAGTAAAAAAATAATAATAATAAAAATGCCATAAATCTATTACCTATTTTGTAGACGCTATAACTTTTGCGCAAATCAATTAATATGCGCGTATTGCAATTCTTTTTTACCAAAAATATGTAGAAGAATACGTATCGGCCTAAACCGAGGGAAAAAAATGTTTTATTTATTTTTTGGAGATTTTTTTATAGCAAAAATATTGCTTTTTTTCAAAATGTTTGCTCTTTTTGTTTATAGCGCAACAAAAATTTAACCGCAGAGGTGATCAAATACCACCAAAAGAAAGCTCTATTTGTGGGGGGAAAAAAATGCCATCAATTTTGTTTTGGTGCCACGTCGCGCGACCGCGCAATTGTCAGTTAAAGTGACGCAGTGCCGAATCGCAAAAAGTGCTCTGGTCAGAAAAGGGGGTAAATTCTTCTGGGGCTGGAGGGGTTAATGTAGCCTTTTAGAAAGGCTGAAGGGGGAAGGGGGGGCACACTAAATAAGCAGACCTTGCTATTTTAGTGCTCTAAGGCCCTGTACACACGATCAGTCCAAACTGATGAAAGCGGACTGAAGTTCAGTTTCATCGGTTAACCAATGAAGCTGACTGATGGTCTGATGTGCCTACACACCATCAGTTCAAAAACCGATCGAGTCCAACACGCTGACGTAAAACACAACGACGTGCTGAAAAAAAAGAAGTTCAATGCTTCCAAGCATGCGTCGACTTGATTCTGAGCATACGCGGGCTTGGAACCGATGCTTTTGCGTACTAACCATCGGTTTTGACCGATCGGTCAGGCGTCCACCAGTACAATCAGTCCGATGGGGCATACACACGGTCGGTTTGGACCGATGAAACTGTGGCCCAGATTCATGTAGGAGATAAGACGGCGTATCTCCAGATACGCCGTCGTAACTCTGAGTCTGAGGCGTCGTATCTTGGCGCCTGATTCAAAGAATCAGATACGCCAGAATTTGTATAATGCCGCGTACACACCATCACTTTATGTGATGAAAAAAAACGACGTTTTAAATCATGAAATAAAACAACGTTTTTGAAACTTCATTTTCAAAAACGACGTTGCCTACACACCATCGTTTTTTCAAAATGCTCTAGCAAAGCGCGGTTACGTTCAGCACTGTTTTCCATTGAAGCTAGCTTCATAACTTGCTTCTGAGCATGCGCGGGTTTAAAAACGTTGTTTTAAACGTCGTTTTGCCCACACACTATCATTTTAATTGAAACAAAAAACGACGTTTTGAAAAACGACACAAAAAATTGAAGCATGCTTAAAAAAAAATGTTGTCGTTTTTCACAAGACATAAAACGACGTTTTCCCCCACACACGGTCATTTTAATTGACGTTTTTCAAAACGTCGTTTTTTTTCATCACATAAAGTGATGGTGTGTACGCGGCATAAGATACAACCAGCGTATGTCTCCTACGCCGTCGTATCTTAACTGCATATTTACGCTGGCCACTAGGGGTGTGTACGCTGATTTACACCTAGAAATATGTAAATCAGCTAGATACGCCAATTCACGAAAGTACGCCCGGCCGTCGCATTACAGATACGCCGTTTACATTAGGCTTTTCCTGGCGTAAAGTTACCCCTGCTATATGAGGTGTACCAATGTTAAGTATGGACGTCGGAACAGCGTAGAATTTTTCACTTTTTACGTTGTTTGCGTACGTCGTTCGCGAATAGTGCTGTGCGTCATTAACGTTCACGTCGAAAGCATTGGCTTCTTGCGAGTTAATTTGGAGCATGCGCACTGGGATACTTTCACGGACGGCGCATGCGCCGTTCGTAAAAAAGCGTCATTTACGTGGGGTCACATTAAATTTACATAACACACGCCCACATCTTCCACATTTGAATTAGGCGGGCTTACGCCGGCCTATTTACGCTACGCCGCCGCAACTTTGGTTTGAGAATACTGCGCTTGCCTGTCAAAGTTGAGGAGGCGTAACGTAAATAGGATACGTTACGCCCGCACAAAGATGCGCTCTTCTACGTGAATCCGGGCCTGAATGTCAGTCTGTTTTCATTAGGTTTGGACTGATCGTGTGTACAGGGCCTAAGCCAGGGATCTTCAGACTACGGCCCTCCAGCTGTTGCGGAACTACAAGTCCCATGAGGCATTGCAAAACTCTGACAATCAGACATGACTAGGCATGATGGGAATTGTAGTTCCTGAACAACTGGAGGGCTGTAGTTTGAGGACCCCTGGCCTAAGCCTTTCGATTCTCCCAGCTAGTCCCGGGTAAATTTACATGAGATCCACAACTATAACAAAAGTACAGAAAAAAACATTTGCGCGGCTCAGATTACCGCCACTTATTGTTAGAATAATAAAACGCTCTCTTTTAGGAAGTGGGAGATCCCTGTTTGTGATGTAAAAACCTTAATCCAATATTCATCACAGCTAAACATGACCCCGATAATAATGGACGAGCAAAGTTTATTCGCAGGATACTAAATAAAAAAAAAAGATAGAACTAATAAATGATTTAAACAGGTTTTATGGGTGTTTTAATTATAGTCTGCACATGAAACCATGAAAGATCTTTATGTCATGAAATCCCGCCACCCTGGTCCTGGCAATCGAGCCCCTATACCACCCACATTGCATGCTAAGTATGGACTCAAACAGGAGCAAGGAACGCTTTGGGTGTTTGTACAATTCCGTGGGTTCCCACCCATGAAACCTCAGCAGAATCAACACTAAGTCACATTTTAATATATAAAAAAAAAAAAAAAAAGTGTCGGCGGTGTTTAAAAATATGTCAGCAAAATACTGCGGAGACCTATAGATACTTATATCTGCGTTCCTTTTATTAACCCTGCTCCTTGGAGCGTCTCGTATATCCGGGCGTACGCCACATCAATCGCTGATATACCTTGAAGGAGGGCATGGGGCTGACCAGTTTTACAGACGATTTTACACGTATGGAAATCGCACAGCTGCACGGAAATAGCTTTTGACCCTTGTTCTCGACATAGGAGGTCTAATGTGTTTTTAAACGCAGTATGCAAGAAAAATGTATTTTAATCAACCTAGTTTACACTATTGCAGTGCTTTTGTGTGCGTTTTTAACCTCTTATGCCGCGTACACACATTTTCTGGCATGTAAAAAAACGAAGTTTTTTAAAAATTTCATTTAAAATGATCGTGTGTGGGCTTCACATCATTTTTCGGGTTCTGAAAAACGACCAAAAAAAAAATTCGAACATGCTGCATTTTTTAACGATGTTTTAACCACTTAGGCTCCATTCACATCTAGGCGGACGAAATCGCGGCGTTTTGTCGCCGCAAATCGCGGTACACATAGCAGCATTTTGTACTGCGATTTGCGGCGACAAAACGCCGGTATTGTCCGCCTAGATGTGCCCCAGATTGACCCCCTCTATGAAGATGCTTCCCATCTCCTAGCCGGATGCCGAAAGACGCCTGAAAAAAAGGTCCGGGACCTTTTTTCAGGCGTCAGGCGTTCGGCGTGGAGATGTGAACCATCTCCATAGAGGGAAATGTGTTTCCAGCCCTCTGGCGGCAGCGGCGTAGCGCTACAGGCGTAAAAACGCCTAGATGTGAATGGGGGCTTAAGCCCCGGACCTTTAGGCAGCTAAAGGCCCAGGCCAGGTTTTGCGATTCGGCACTGCGTCGCTTTAACAGACAATTGCGCGATCGTGCAACGTGGCTCCCAAACAAAATTGACGTCCTTTTTTCCCCACAAATAGAGCTTTCTTTTGGTGGTATTTGATCACCTCTGCGGTATTTATTTTTTTGCGCTATAAACAAAAATAGAGCGACAGTTTTGAAAAAAATGCAATATTTTTTACTTTTTGCTATAATAAATATCCCCCAAAAATATATAAAAAAACATTTTTTTCCTTATTTTAGGCCGATACGTATTCTTCTACCTATTTTTGGTAAAAAAAAATCGCAATAAGCGTTTATCAGTTGGTTTGCGCAAAATTTATAGCGTTTACAAAATAGGGGATCGTTTTATTGCATTTTTATTAATTTTTTTTTTTTACTACTAATGGCGGCGATCAGCGATTTTTTTCGTGACTGCGACATTATGGCGGACACATCGGACAATTTTGACACATTTTTGGGACTATTGTCATTTTCAGAGCAAAAAATGCATTTAAATTGCATTGTTTATTGTGAAAATGGCAGTTGCAGTTTGGGAGTTAGCCACAAGGGGGCGCTGAAGGGGTTATGTATGACCTCATCTGTGTTTCTAACTGTAGGGGGGGTGTGGCTGTAGGTGTGACGTCATTGATTGTGATTTCCTATATCAGGGAACACACGATCAATCATGGCACCACAATGAAGAACGGGGAAGCTGTGTTTACACACAGCTCTCCCCGTTCTTCAGCTCAGGGGACCGATCGCGGCAATCGAGTGGCGATCGGGTCCACGAGTCCCGCGGCCGCGATCACGGAGCTTCGGACCGGGTCGCGTGCACGCGCCCTCGGTGCGCGCGCGACCCCACGGCTGGGCTTAAAGGGCAACGTACATATACGTTGATGTGCCCAGCCGTGCCATTCTGCCGACGTAAATCGGCGTGAAGGGGTCCTTAAGTGGTTAAATGTACCCATATTGCTACACTTAGAGGCTCCTCTCTTCTTTTTTTATACTCAGTTGTGACATGGCGCTACTCTTATATCAAGACATCGTTTGTATATCAAGGCAAAATTTATTAAAACATTTTGCTTGTCTTGCAAAATGCTCTCAAACCAAGTTACTCTCAAACCAAGGTTTTACTGTACTGTATGTGGTGAATAGAGATGTGATTAGTAAGTAAATGAAAGGTGAGGAAGGAACCAAGCAGGGCAAAATATAAGCAGATTAAACTTCAGCTTTAACTTAGTCTTCTTCATTCTGGACCTTTGCCAAGTGCATAGGACCTTAACCACTTGCCGACTGCCCAACGTCGATATACGTCGGCAGAATGGCACGGGCAGGCAAAGCAACGGACCTGCACGTTGCTTTGAATCTGCTGCCTTGTGGGCGTGTGCATGCCTGCCACGAGGTCCGTGACCATGCCCACGAGACCCGCGGACTCGATGTCCTGAGATCGTGTCACGGAGCTGCAGAACAGGGATATGCCTATGTAAACAAGGCATTTCCCTGTTCTGCCTAGTGACAGGACAGTTATCTATCATCGGGAGCAGTGATCAGTGTCGTGTCACTGGTAGCCCAGCCCTCACACAGTTAGAATCACTCCCTAGGACACACTTAACCCCTTCCTCGCTCCCTTGTGCTTAACGCCTTCCCTGCCAGTGTCATTTACACAGTAATCAGTGCATTTTTATAGCATCTTGTATACATGTCAATGGTTCCAAAATAGTGTCAAAAGTGTCCGATGTGTCCGCCGCAATATCGCAGTCACGATAAAAATCGCAGATTGCTGAATTTTTTTTCAAAATTATTGCTCTATTTTTGTTTATAGCGCAAAAAATAAAAACCGCAGAGGTGGTCCAAATACCACCAAAAGAAAGTTCTATTTGTGGGGAAAAAAGGACGACAATTTTGTTTGGGAGCCACGTCGCAAGACCGCGCAATTGTCAGTTAAAGCGACGCAGTGCCGAATCGCAAAAACTGGCCAGGTCTTTTAGCTGCCTAAAGGTCTGGGTCTTAAGTGGTTAATGAAGGTACAATATTTAGCAACTTTTTGCTACACTTAGAGGCGCCTCTCTTAATACCCTGTAAAAAAAATGCTTTGATATACAAGTGCTTTGGATTACAAGCATGTTTCTGGAACGAATTATGCTCTCAAACCAAGGTTTTACTGTATCTTATTTTAGACCTAGTGATGTCATCACTGGGTCTCTGTTCTTCTCTCCAGGTAATGCAGTTAGATCATTGCTGATGATAGGGCCTGGTAGGGTGCTGTACACACTGACCTCTTTAGTACATGCTTATTCATGAGCACCAACGCACACAACTCCCCCTTCCTTGCTGCATCATCATGCACGTATTCACTATCATATTCTGCTAATTTCATATGCAAATAGACGGTAATAGATTCCCTTTGGATGACTCTTTCCTGGCAGTGGTGTCCACCTTTGCTTGCCCTCGCTATGTTCACAGTTTGTAGGTTCTCCGAACTCCTGCAGCCCGTTATAACTTGATGACTTTGGCCAACGGTGACATTTTCCTGCGTATTATTTGTAGACTTTCTTCGGGCTGCTCCAACTCACATATTTGCTGTTTCCTCTTTTAACAATTTTCATTTTAATTTCCTTTTTAGCTACAGTTTGTTTGCTAACTCCTGTCCTAGTTGTTGCCCCCGTGTCCGAGGTTTAGTAATTATAGCACGCCTTGTCTCTGCTCTTGTATGCTATCAGGGAGGACAAGTATACAAAATAGGAATAGAAATGAATAGCACCGGCTTGTTTTAGGTAGTCCCGGCATACTTGGCCTTGTCTGACCACCTCTGGTAGTGAATCAATTCAGGAGCAAGAATGAGGTGGGATGGGGTGAGGGTGAGCCGAGGGAAGTCCTAATACAGTCACCAGACGTTTTATTAGGTACCGTATTTTTCGCCGTATAAGACGCTCCGGCATATAAGACGCACCCAATTTTAACCACTTCCCGCCCGGCCTATGGCCGATTTACGTCTGGGAAGTGGTTATGAAATCCTGACAGGACGTTCTAGAACGTCCTGCAGGATTTCATGCCGCGCGCGCCCGTGGGGGCGCGCATCGCGGCGATCGGTGATGCGGGGTGTCAGTCTGACACCCTGCATCTCCGATCTCGGTAAAGAGCCTCCGGCGGAGACTCTTTACCACGTGATCAGCCGTGTCCAACCACGGCTGATCACGATGTAAACAGGAAGAGCCGCCGATGGCTCTTCCTCACTCGCGTCTGACAGACGCGAGTAGAGGATAGCCGATCGGCGGCTCTCCGGACAGGGGGGGTTAGCGCTGATTGTTTATCAGTGCAGCCCCCCCTCGGATCGCCACACTGGACCACCAGGGATGCCCACCCTGGAGCACCAGGGTGGGCAAAAAAAAAAAAATGACAGAAAAAAAAATGACAGAAAAAAAAAAAAAAAGATGCCAGTCAGTGCCCACAAATGGGCACTGACTGGCAACCTGGCAAAAATCAGTGCTGCCACCCCAGTGTCCATCAGCGCCACCCCAGTGTCCATCAGCGCCACCCCAGTGTCCATCAGTGCCACCCCAGTGCCACCCCACAGTGCCCATCCATGCCCAGTGCCCACCTATCAGTGCCCATCTGTGCCACCCATAAGTATCCAGTGCCGCCCATGAGTGCCCATCTGTGCCGCCTATGAGTGCCCAGTGCCGCCCATGAGTGCCCATCAGTGCCGCCTATGTGTGCCCATCAGTGCCGCCTATGTGTGCCCATCAGTGCCGCCTATGTGTGCCCATCAGTGCCGCCTGTGTGTGCCCATCAGTGTCGCATACCAGCGCCGCCAATCAGTGCCACCTCATCTGTGCCCGTCAGTACTACCTCATCGATGTCCATCAGTGCCATCTCATCGGTGCCCATTAGTGCCGCCATATCAGTGCCCGTAATTGAAAGAGAAAACTTATTTACAAAAAAATTAACAGAAAAAAATAAAAACGTAATTTTTTTTCCAAATTTTCAGCCTTTTTTTAGTTGTTGCGCAAAAAAAAAAAAATCGCAGAGGTGATCGAATACCACCAAAAGAAAGCTCTATTTGTGGGGAAAAAAGGACGCCAATTTTGTTTGGGTACAGTGTAGCATGACCGCGCAATTGCCATTCAAAGTGCGACAGTGCTGAAAGCTGAAAATTGGCTTGGGCGGGAAGGTGTATACGTGCCCTGTATGGAAGTGGTTAAAGGAGGAAAATCTAGAAAAAAAGATTCTGAACCAAATACTGTAGTAAAATATTTGCCCCCCACTCGTCATCACCATCACACCACCCCCACATTAGTAATAGCCAGTAACATTGCCCCCACATTAGTAATAGCCAGTAACATTGCCCCCACATAGTAATAATAGCTAGTAACATTGCCCCCACATTAGTAATAGCCAGTAACATTGCCCCCACATAGTAATAATAGCTAGTAACATTGCCCCCACATTAGTAATAGCCAGTAACATTGCCCCCACATTAGTAATAGCCAGTAACATTGCCCCCACATAGTAATAATAGCCAGTAACATTGCCC
This sequence comes from Rana temporaria, assembly GCF_905171775.1. NCBI lineage: Eukaryota > Metazoa > Chordata > Amphibia > Anura > Ranidae > Rana > Rana temporaria. The sequence continues at coordinate 27,544,567 of NC_053493.1, forward strand.
CCACATTAGTAATAACAGCCAGTAACATTGCCCCCACATAGTAATAATAGCCAGTAACACTGCCCCCACATTAGTAATAACAGCCAGTAACATTGCCCCCACATAGTAATAACAGCCAGTAACATTGCGCCCACATTAGTAATAGCAGCCAGTAACATTGCCCCCGCATTAGTAATAGCAGCCAGTAACATTGCCCCCACAACTCACTGTTGTTGCAGATGCATGGCAAGGTCGCGGTGCGCGCTCTGCTAGGAATAAACAGATCCACGAGCAGAGCAGTGATGACGTCAGCAAGCCGGGTGTACTAAGATGGCCGACCGCTCCGGAGCTAGGCCAAAGCCGCGGTGCATTCCGCGGAATGCGGATCGGTCAGGCGAAACCGCGTATTCGCCGTATAAGACGCACCAACTCTCCCCCCCCCCCCCAGTTTTGGGGACGAAAAAGTGCGTCTTATACGGCGAAAAATGCGGTACATCTTGCTAGTATCGGGTTGGACCCCCTTTTGCCTTCAGAACTGCCTTAATTCTTTGGGTATAGATCAAACAAGGTGTTGGAAATATTCCTCAGAGATTTTGGCCCACAGTGACATGATAGCATCACGCAATATCTGCACATCCATGATGAGAATTTACCATTCCACCACACCCTGATGGTATTCTATTGGATGAGATCTGGTGACTGTGGAGGCCATTGGAGTACAGTGACCTCATTGTCATGTTCAAGAAACCAGAGGTGAGATGATTTGAGCTTTATGACATGGTGCATTAGAAGATGGGGACACTGTCGTCATAAAGAGATGGACATGGTCCTCAACAATACTCAGGTAGGCCGTGGCAGGTAAACAATCCTCAGTTGGTACTAAAGGGTCCAAAGCAGTGGCGGTTCGTCTATAGAGGGCGCTGGAGCGTCGCCCCCTCTGGCTCTCGCCCGCCACTGAGTATAATAACATACATTCATGCATTGCATGAATATATGTTATTGTTGCCAGCTGCCGCTGGTCTATTCAGAGATGGCCGGAACTTGAGCGCCGGCCATCTGAATAACGGCAGCTGGTTGGCTGTGCGGAAGTGCCTATCAGAACCCTCGACTCCCGGATGTCTTATCCTCGGAACGTACAGGGGGGTGCGTTCCTTGGATAAGACTGACGGCCATATCAGCCAATCAGGTTCCCCGATTCTGGTTATCGGTAACCTGATTGGCTGAAGCGTCACCAAGGCGGGAGAAGACATCGAGGGACGTGAAAGGAGTAAGGTAAGTGCATTTTACAGAGCACATCGGCGACAATGGGTACAGAGGTGACAAAGGGCACAGTGGCATCAATGGGCACAGTGGCGACAAAGGGCACGGTGGCATCAATGGGCACCGTGGTGACAAAGGGCACAGTGGTGAAAATGGGCACAGTGGCAACAATTAAAGGGCACAGTGACATGCACAGTGGCAACAATGGGCAGAGTGGCGACAATTAAATGACACAGTGGCGACAATTGGCACAGTGGCGACAATTGAGGGGCACAGTGGCTGCGTTTGATAGCATGGCACAGTGGTGACAATTGATGGCACAGTGACTGTGTTTGATGGCATTGCACAGAGGCTGCGTTTAATGGCATGGCACAGTGACTGCGTTTGATGGCATGGCACAGTGACTGCGTTTGATGGCATGGCACAGTGACTGCGTTTGATGGCATGGCACAGTGGTGCGAATTGATGGCATAGTGACTGCATTTGATGGCATGGCACAGTGGTGATAATTGATGGCACAGTGGCTGCGTTTGATAGCATGGCACAGTGGTGACAATTGATGGCACAGTGGCTGCGTTTGATGGCATGGCACAGTGGCTGCGTTTGATGGCATGGCACAGTGGTGACAATTGATGGCACAGTGGCTGCATTTGATGGGCACAGTGAGGCTGCAATTTTTTTCTCTTTTTTTTTCCGTTTGCGCCCCCCCCAAAAATTTTGAACACCAGCCGCCACTGGCCCAAAGTGTGCCAAGAGAATATCCCCCGACACCATTACACCACCACCACTAACCTGAACCGTTAATACAAGGCAGGATGGATCCATGCTTCCGTGTTTACGCCAAAGTCTGACCCTACAATCTAAATGTTCCAGCTGAAATCGAGACTCATCAGACCAGGCAGAGTTTTTCCAATCTTCTATTATCCAATTTCCTAATGAGCTAGGCGCCCTGCCCTTTTATACGCCTTTCATGCACCCCTGTGTAGAAACTTCAGACCAGGCACCTGATAACTTTGAGAATTTTTACTTGAACGTCTTCAAATTTTAGAATTAATGTGACACAGTCTCTTAAAAAATCTCTCCATACACAGCTTAGTTCCTCCTAGCTTAGGCTGCCCAATTAATACCTAATAGATAAGAAAAGTCCTTTCAGCAGAGTCTATATTGGACTCCTGGTTCCCCAACTGGGTTCCCCAAAATAAAAGACCAGGTGCTCAGTACAGGCTCACATGGTGCAGCATTCATTCCTCCTTATTCCCATAGGGAAGAAAAGACCCTCAGAGGCTGCCTTCCCTTGTTTAATATTTATAGCCCTCCAATCCAAGGGGACAGAGCTATGAACACCCTGGATTGAGCAGGCTTAACCCCTTCCTAACTCCCTGGGCAGCTTTTACTAGCATAAAAAAACAAAACCCAATCAGCTTCCAGTTCTTTTGTCACTGCTTATTTGAACAAGTGGCTAGCTACCATGCACTTTCCAGTTTTAGTAAATCAACCACATTGTTTTATGCGTTTGGTGTGGAGGAACTCAAGAGACCTGAACTCCACTGGGATCAGCTGAAAAGCCAGTTGCAAGCCAGGTCTTCATACCCAAAATCAGTCAGTGAAGGTCTTTTTAGCATGACTTAGTCCCTGTGTACAAAGCTATCCTCATAAAGACATGGTTTGATGAGTTTGGTGTGGGGGTACTCAAGGGGCCCTTACCTCAACCCTACTGGACACCTCTGGGACCATACAACTGAGTCACCATGTACAAAGCAAGCAACATTAAGACATGGTTTGATAAGTTTGGTGTGGAGCAACTCAAGAGACCTGCACTCAACCCTACTAAACACCTCTGGGACCATATGACTGAGTCCCTGTGTACAAAGCCAGCAACATTAAGACATGGTTTGATGAGTTTGGTGTGGAGGAACTCAAGAGACCTGAACTCCACTGGGATCAGCTGAAAAGCCAGTTGCAAGCCAGGTCTTCATACCCAAAATCAGTCAGTGAAGGTCTTTTTAGCATGACTTAGTCCCTGTGTACAAAGCTATCCTCATAAAGACATGGTTTGATGAGTTTGGTGTGGGGGTACTCAAGGGGCCCTTACCTCAACCCTACTGGACACCTCTGGGACCATACGACTGAGTCACCATGTACAAAGCAAGCAACATTAAGACATGGTTTGATAAGTTTGGTGTGGAGCAACTCAAGAGACCTGCACTCAACCCTACTAAACACCTCTGGGACCATATGACTGAGTCCCTGTGTACAAAGCCAGCAACATTAAGACATGGTTTGATGAGTTTGGTGTGGAGGAACTCAAGAGACCTGAACTCAACCCTACAAAACACCTCTGGGACCATATGACTGAGTCGCTGTGTACAAAGCCAGCAACATTAAGACATGGTTTGATGAGTTTGGTGTGTAGGAACTCAAGAGACCTGAACTCAACCTTACTGAACTCCTCTGGGATCAACTGGAAAGGCAGTTGCAAGCCAGGTCTTCATATCCAAAATCAGTCAGTGAAGGTCTTTTTAGCATGACTTAGTCCCTTTGTACAAAGCTATCCTCATAAAGACATGGTTTAATGAGTTTGGTGTGGAGGAACTTAAGGGACCTGATCTCTACCCTACTGGACACCTCTGTGACCATATGACTGAGTCCCTGTGTCCAAAGCCAGCAACATTAACACATGGTTTGATGAGTTTAGTGTGGAGGAACTCAAGAGACTTGAACTCAACCTTACTGAAATCCTCTGGGATCAACTGGAAAGGTAGTTGAAAGCCAGGTCTTCTCCTCCAACATCAGTCAGTATCTGACCTCACAAATGCGCTTTTGGCTGAATGGGCATAAATTCCCACATACACACTTGAAAATCTTGTGGAAAGCCTTCCCAGAAGAGTGGAGTCTGTTAAAGCCACAAAGGTCAAGCCAGCTCCATATTAATGGTCATGGTTTTGGAATGGAATGTCCAACAAGCTCATATAGTTGTGATAGATGTCTACAAACATTTTGCCATATTATGTGTGTGTGATAATACTCTTCAAATAAAGCACTTGTAAACCTTTTTTTTTATCTAACCATCTTTCTCTACCTGTAAAGCCTCGTACACACGACCGAACATGTCCACTGAAACTGGTCCGGCGGACCAGTTTCCGCGGACATGTTTGGTCGTATGTAGGGCCGACCGGACAATTTTCCGGCCGACCGGACAGGTTTCCAGCAGACAACTGTTTCTTATTATGCTAAGAAACATGTCCGCTGGAACCATGTCCGCCGGACATGTCCGATGGTCAGTATGACTCATCGGACATGTCCGCTGGTCCCAGAACCCGCGCATGACGTCAAAGTGATTCGGCGCATGCGTGGAAGCATTGAACTTCCGGGTTCGCGCACGTCGCCGCGTCATCGTCGCTGCCACGTCACCGCGTCGTAACCGCGTCGTCACCGCGTCGTCTGTCCGCGGGAAATTTGGTCTGATGGTGTGTACAGCCATCAGACCAAATGATCCCAGTGGACATGTCCGATGAAAACGGTCCGCGGACCGCTTTCATCGGACAGATCCGCTCGTCTGTACGAGGCCTCAGGCCCTGTACACATGACACGATCATTCCAAACTGATGAAAACGGACTGAGGTTCAGTTTCATCAGTCCAAACCTACCGTGTGTATGGCCCATCGGACTTTTGTCCTATAGACCAAAGTTTTAAAACTTGCTTTAAAATCGGACTGATGGACTGATGACCGATCGGTCAAAACCGATGGTTAGTACGCAAAAGCATCCGTTCAAAACCCGTGCATGCTCAGAATCAAGTCGACGCATGCTTGGAAGCATTGAACTTCGTTTTTTTCAGCACGTCGCTGTGTTTTACGTCACCGCGTTGGACTCGATCGGTTTTTGAACTGATGGTGTGTACGCACATCAGACCATCAGACCATCAGTCCGTTTTCATCAGTTTGGACTGATCGTGTGTACAAGGCCTAAGTGTTGTGCTCTTGCTGCGTTCAGTATCTGCTATTTATCAGCAAAGCTAAGAGATGACAGAAACCCCTAGAGGAGTCCAGACACGTCACTACAGCACTTCGTTCAAAGGAAGACATTCCACCAACCCCGAGTAGTCTGCTCATTGCATTGTATTGTGTTCATGGTCATCTGCCCAAAGACTTTGATAAATTACTCTATTACATGTTCCAAGATTTCTGGAAAAGGATCTTCATTCCAACATGTGTGGCTGCAGAAAAACTGAGAACGTTTACTGAAACCCAATAAATAATCTTTGCAATAAACACTGGGGTAGATTCAAAGAGAAATTGCGTCTGTGTAACCATAGTTATGCAGCGCAATTGCTTACCTGCGCCGGCATTACGAATGCTCCTGATTCAGGAACCTTGTTACGCCGACTGCAGCCTAAGAAATGACTGGCATAAGGCTCCTTATGCCGTCATATCTTAGGCTGCATTCTTACGCAGGCCGCTAGGTTGCGTTTCCGTTGTGGTCAGTGTATAGTATGCAAATTGCATACTAACGCCGATTCACAACCCTACGCGAGCCCTGCGTACGCAGTTTACGTCGTTTGCGTACATCGGTTTTTGCGTAAGGCTGCCCCAGGGGAAGCCAATGCTACGTATACCCGTCGTTCCCGCGTCGTGAAATTTGAAATTTACGTCGTTTGCGTAAGTGAATCGTGAATGGCGCTGGACGCCATTCACGTTCACTTTGAAGCAAATGACGTCCTTGCGACGTCATTTACCGCAATGCACGTCGGGAAAGTTTCCTGACGGAGCATGCGCACTATGCTCGGCGCGGGAACGCGCCTAATTTAAATGATCCACGCCGCCTACGGGATCATTTAAATTGCGAGCGCTTACGCCGGGCATTTTGCCGGAGCGCCCACGCAATTTACGGAGCTACTGCTCCGTGAATCAAGGGTAGCGCAGGTAATTTGCAGAGGAGCAGCGGCAAAACGGTGTGCTGTGCCTCCGTAAAAACTGCGCTAATCTAACTGAATCTACCCCACTATTTAAATTTTTTTTCTCTTGTTCAGCTGCTTGCCAACCCATGGCAGTACATATACTGCAATGGGGAGGCTCCTACAGGCACTGCGACGTACCCATACGTCACTTCCTGTTTCCGGGTTTCGGGTGCGTGCGCGCTCCTGCCCGCCTACTCCTCGTGATTGATTGAACACAGCCACAGTTTGTCAGTAGATCCCGGCCAATGATTCTAACAAAGGACACACCGATAGGAGAGAGCAGAATGACAGAGGGATGAGGTTATTGGTCTGGAACTTTTCCCTTTACTGCCAATCACAGGCTGGGGGGAGGGACAAGATTTGTGTTACTAATTGGCAATGTAGAAAATCTGGTCTCCTGCTCTGCCAGACAGGGCTGTGCTGTGTGACAGAGCTGTGTACATTTCTGCAGAAAAAATTACTTTGACAATTTTTTACAGTTTTAGATTCATGCCTGCCTGCCTACCCTTTGGAAATGGTTATTCTTTTTTGCATTAAATGCAAAGTGGCTCATATAGCATTTGTATATATATATTTTTTTTTTATAAAGAACTTGAGCTTAAAAACTTGGCGACTGCCTAACATAGATATACATTGGCAGAATGGCACGGGCAGGCAAAGCAACATACCTGCACATTGCTTTGAATCTGCCGCCTAGCGGGCGCCCGCCATGAGCTCCGTGACCGTGCCCATGGGACCCACGGACTCGATGTCTGCCGGTGTCCCACGATCGTGTCACGGAGCGGCAGAACGGGGAGATGCCTATGTAAACAAGGCATTTCCCTGTTCTAGGGAAAAAAAGGGGGGTTAGAACTGCGCCATGGCACCCGGACTAAGTGTAAACCAAAAGTCAATACAAATGAATATCTTAACCCTCGGTGAGGGCTATAATGATAATCAACAAAGTCTATATTCCTTCCAGCGTGAGCGTGGTCTTGCTATACAGGAGATAATCAAAACACCACCGTGATTAGCACAGCACACTTGTTGCAGTGAGAGCCCACCACCATCAATTAGAGCAGCTTACCAGATAGGTAATGTTAGACAGCGGTCGGCTGTGACCCAGCCGCGGCCTTTGGGGAGAAGTCCCACTCCCTGAACCGAGATCAGCACTTGCTCCCTCAAACGTAACAGAAACACCACCGCACGATCATAAACAGAAAATGGCAGACATAGTGTAATTCCGCAGGGAAAGATATTTATTTAAAAAGCAATAGAAAATTACTCACATGGTTAAAAACACAAACGAGCGTTTTTTTTTTTAAAGTTTGGTTTCGTCATTGGACGTTGTCAATGGGATGACAACGTCCAATGACGAAACGCGTCTGGGAGGACGTGCGGTGACGTCATCACGTTAGGAGGAAGGGCTCCGCTTCGTGTATCTGCCGGCCGGCAACCAAACTTTAAAAAAAACGCTCGTTTGTTTTCTGTTTTCTGTTACGTTTGAGGGAGCAAGTGTTGATCTCGGTTCAGGGAGTGGGACTTCTCCCCAAAGGCCGCGGCTGGGTCACAGCCGACTGCTGTCTAATATTACCTATCTGGTAAGCTGCTCTAATTGATGGTGGTGGGCTCTCACTGCAACAAGTGTGCTGTGCTAATCACGGTGGTGTTTGGATTATCTCCTGTATAGCAAGACCACGCTCACGCTGGAAGGAATATAGACTTTGTTGATTATCATTATAGCCCTCACCGAGGGTTAAGATATTCATTTGTATTGACTTTTGTTTCACACTAAGTCCGGGTGCCATGGCGCAGTTCTAACCCCCCTTTTTTTCCCTATGACCTTAGTGCATCTGCACCAGAACTGCTGCTGCCTCCCCATTTTCTGTGTCTAAGATAACTATTAATTTATCGCTATTTGACCACTCCTAGTAGATAAGCGCAATTTTTTCTGTTTGTATTATTTCCCTGTTCTGCCTAGTGACAGGACACTGATCTACTGCAACCTGTGATCGAGAGTAGTGATCACTATCGTGTCACTTGTAGCCCAGCCCTCCCATAGTTAGAATCACTCCCTAGGACACACTTAACCCCCCCCTAGTGGTTAACCCCTTCCCTGCCAGTGTCATTTCAGTGCATTTTTATAGCACTGATTGCTGTATAAATGACAATGATCCCAAAATAGTGTCAAAAGTGTCCAATGTGTCCGCCGCAATGTCACAGTCACTAAAAAATCGCAAATGCCATAAAACTATCCCCTATTTTGTAGACGCTATAACTTTTGGGAAAATCAATCATTGTAATTTTTCTTATCGAAAATATCTAGAAGAATACATATCAGCCTAAACTGGGGGAAAAAAATGATATGTTTTTTGGGGATATTTATTATAGCAAAAAGTAAAAATTATTGCTTTTTTTTTTAAATGTCTCTCTTTTTTTGTTTATAGCACAAAAAATTAAAACCGCAGAGGTGATCAAATACCACCAAAATAAAGCTCTATTTGTGGGGAAGAAAAGGACGTCACGTTTCTATGGGTAAAGCGTCGCACAACGGCGCAATTGTCATTTAAAGCAACGTAGTGCCGAATCGCAAAAAATGGCCCGGTCATTGGGCAGCCAATTCTTCCGGGGCTGAAGTGGTTAACTTTAACTGCAAAATGTTTAACAGGACTGCTCCTTTATTATTCATCATCCTTAAAGTGTGGGACTTTTTTTTTCTAATGCTAGTATTATTATTAAACATGTATACAAGTAACATATAATTATAGGAAAGTCGGAGTTTGAATCCAATGTATTTATAGTTTATTTGTGGTCTATGGAATGGAATCCTTGTACCGGAGCCGTTCTGGGGCTGCATCTCAAATAGGGGAGAGCGATGTCTCAATGTAATACTCATTCCTCTCTGGGGTCTCAGGAGCTGGAGCTCTTCTAATTATTTTTATTTTTTGATCTTGCAAAGGAATGCACCTTCATGACCAGGCCATTTTTTGCGTTACGGCACTTATGACGTGTACACGCGACCGTTTTTCGGGTTGTAAAAAATTACATTTTTAACCACTTAAGCCCCGGACCAATATGCTGCTAAATGCCCAGAGGCGTTTTTACAATTCGGCACTGCGTCGCTTTAACAGACAATTGCGCGGTCGTGCGACGTGGCTCCCAAACAAAATTCACGTTCTTTTCTTCCCACAAATAGAGCTTTCTTTTGATGGTATTTGATTGCCTCTGCGATTTTTATTTTTTGCGCTATAAACAAAAATAGAGCGACATTTTTGAAAAAAAATCTATATTTTTTACTTTTTGTTATAAGAAAAATTTAATAAACTAAATTTTAGTGAAACATTTAGGCCAAAATTTATTCAGCCACATGTCTTTAGTAAAAAAAAATCGCAATAAAAAAAAATTAGCTTCCTAGCGGCAACAGTGACACTAATACAGCGATCAGAAAAATGGACGGTGATCAAGGGGTTAAAACTTTATTAGGGGGGGGGGTACGGGGCTACCCTGGACCTAACACTAACTGGCTGTCACACTAACTGTCACACTGACACTAAATGCAGTGATCAGTACATATATAATCACTGCATTCAGTGACACTGTGACAGGGGGGTGATCGGAAGGGGTTAAATGTGCCTATGTGTACTGGTGTCAGTGTAGTGTTAGGTGCGACTTACTGTGACTCTTCTCTCATCTCGGCGGTTTGAAAATACAGCCGAGAGGAGAGCTGCATCACTTCCTCTGCCTATGTTTACATTTTACAGGCAGAGGAAGTGACACGGCGGCGGCTCACAGGATTGGCTGGGAGCGATCACGAGGGGGCGGACAGAAACGAACAGCCGTCCCCTCGAGTCGGATCGCTCCCGGAGGTAAGCCGCCCGTCGCACGCAGCTGAGGGGGTCCCGATCGGACCCCCGACCCGCTAGAAGGCAGGGACGTATATATACGCCCATCTGCCTGTACATGCCATTCTGTGGACGTATATAGGCGTGCGGCGGGCGTTAAGTGGTTAAGGGTCTCGAAAAAACAACGTTTTTTTCAACCCGATCATTAAAACGGCCTTGCCTACACACGATCGTGAAAGAAAAATGCTTTAGCAAAGCGCGGTGACGTACAACACGTACGACGCCACCCTTGGGGCTGCTTTAGCTGATTCTGTGTTAGTAAAAGACGATTCGCGCTTTTCTGTCTGTTACAGCGTGATGAATGTGCTTACTCCATTACGAACGCTAGTTTTACCAGAACGAGCGCTCCCGTCTCATAACTTGCTTCTGAGCATGCGTGTTTTTTCACGTCGTTAAAGCCCACACACGACCATTTTTTACAACGTAAAAAACGACAACGTTAAAAACAACGTGAAAAATTAGAGCATGTTCAAAAATTTTAATGCCCATTTTTTACATCGTGAAAATGCTCTGGAGCCCACACACAATCGTTTTTAATGCCAATAAAAATAAACCTATTTTTTTACAACCGAAAAACGGTTGTGTGTACGCGGCATTAGATCCAAAATTGTGTGGTCTTTAAATGGATAGGATGTGATGGTAACATAACCTGATGACTCACCAACTTGTATAAAAAAACATGTTTATTCAAATGTATATTAACCACTTCCCGCCTGCACGGCGGGTTTTTACGCCCACAATGTGGCTCTTAATTCCCAGGAGGCCGTCTATATAGGGCCTCCAGCCACTGGGGGGCGCGCGAGAGGCGCTGGGGCGTGTGCGCACGCCTGGCGCGTCACCGAGATGCCGATGCGTGTGCCTGGCACCCACGATGTCCGCCAAGTGCCTGTGATCAGCAGTGACAGAGCAGGGACACACAGAGCTCCACGTCCTGTCAGGGAGAGGAGACTGATGCTGTGTCTCTTGTACATAGGGACACAGATCGGTCACCTTCCACAGTCAGTCCCCTCCCCCCACAGTAAGAATCACTCCCAGGATACACATCTAACCCCTTCCTCGCCCCCTAGTGTTAACCCTTTCCTGCCAGTCACATTTATACAGTAATCAGTGCATATTTATAGCACTGTTCGCTGTATTAATGTGAATGGTCCCAAAAATGTGTCAAAAGTGTCCGATATGTCCGCCATAATATCGCAGTCCTGACAAAATTCTCAGAAAAAAATAATAAAAAAAATGCTCTAGCAAAGCGCGGTGACGTACAACATATAGGACGGCACTCTAAAGGGGAAGTTCCATGCGGATGACGCCACCCTTGGGGCTGCTTTAGCTGATTCTGTCTTAGTAAAAGACGATTCGCGCTTTTCTGTCTGTTACAGCGTGATAAATGTGCTATCTCCATTATGAACGGTAGTTTTACCAGAACGAGCGCTCCCGTCTCATAACTTGCTTCTGAGCATGCGCGGGTTTTTAACGTAGTTTTAGCCCACACGCGATCATTTTTTACAACCCGAAAAACGACATAGTTTAAAACTTTGTTAAAAAATGCAGCATGTTCGAATTTTTTTTTTGTCGTTTTTCTGAAGCAGAAAAATTATGTGAAGCCCACACACCATTATTTTAAGTGACATTTTTTAAAAACCAAGTTTTTTTAATGCCGAAAAATGATCGTGTGTATGCGGCATAACGGGTTTTCATCTAAGATGGCCCTGTATTTGGCTCCATCCATCTTCCCATCAACTCTGACCAGCTTCCTTGTTGCTGCTGAAGAAAAGCATCCCCACAACATGAAGCTTCCACCACCATGTTTCATGATGGGGATGGTGTGTTCAGCGTGATGTGTAGTGTTAGTTCTCCGCCAGACATAGCATTTTCCTTTAGGCCAAAAAGTAAAATTTTGATCTCATCTGACCGGAGCACCTCCTTCCACATGTTTTCTGTGTCCCCCACATGGCTTCTTATGGCTTTCTTTCAACAATGGCTTTCTTCTTGTCACTCTTCCATAAAGGCCCGATTTGTGGAGTGCACGACTAATGGCGCGTACACGCGGTTGGAAATTCTGACAGGAAAAGTTTGATGTGAGCTTTTGGTCAGAATTTCCGACTTGGACTTTTTCTGTTGGAATTTCCGACAGCAAAAAATTGAGAGCTAGTTCTCAAATTTTCCAACGGGAAAAGTTCTTGTCGGAAATTCTGATCATCTGTATGCAATCCTGATGCGCAAAAAAACACACATGCTGGGAATCAATTTGACGCATGCTCGGAATCATTGAACTTCATTTTACTCGGTTTGTTGTAGTGTTGTACGTCACTGCGTTCTTGACGGTCGGAATTTGGTGTGACCATGTGTATGCAACACAAGTTTGAGCCAAAATTCCTTCGGAATTCTTGTCGGAATTTCCGATCGTGTGTACACGGCATAATAGTTTTTCTGTGGGCAGATTTTCCCACCTGAGCTGTGGATCTCTTCAGCTCCTCCAGAGTTACCATGGGCCTCATGGCTGCTTCTCTAATATTGTTCTCCTTGCATGTGATCAGAACACAGTTGGACTTGGGGCCCGCAAGTGCTAGATGTCATTTTCGGAGCAGATTCAGCCAAACTCACATCTAATCTATATTATCCGCCAGCGCAGGATAGGTAGGGTGTCTCAGGCGGCTAAGGTAAAATGGGAACAGGACATAGGACATATAGACGACACTGACTGGGGAGAGATTTTAGAGGGAGTTAAGACGGCACCCCCCCAAACTTTCGGATAGATTAACACAACTGTATATAATTCACCATGCATACCTTACACCCCTGAGACTGGCAAAGTTCCAACCCACAATAAACCCCATGTGTGCCGCAACTGCAGGTTCGTTTTATCATCTATTGTGGCACTGCCCGGATGTGCAGGCCTACTGGTTACAGGTGACGCAATTCCTCCACGACAACATGGGATCCCCAGTGGGCATGGACCCAAAGTTGTGCCTCCTGGGCTTATTGCCAGATGTAGAGGTAGACAAAATAGTAAAGAAAAAAATATTGCGCTTATTTAAATGTGAAAAAGCAGCGATTAAAAAAGTGTTTCGTCCTGTCGTGACGAAACATAGGGAGGCGGCGCTCTGACGTCACAGCGTTTTTCTTCTACCCGGATACGGGCTGTGTATGCTTAAGCTGGCCGGCTTTTATATGCTCTGCAACTTGAACGAAATCTAAGTGTAATTTCACTTATTTTAAACAAATAAATTAAGGTTTTACACTATGTGAGCCCCTTTTATTCCTACATACCCTCGGATGGCATATCGGGAGTCCTTCTAAGGATACGAATTACGAGGTTTCCATCATCTGGGCTTCATATCGGACACCTTCTATCTATATCTCTTACCATGCTGTTTTTGATCTCTTATAATCTGGAGATCAACTCCATTCGGTAAGAGGCTTGATGTGACTGTGGTGGAGGTTCTTTCCTTTCAAGCACTTTCCTGTGTGGATTTGCTATATACACTTGGGAGACTGTATATACAGAATTTGCCTTTGGGCGGACTTATCAATACGTTTTTCATTATTATGAACATTCATGTGTTTTTATTTTTACGGATATTACGTTGTTATACAGGCATAACTCAGAAAAGACTGTACTAATTTTCCTTGGTTTCCCATTTCAATGTCCGGTTCTTCTCCTTTTTTTTTTGTAATGATATGCCCATGTATGCGAGGTCCGGTACGACCTGAATGTTACAATATACAAATGCAAAACCCTTGTCTAATCTTGGTCGATGTTAATCCATTGCTTTTTATGTTTGTATACCTCTTTTACATCTCAATAAACTTGAATTTTCTGGTTAAAAAAAATAATGTTCTCCTTGCCCGGCCTATCAGTTTAGGTGGACGGCCATGTCTTGGTAGGTTTGCAGTTGTGCCATACTCTTTACTTTTTTCGGATGATGGATTGAACAGAGCTCCATGTTCAAAGCTTGGGATATTTTTTTTTATAAGCCTGCTTTAAATTTCTCCACAACTTTATTCCTGATCTGTCTGATATGTTCCTTGGCCTTCATGATGCTGTTTGTTCACTACGGTTCTCTAACAAACCTTCACAGAACAGCTGAATTTGTACTGAGATTAAATAACACACATGTGGACTTGATCAAACAATCAAAAAGGCGGTGATCCATTGCTTTACCTTATGAGGCAGTAGAGGTGCTTGGAGGATGTTGTGGACAGAAGAACTGGAGCCGTTGGCCAGGGGTACTAAGACTATTATTAATTTTTTGTTATTAGTAATAGCGGCGATCTGTGAAATTGAGGCGGACAGATCGGACACTTTTGACACTATTTTGGGACCATTGACATTTATACAGCGATCAGTGCTATAAATATGCACTGATTACTGCGTAAATGACACTGGCAGGGAAGGGGTTAACCACTTAAGGACCGCCTCCTGCAGATATACGTCGGCAGAATGGCACGGCTGGGCACAAGCACGTACCTGTACGTCCTCTTTAAGTGCCCAGCCGTGGGTCGCGGGTGCGCGCCCACGACCCGGTCCGAGGCTCCGTGACCGCGATCGCCGCCGGAGTCCCGAGATCGGTCACCGGAGCTGAAGAACGGGGAGAGCTGTGTGTAAACACAGCTTCCCCGTTCTTCACAGTGGCAGCTTCATTGATCGTGTGTTCCCTAATATAGGGATACACAATCAATGACGTCACACGTCCAGCCGCGCCCCCCTACAGTTAGAAAAACATATGAGGTCACACATAACCCCTACAGCGCCCCCTAGTGGTTAACTCCTAAACTGCACTGTCATTTTCTCAGTAAACGCATTTGTATAGCATTTTTTGCTGTGAAAATGACAATGGTCCCAAAAATGTGTCAAAAATGTCCGATGTGTCCGCCATAATGTCGCAGTCACGAAAAAAATCGCTGATCGCCGCCATTAGTAGTAAAAAAAAAAAAATCTCCTATTTTGTAAACGCTATAAATTTTGCGCAAACCAATCGATAAACGCTTATTGCGATTTTTTTTTTTACCAAAAACAGGTATAAGAATACGTATCGGCCTAAACTGAGGAAAAAAAAAGTTTTTTTATATATTTTTTATAGTAAAAAATATTGAATTTTTTTCAAAATTGTCGCTCTATTTTTGTTTATAGCGCAAAAAATAAAAACCGCAGAGGTGATCAAATACCACCAAAAGAAAGCTCTATTTGTGGGAAAAAAAGGACGCCAATTTTGTTTGGGAGCCACATGGCACGACCGCGCAATTGTCAGTTAAAGCGACGCAGTGCCGAATCGCAAAAACTGGCCAGGTCCTTTACCTGCATAAAGGTCCGGGTCTTAAGTGGTTAAACACTAGGGGGCGATCAAGGGGTAAGTGTGTTCCCTCAGCATGTTCTAACTGTAGGGGGGGTGGGCTCACTAGAACATGACAGAGATCACTGCTCCCGATCACTGGGAGCAGTAGATCCTTGTCATGTTGCTAGGCAGAATAGGAAAATGGCTTGTTTACATAGGCATCTCCCCGTTCTGCCTCTACGTGCCACGATTGCGGGCCACCGGCAGACATCGAGTGCGCAGGACCCACAGGCACACCCCTGTGGTGGAAACACTCCGGCGGCGGCGTGGGTGAGCCCGCTAGCCGCCGATGACGGAGTGACATACAGGCACGTAGTTTTGCACACCAGTGTCACTTTACCGACGTATATCGGCATGAGCCAGTTGGCAAGTGCTTACTGCATCATATACAGACTGATTACTGTTGTGGGTTTAGTAACACTAAGGGACCTGGAAGTCTAAATATTTTTTTTCTTTATTTAAAAGAGCTGTTTGTTTCATTTAAATACATAAATGGTTTGCAAGGATTAAATCTACCCAACGTAAAGTTTTAATCCTAAAGGCAAGTATTATTAAGGTTGTTCTAGAGGTGGAGATGTCTTTCTTGAAACAATGGTCTCAGTGACATGCGTTCTTCCTCTGATGTGAGTTATGAGTTTAGACCCTAAAGGGAAGTATTTATTGTATTGTCATGAATGTACAGATGTCTTCCAGGAACAATGGTCAGGGAGACATGGAGCCGTCCTCCACTGTGAGTTATGAGATTTGCACCTCTGTCGGACACAACCAATTAGTAAATCCAACACACCCGACGAGATCCCAGAGGATTAACCCTGAACTGTCATATTCAAACTGAGGTGTCACATTAATGTGGTATTAATCCCAAAATCAAACATTTAATATATTGCAACTTACCAATTCATAAATATGAGGGTTGCATTCGTTTTCTTTTTTAGGCTAATTTGGTTTTATTTTCCCCTGGTGATCTGGCCAGTAGGTCTGTTGTTTTTCAACAGAACAAGCTCTCCTTTAAATGTATCAGAGACAAACAATTAAACATAGGTAGGGGTTCTTACAATGGGAGGGAGGGGGGGTTCTAACGGGTAAAGGATGTATGCTCAGAGGGGAAATTTGAGGGGTATAAGATTTGTGCTGGGAGGGGGTATTGGGGGGGGGGGGGGTAGTTATGCTCAAAGGGAAAATTTGAGGGGTAGAGGATTTGTGCTAGGAGGGGGTATTGGGGGGAGGGGTTGTAGGGGGGTGAGAGGAAGTATGCTCAGAGCAGAAATTTGAGGGGTATAGGATTTGTGCTAGGAGATTTGGGGAGGGAGAGGATTTGAGCTGGGAGGGGGGGGATTTGTACTGGAAGAGGGGGAATTTTTGTTTGCAAATGGAATTAATGCTTAGGGGGTAAGTGTGAAGTTTATTGCTCAAATTTTTTAGGGGGGGGGGGGCGTTTGGTATCTTCGCCCTGGGTGCTAGATAACCTTGTCCCAGCACTGCTTGCCACACTTCTATTTCAGCTCAGAAATTTGTTGCGGGCCGGGTGGGTGATAGAGCGGGCAGCTCCACAGGCGGCTCCGTGGGTGGATGAGAGAGCGGGCGGCGCGGTTTGTGGGTGGGCGGCGCAGTTTGTGGGCGAGTCGAGCCGGGTGGCTCAGTGTGTGGGCGGGTGAAAGAGCAAGCTTGGTGTGAGCGGGCAGTTGGCCAACAGCTAGCCGGGGGCGGGAAAGCAGAGAGATGAGATCATCTCTCACCGCCCCACGCCCGCCCTGCATCCCTGCAGTAACTTCCTCACTGTGCGGGCAGCAGAGAGATTGATTACATTATCTCCCTGCTGCCTGTCTTTGGGAGTCTGGGACACAGCAAGAGACAAGCAAAACCCCACCTTAGCAGGCAACTGACAATCCGCAAGGTGTGGCAGGTGACGTGGCAAGTGACAATCTGCAAATTGTGGCAGGTGACGTGGCAAGTGACAATCCTCAAATTTAGGCAGGTGACGTGGCAAGTGACAATCCGCAAGGTGTGGCAGGCGACGTGGCAAGTGACAATCTGCAAATTGTGGCAAGTGACAAACCGCAAATTGTGGCAGGTGACCTGGCAAGTGACAATCTGTATCTGGTAGCAGGCAAGTAACAATCCACAAGGTGTTGCAGGTGACGTGGCAAGTGACAATCTGCAGCTGGTGGCAGGCAAGTGACAATCCGCAAGGTGTGGCAGGTGACGTGGCAAGTGACAATCCGCAAGGTGTGGTGGGTGACGTGGCAAGTGACAATCTGTATCTGGTAGCAGGCAAGTAACAATCCACAAGGTGTGGCAGGTGATGTGGCAAGTGACAATCCGCAAGGTGTGGCAGGTGACGTGGCAAGTGACAATCTGCAGCTGGTGGCAGGCAAGTGACAATCCGCAAGGTGTGGCAGGTGACGTGGCAAGTGACAATCCGCAAGGTGTGGTGGGTGACGTGGCAAGTGACAATCTGTATCTGGTGGCAGGCAAGTGAAAATCCGCAAGGTGTGGCAGGTGACGTAGCAAGTGACATTCTGCGAGGTGTTGCAGGTGACATGGCAAGTGACAATCTGCAAAATGGGGCAGGCGACGTGGCAAGTGACAATCTGCAGCTGGTGGCAGGCAAGTGACAATCCGCAAGGTGTGGCAGGTGACGTGGCAAGTGACAATCCGCAAGGTGTGGCAGGTGACGTGGCAAGTGACAATCCGCAAGGTGTTGCAGGTGACGTGGCAAGTGGCAATCTGCAGCTGGTGGCAGGCAAGTGACAATCCGCAAGGTGTGGCAGGGGACGTGGCAAGTGACAATCCGCAAGGTGTGGCGGGTGACGTGGCAAGTGACAATCTGTATCTGGTGTCAAGCAAGTGAAAATCCGCAAGGTGTGGCAGGTGACGTGGCAAGTGACAATCCGCAAGGTGTGGTGGATGATGTGGCAAGTGACAATCTGTATCTGGTGGCAGGCAAGTGAAAATCCGCAAGGTGTGGCAGGTGACGTAGCAAGTGTCAATCCGCAAAATGGGGCAGGTGACGTGGCAAGTGACAATCTGCAGCTGGTGGCAGGCAAGTGACAATCCGCAAGGTGTGGCAGGTGACGTGGCAAGTGACAATCCGCAAGGTGTTGCAGGTGACTTGGCAAGTGAAAATCTGCAGCTGGTGGCAGGCAAGTGACAATCCGCAAGGTGTGGCGGGTGACGTAGCAAGAGACAATCTGTATCTGGTGGCAGGCAAGTGAAAACCTGCAAGGTGTGGCAGGTGACGTGGCAAGTGACAATCCGCAAGGTGTGGCAGGTGACGTAGCAAGAGACAATCTGTATCTGGTGGCAGGCAAGTGAAAACCTGCAAGGTGTGGCAGGTGACGTGGCAAGTGACAATTCGCAACATATGGCAGGTGACATGGCAAGTGACACGCTCAGGGCTCCCACTGATTCTGCATTATGGTGAGTTGAACCATTTCATTTTATATTACAATCTAATAATAGAAATAATGCGCTTCAATCATCCTGACACCATAACAACACTGGTTCCAGGATAATTGAAGCGCCAACACCAGCCATTTCCCCGATAAATTGCCCACAAAAGAACATATTTTCTGGCAGTGCCCCTCCCGAGTCTGGATCCGCCCCTGCTATGGGGTCTATGTATAAAAAGTTTGTCGTGTAATTATCTCAGTAAACATGATGGCCCGGATTCAGAAAGCACTTACGCCGACGTATCTTGATATACGCCGCGTAAGTGTAAATTTGCGCCGTCGTATCTGTGCGCCATACCCAGAAAACTAGATACGCCTGAAAATTGGCTTCTTCCGACCGACGTAACTTTCCTATGCCGGCGTATCGTGGGCGCATATTTACGCTGGACGCATCTGGCGCTCCCATTGATTTCCTATTCAAATATGCAAATGACCTAGATACGCCGATTCACAAACGTAGTTCCGTCCGGCGCATCTATATATGCCGTTTACGTAAGGCGTCGGTCCGGCGTAACTTTACCCCTCATAAAGCAGGGGTAAGTCATGTTAGGTATGGACGTCGGAAACGTCGGAACAGCGTCGTATTTTACGTCGTTTGCGTAAGTCGTCCATGAATGGGGATGGGCGTAGGTTACGACTAAACATTGAGCCGGCGTAATTTACGGATAAAATTCGACTTGATACTGAGCATGCGCGCGCATGCGCCGTTCGTTAGGTGCGTCATTTACGTGGGGTCACGATTCATTAGCATACAACACGCCCCCTACCAGCCTACTTTGAATTAGGCAGGCTTACACCGGCCGATATACGCTACGCCGCCGTAACTTCCGGGCGCAACTTCTTTCTGAATACACTACTGACTAAGTTACGGCGGCGTAGCGCATATGAGATACGCTACGCCCGCCTAAAGATACGCGCATCTTTCTGAATCTGGCCCGATGATGAAGTCACGTGACGTGACGCAACGCGTAAAGGTAGACGTGACCGGAAGTGACGCGATACCCTGACCGTAAACCGGAAGTGCCGCTGTTTTTGGCGTTTTATTCGTTTCTTTGATGTAAGCACATTTTATCTTCATTAAATTTCTTTAAGTGCTTACTTACTTCACGATGAGAGTTTTTTTATCTCCATTTTGCTCCTGTTAAATACTTGTGGCCACCTGTGAGCTGACTCCACCTCATCGAGACTTACACTACTAGTGTACACAGAGAACGCCCCTGGAGTTCAACCCAGCAATAGGAGGATTTCGGGGACACGCATCATCCTTTGACTGGAGGGCATTTCTCTTGGAAACCATCCCAAAATCTCGAGGATTTCGTTGACACGCATTATCCTCTTATTGGAGGTAAGCGCTCTGTGAGCTCAATCATTGTGAAATTCCATACAGATTGTCCATATTGATGTCCAAGGGCAGAAGCTTTTACACAAGTTGATTCACTGGATTTATACACATTGGACTTTATTCATATGTTTTGATACATTAGTTATTTGGTTTTAAGTTTTGGACCTTATTTATGGTTCACCTTTTGTCAATTTTCGTTGATCTATAGATGGTATCAGTCTTCTGACTGTCTTTATATTCACTTTTAGATTTTCAGCTTGCGCTCATCACTTCCACTTTATACCCTATATTTGTTGTTAGCACATTTTAGATTTGAGCAGCATTTTGAGTTATTTTATTGGTCACTTATCATTTTCACTGTTGGCTAGCGCTTTAGTTACCCACTTTCTTTATAGTTTTAAAAACACTACAACCCCCCCCCCCCCCCGCCAAACTCACAAAATATTCAGTTTTTTTTTTCCATTGTCCCAATGTGCCTCCAATCTTCCTGGTTCCCTGAGCAGGTGCCTCTACACCCTATAAGACGTAGCTGAGCTGAGGCTAGCCAGATAATGATGACATTACCTATCCATGTGATGTAATCCATAATATCCACTTACTTACCACGTTCATTCCTGGAGATACGTCATTAAGATGACATTCAGCAGAACCTTCGTCCTGAGCGGAGCACAAGAGGGGAATAATAGGAGATAACCTGTGGGTGAACTGTACGTTCTGGCATCAGACCAATGAAAGAACATTCCCAAAACCTTCTCTCCGGAGAGCAGATGTACACCTGGCATTCTGCAACCAGGCTTCCATCTGATATTGGTTATTATGCTAATTCACCGTATAAATCAACCGTTGCAGCAGATGAGCTTTAACCTCCCGTCATTAAAAGAGATGTACAAACTGTCTCAGGTGCAGGAGGACTTTGTAGAAGATTTACGACCCTCTCAAAAAAGTTGTGAACTGTGAGGTCATTCATCAAAACCAATGACTTCGGAAGCCTGGATACAACAACGGGTCAATGTCTGTTCTAGAGCTCTGTGTGTTAGAGAGGAACAAATCAATAGACAAAGTTTAAAAGGATCAACCAGGATAAGTCCGATTATGGCTGAGCGAAACTGAGGGGTTTTCAGTAAAATTCAAAAATATTTGGTCAAATACATTAAAATTAATAGGGAAGGTGAGACAAAAAAGAAGGCTTTGGTTACATTTTAAGGAAGCATAAGACTTTAAATTGCTCCTGGGTGGTATTGAGCTACGGTTTGGTTGGAACCCCCAGGGAGCTGTCACATGATAGCAGGCCTAGTCAGCAGCAGCTACTGGGGAATTCCCTGAACTGCAGGTTCACATAACAACGCGGCAGGGATGCTGGTGACCATAGGTGTGCGCAGCCTACTGCATTTGGGTGTGCACCCCAAAGTTCAAACACGTATGCGTGTGTATATGGGCAGTAGGGCAATGGACAGTGTCAGTAGGGCAGTAGACAATGTCAGTAGGGCAGTGGACGGTGTCAGTAGGGCAGTGGACAATGTCAGTAGGGTAGTGGACAGTGTCAGTAGGGCAGTGGACAATGTCAGTAGGGCAGTGGACAATGTCAGTAGAGCAGTGGACAGTGTCAGTAGGGCAGTGGACGGTGTCAGTAGGGCAGTGGATGGTGTCAGTAGGGCAGTGGACAATGTCAGTAGGGCAATGGACAATGTCAGTAGGGCAGTGGATGGTGTCAGTAGGGCAGTGGACAATGTCAGTAGAGCAATGGACAATGCCAGTAGGGCAGTGGACGGTGTCAGTAGGGCAGTGGACGGTGTCAGTAAGTCAGTGGACGGTGTCAGGAGGGCAGTGGACAGTGTCAGTAGGGCAGTGGCCGATGTCAGTAGGGCAGTGAACGGTGTCAGTAGGGCAGTGGACGGTGTCAGCAGGGCAGTGACTGATGTCAGTAGGGCGGTGGCCGATGTCAGTAGGGCAGTGGACGATGTCAGTAGGGCAGTGGACAATGTCAGTAGGGTAGTGGACGGTGTCAGTAGGGCAGTGGACAATGTCAGTAGGGTAGTGGACAATGTCAGTAGGACAGTGGACAATGTCAGTAGGGCAGTGGCCAATGTCAGTAGGGCAGTGAACGGTGTCAGTAGGGCAGTGGACGGTGTCAGCAGGGCAGTGACTGATGTCAGTAGGGCAGTGGACGGTGTCAGTAGGGCAGTGGACGGTGTCAGCAGGGCAGTGACTGATGTCAGTAGGGCAGTGGACGGTGTCAGTAGGGCAGTGGACAGTGTCAGTAGGGCAGTGGCCGATGTCAGTAGGGCAGTGGACGGTGTCAGTAGGGCAGAGATTGGTGTCAGTAGTTTTTTTAGTATAACTTTTGTCCCACTTTTGAGACAGGGAAAGGGACCGAGGACAGAGCTTCCCCTGCCTCTTTCCCTTCATCCAAGCAGAGGGGAAATCTGTACATTACAACATGATTAGGGTGTGCCCAGGCACACCTGGCACACCCTGTGCGCACGCCTATGCTGGTGACACAATTGACCTAATATGGCCACATGGACATCTTTGGCCAATGGCTTTGACCAGATATGGCCATATTAGGTCTGGCTCTTTGTTAAGCCCCATACACACGGTCAGACTTTTTGCCAACAAACGTCAAAATGAGCACGTTTTCCAAAAAATCTGACCGTGTCTATGCTCCATCGGACAAACTTTTTCGGTTTTCATCGGACAAAAGTTCGCTCTGCAAACGGACAAACTTTTCGGCAACAAAAGTCTGATGGTGCAAAGTCCTATCGTGTGTACAGAAATCCATCGGACTTTTGTCCGAAGTGCAAATACGCATTCCCAGAACCAATGTTAAAATCAACCAACAATAGAATAGAAGTTGACCAAAGGGTGGTGGTAAAGAGCAGAAAACCCATGTGATGTTGGCAAAGTTTTAGGAAATTTTGCAGAAAAGTCCAAACGTGTGTATGCTATGGGTGTGTCCGGCCAACTCCCTTCGGACAAAAATCCAAGGAAAAGTTTGTTTGAAGTCCGACCGTGTGTACGAGGCTTTATATGAATGCCTTGGCCGCAGCTCATTAAGCCAATAGTCTGCTATTATTCCCTTGTGTTTGGGTTGCACCGGTCGTTTACACATCTGTATGTGTGTATACGTGAGGTCTTAATGTAACCTGAATTTAAAAAAATGTATTTATATTAATAAAAACAAAGCTTCATTGATGTCTGATTGTTGTTCACTACCTAATTCTGACTCTTGAACTCTATTTAATCCTAAATCCTGTGCATTGCTAAATACTGACCCCTGAGCTCTGTGGACTACCTAACCCTGACCCCTGAACTCTGTGCTCTACTTAATCCTAACCCCTGAACTCTGTGTGCTACCTAATCCTGACTCAATTTTATGCATTACCTAATCCTGACCCCTGAACTCTGTGTGTTACCTAATCCTGACCCCTGAACTCTGTGCTTTACTTAATCCTGACCCCTGATATCTGTGTGTAAGCTTATACTGACACCTGACACCTTAACTCTGTGTGTTACTTAATCCTGAACTCTGTGAGTTACATAATCCTAACCCCTGCACTTCTTAATCCTGACCCCTGAAATCTGTGCATTACTTAATCCTGACCTTTGAACTCTGTGTGTTACATAATCCTAACCCCTGAACTCTATGCTTTACTTAATCCTGAACTCTGTGTGCTACCTAATTTTGACCCCATAATTCTCTGCGTTACTTAATCTTGACCCCTGAACTTTGTGTGTTACTTAACTTTGACCCCCAAACTCTGTGTGTTACTTAATCCTGATACCAGAGCTCCATGTGTTACTTAATCCTGACCCCTGAACTCTATGCTTTCCTTAATCCTGACCCCTAATATCTGTGTGTTAGTTTATATTGACCCCTTGTTACTTAATCCTAAACTCTGTGCATTACATAATCCTAACCCCTGAACTCTGTGCGCTACCTAATTCTGACCCATAACTCTGTGCATTACCTTTTCCTGACCCCCAAACTCTGTGCGTTTCTTTATTCTGACCCCTGAACTCTGTGTGCTACTTAATCCTGACCCTTGGATTCTTTACATCACTTAATCCTGACCCTTGGATTCTTTACATCACTTAATCCTGACCCTTGGATTCTTTACATCACTTAATCCTGACCCCTGAACATTGTGCGTCACTAAATCCTGACCCCTGAACATTGTGCTTCGCTTATTCCTGACCCCATAATTCTATGCTTTACCTATTCCTGACCCCTGATCTTTGTGTGCTACCTAATACTGACCCCTCAACTCTGTGAGTTACTTAATCCTGACCTCTGACCTCATACCTAAGCCTAACCCCTGAACTATGTGCGCTTCTTAATCCTAACCCCTGAACTCTGTGCATTGCATAGTCATGTCCCCCGAACTCTGTGCATTACTTATTCCTGACATCTGAGCTTTGTGTGTTACATATTCCTAACCCCTGAACTATGTGTGTTACTTAATCCTGACCCCTGAACTATGGTCATTACTTAATCCTGACCCCTGAACTATGGTCATTACTTAATCCTAACCCCTGAACTATGTGTGTTACTTAATCCTGACCCCTGAACTATGTGTGTTACTTAATCCTGACCCCTGAACTATGGTCATTACTTAATCCTGACCCCTGAATTCTGTGCATCACTTAATCCTAACCCCTGAACTTGAGCAGAAGTTCAGTTTTTTTTGTAGCCCAGTTTTTTTTTTCAAGCCCTGTTCACTCTTAACACAGTGTGGCCACACCCACAATATTCCCCGGCATGCTATGTACCACAACATTGCCCTTCTCTTAGCACCGGAGGCCTTTGTCTTTACTTCCAACGCCTGTCTTTTTTTCCAGAAGTCTGTGACCAATTGTTTCAAGACGTGTTAAAACATGGGGGTGTGAACTTCTGGGTTTGGCTACAAATGAGATTGTGTTTTTGTGGGCATGGTCAGAAGATTGTCCCCGGATTCCATTTTTAAAATCTTGTAAACTTAGGTTAGACTGAACTAAAAGTTATATTCCCAAACATGAGTTTTGAGGTTGAAGATGACATTTTCAGTGTTTTGGATGCTTATTGTGGCTATGATTCATGACTAGGGTATAAAAGATGATTGGCCCCTACCACTGCTTTACCAACCTCCACTCTTATGCCACATACAGACGATTGGACATTATGACAACAAAACTGTGGATTTTCTTGGTCCCAATTTGTCTTTCTTACAAATGGTCGCACAAATGTTGTCGGAAATTCCAAACGCCAAGAACACGGTGACGTACAACACGTACAACGGAACTATTAAAGGGAAGTTCAATACCAGCCGTGTTAGTAGAAGTTTGAGAGACGATTCACGTTTTTCAGCCTTGTGTTTTTTAGTCCAATACAGTGTGACAAATGTGCCATTTCCATTACGAACGCTAGTTTTACCAGACCGAGCACTTCCATCTCGTACTTGATTCAGAGCATGCGTGGAATTTTGAGCATCGGTATTGTCTACACACAATCGGAATTTATAAGAACGGATTTTGTTATTGGAAAATTTGAGAACCAGCTCTCAAATTTTTGTTGTCGGAAATTCGGACAGAAAATGTCCGATGGAGCCTACACACGGTCGGAATTTCGGACAACAAGCTCCCATCGAACATTTGTTGTCGGAAATTCCGAGCCTGTGTGCGCATCATTAGCTAGATTCAGGTAGAGTTAGGCCGGGGTATCAGTAGATAAGTCGACCTAACTCAGAATCTACGCCGACCTATGTTTAAGCGTATGCTCAAACAGAGATACGCTTAAACATATCTAAGATAGGACGGCTTGCGCCGTCCTATCTTAGATTGCAATTTTTCGGATGGCCGCTAGGTGGCGCTTCCATTGCGGTCGGCGTAGATTATGTAAATTAGTTTGTACGCCGATTCACGAACGTACGCCCGGCCGCTGCAGTCGATTTACGCCGTTTCCTTAAGGCCTTAGGCGGCCTAAAGTTATTCCACCTATGAGGTGGAATAACAATGTTAAAGTATGGCCACCGTTCCCGCCACGAGGTTCGAATTTTGTACGTCGTTTGCGTAAGTCGTCCGCGAATCGGGAGTTACGTCGTTTACGTCCACATCGAAATCAATAGGCCCGTACGGCGTACTTAGCCGCAATGCGCACTGGGAAATGAAGGCGCCCGGCGCATGCGCAGTAGCCAAAAAACGTCAAAAACTTGAGGTCAAGCCTCATTATCATTAAACACACCCCCCTCCAACCCATTTGAATTAGGCGCCCTTACGCCCGCCGCATTTACACTACGCCGCCCTAAGTAAGGAGGCAAGTACTTTGTGAATCATGTACTTGCCTCTCTTACTTAAGGCGGCGTAGTGTAAACACGCTAGGCTACGCTGCCGCAAATTAGCGCACCCCTACCTGAATCTACCCACATAACCGTACCCAAGTGACACACATGACACAAAACTGGAGTTTAATGCCCACAGCAGCCCTTTTATTAACAAATTGTATAAATAACATTTACATAACATACAAAACAGTCAGTACAGTATGAAAAATGGAGCCCCAAGGTCCTTGTAGGCATCACTACTTCTTCAAGTACCTGCTTAATGGAAAATTAGGCCTCCAGCTGCAAAACACTGACTCAGGGAAAACATCATTAATAGCAGATAAAACCCGAACTACTGGAAGCCGTATCCAAGAGAGGTCCCTACCAATGTACATTTTTGAATTAAGGACCTTGTACTTCGCCAGCTGCCATGATAAAGCAAACCAACAGAACTGTCCCAAACACCAAACAACCGAACCCAAAGAAGGTAGGAAGGTTGTCCTGACCTCACCAGGGACTTTCTACTGTAGGGTGACCAGACATCCCCAGTTTCCAGGGGCAGTCCCCGAATTGAGGACACTGTCCCCGAACCAAGTCTGTCCCTGGTTTTGTCCTTGGATTGGATTTGAACTGGGGCAATTTCAAAAATAGTCAGTGCAGAATTAATAAAAAAAAAATCTGAATTACATACCCCCGCTCTGCCACTCCTACTAGCTTAGCAGGATGTATTTTTTCCATTATCTGTGCCCATTTCTGATGATCATGTGCTGGTTGGAGCGGAGGGACCATTTCTTTAATTTCGGGCGCATGCCCATTAAGCTCCGCTCGCATGTTCTGCCTTGGCTCAAGTCCCAGGCCAGCCGCCTGCCTGCTTATCTCCTTGCCTTCCCTGGTGGAGGGATCTTCCTCCGCTCCCCACCCAGTAGTAGCCGGGACCCAGAGAGTAAGGCCTAGATTCACGTACGGCCGCTCTACATTGAGCGGGCGTAGCGTATGGTATTGACGCTAGGCCGCCGCAACTTAAAGAGGCAAGTGCTGTATTCACAAAGCACTTGTGTCCTAAGTTACGGCGGCGTAGCGTAAATGGGCCGGCGTAAGCGCACGTAATTCAAAGTAGGCTGGTAGGGGGCGTGTTGTATTTAAATGAGGCTTGACCCCATGTAGAGGCATGGCCGAACGAACGGCGCATGCGCGCATGCTCAGTATCACGTCGTATTTACGCCCAGAGATACGTCCGCTCAATGCCTGTGACGTGAACGTAACTTACGCACAGCCCTATTCGCGTACGACTTACGCAAACAACGTAAAAAGATACGCTTGTTCCGACGTCCATACTTTGCATGGGCTGCGCCACCTAGAGACATGCTTTATCTTTACGCCGGCGTATGTCTTACGTAAACGGCGTAACTAATTGCGACGGGCGTACGTACGTTCGGGAATCGGCGTATCTTGCTCATTTACATATTCAACGCAGAAATCAAGGAAGCGCCACCTAGTGGCCAGCGTAATTATTGCAACCCAAGATACGACGGCGTAGGAGATTTACGCCGCTCGTACCTTGGCCAAATCTATGCGTAACTGATTCTATGAATCAGGCGCATAGATACGACGGCGGCCATTTGGACTTACGACGGCGTATCTGGAGATACGCCGTCGTAAGTCTTTGTAAATCTGGGCCTAAGACTTGACAGGCTGTGAGGTGGGCTGCGGCGGCGACGGGCAGAGAGTAGCTGATTGCCGCCATTACTAGTAAAAAAAATATGTCCCCGGATTTCATTTAAAAAATCTGGTGACCTTATCCTACTGGTCTTCCCCTGCAGCCCCACCTGCTGCTTCCAATCCACCAATCCGGTAAGTATCCCTGACCCTATTTACTCTTAACTCCTACCAAGCCAAACCCCTTTTAACCGGTCATGTTGGCCCTACGTTTAGGCTTCCTTTTCCTTACTCTGGGGCAGATTCACATAGAAATACATCGGCGCAGCGTATCAGAGATACACTACGCCGCAGTAACTTACTTTTGGCTGGTTCGAATCCTGGAAGAATTGGCGCCGTAAGTTACGGCGGCGTAGTGTATCTCTGGCGGCGGAATTCAAATCAGCGATTAGGGGGCGTGTTTCATTTAAATGAAGCCGAATGAACTGCGCATGCTCCGTTTCTAAATTTCCCGCCGCGCATTGCGCGAAATGACGTCGCAAGGACGTCATTTTTTAAACTTAGACGTGACTTACGTCCATCCCGATTCACAGGCGACTTACGCAAAAAAAAGAAAAATTTCAAATTTCGACGCGGGAACGACGGCCATACTTAACATGGCAAATCTAACTATACGCCGCAAAAAAGCAGCTTTAACTATACCCCGGAAAAAGCCGACTACAGACGCCATAAAAAATGCGCCGGCCACTCGTACGTTCGTGGATCGTCGGAAATAACTAATTTGCATACCCGACGCGGAAAATGACGTGAACGCCACCCAGCGGACGCCGAAGTATTGCATCTTAGATCCGAAGGCGTACGAAGACGTACACCTGTCGGATCTAACCCAGAAGCCGTCGTATCTTGTTTTGAGGATTCAAAACAACGATATGACGCGGGAAATTTGAAAGTACGCCGGGGTATCAGTAGATACAACGGCGTACTCGCTCTGTGGATCTGCCCCTGTGGGTCTAACTTTAATTACTCCAAAAACTGGTGTCCCACGCTTGTGAGGGCTCTAGAAACCGGCATATTATCTAAGTAGTCAATAGCCGACAGTCCTAGCGTATTAGGCCACAGAAAAACTTTGTGCGTTCCCAACGACCTCCAAATCTTTTTCCCTGAAGGTGAAAACATAATTTGCCAAAACACAGAGCCTCATTTCATACATCTATCGACAATGAGCCCGGTAGTGGTGCGCCAAAAATAATCATTGATTTTGTGCGGTGTTACTCCATCCTCCTTCAATCACTATCATATTCCACATTGTAAGGAGGCAGCCATGGAATTAATGCCGGGAGTCTCTTCATCCCGCACCCCTTTTTATTTATTTAATACAACATTTCCCGAACTCTATTTTTCTGGGCAGCTCCCTGCTTTACTGACATTATTGATTTTCGCATCTTCATCGCCTTTCTTTAATTTTACCGGCGCACACTAGTAGTTTAAGATAATCCAGCTGAGATGGCTTTGTGTAAGGGACTGCAGCATCTTACACAGCGGGAGAGACTCTTACCAGACTCAGCCTATGTTTGCCTGGCTGGAAAACACACCGACGGCTGTAAATAGAATTGGAAGGGGGTCTGAACTACCCGCTGTCTCTTCTAATAATTTTAAAAAAAGATTAAAGGGAGGGGAAATGAAATATTAACAGGAACGGGTTGGAGGGGAGGGGGTGTAGAATTGAAGGTTTGGAGTACATGTCACTGGATTTGTCATGGGATGATAATATTTAAATATACAACTAAACAAGACGCTATGTTTAATAAGGAAAAACAGGAGCAACTTAACAAATAATGTATATTAAATATCCATATGAATGCAACTCCATATTTATTATAACTAATAATATTATATTTTTTAATTAAATAAAAAATGAATTATTACAATTATTTTAAAATATATTTCATTATTATTATAATTATTATTATTACTATTATTACAAATAAAGGCCCAGATTCACGTAGAATCGCGGCGGCGTAACGTATCATAGATACGTTACACCGCCGCAAGTTTTCATCGCAAGTGCCTGATTCTCAAAGCACTTGCATGAAAACTTACGCTGGCGGCCTCCGGCGTAAGCCCGCGTAATTCAAAGGGGCGTGTGCCATTTAAATTAGGCGCGCTCCCGCGCCGGACCTACTGCGCATGCTCCGTTTTGAAATTCCCGCCGTGCTTTGTGCGAAGTGATGTCATTTTTTCGAACGGCGACGTGCGTAGCGTACTTTCGTATTCCCGGACGTCTTACGCAAGAACAAAAAATGTTCAAATTTTGACGCGGGAACGACGGCCATACTTTATACAGCACATACGTGGGCTGTGTAAAGTTAGGGCAGCAAAAACGACGACTAACTTTGCGATGGGAAACTAGACTTAGCGACGTAGCGAACGCGAAAAACCGTTGTGGATCGCCGTAACTACTAATTTGCATACCCGACGCTGGTTTTACGACGCAAACTCCCCCCAGCGGCGGCCGAGGTATTGCATCCTAAGATCCGACAGTGTAATTCAATTACACCTGTCGGATTTTAGGGCTAACTATGCGTAACTGATTCTATGAATTAGTCGCATAGTTAGGAAGACCCTAAAACAGAGATACGACGGCGTATCAGGAGATACGCCGTCATATCTCTTTTGTGAATCTGGGCCAAAATGTATTAATTTAAATTATTAAAAAGTTACAAAAGCATAATTTCAGGTATAATATTTTTGCATAGTTACATTGGACCAGCTTGGATCAATGTAACGATGCATAATCCATACCTGTGGGATCCTTTTTTGTTAATTTTTTTATTTTAAAAGCCTGTGGTGTGTGAACACACTAAAAAAAAATCCACCCAGTGCAAAAAAGGGCACACACCAAAAAGTGAGACAAAAAGTGCACAGGGTATACATATGGTCCTCCAAAATGGAGGGACCTTGCCCTGATCCCCCGGGCGTTAGGCTCGAGACAGGGACTAGGGTACTTTCACATGGTCCATCTGGCTGAAGCCAGATGGACCCCGTTCTCTGGGAGGTCTGCCGGAACAGAACACCCCAAGTACTAGGAGGGGCTCCCCCAAAGGGAGACCCCATGACAGAGGGTGAACTAAGCCAGAAGGCCATGTCCACCCCCTCCCAAGAGTTTCAGGGCAGGCCCAAGGACCTACACCCTACTCATCAAACGTGAAACAAAATATACCTGTGGAATCCTTGTGGAAGTTGGAAATCACTGCAGGCACCACTGTTAGAGCGATCTCCACTAACCTTTGGGTCCCAGGAGGTCATCCACTTGGCACATTCTTTGTTTGGATGAGGTGGACAGGCCGGTAGTGATGTCTTGGTCTTCACCTCTTCCAATCAAAAAACACTTTGCAAAATGTTCTCTGAATGGCGCTTGTCTCTGAGCGTACAGAGAACATACACTTCCCTCAAACGGACGTACCCATACGTGTTCACTAACCACTTCCCTCAAACGGACATACCTATGCACCCTTGTGTTGAAGTGGTTACACCGGGGACATGGCTGCTGCTACAGTCATGACCCCAGTATCAATCTTTTCAGCCGGTGATGTTGAATAAAGTAAAAGCAATCCAAGTAGCTAAATAGCCGCTGGATTGATTTTAAATGTGGCGGAAGGGGTTCCACCCCTTCTGCCACCTTCCAGGGCTCTCCAGTCTCACCGGGAACACAGGACTGAGGCCAGTGGTTCTGTCAGCTGACCATAGAGATGACCAAGGACTGGAACTTCCCCGATCATCTCTATGGTCTAAGAAACCAAAAGCGATGAGTATTTTGTCACTTCTGGTTTCGGACTAATGTAAACAGGTCATTACCAGCCAGTGAAAGCATCTGATCAATCCAATCTTGGTTTGATCACATGCTTTTATGGGCAGAGGAGAGAGTAAAGAGAACCTGTCACTGCCCATGCTATCATGAGGAATGTTGTTCATTCCTTGTGATAACAATAAAAGTGATATAAAACATTATTTAAAGAGACAGTGTAAAAAATAACAAAATGTATATAAAATAAATAATAAAATATTAAACAGTAAGGCCCAGATTTTCGTAGATGGGCGCAAAAATGTGCGGGCGTAACGTATGTCATTTACGTTACGCTGCTGCAAGTTTTTCAGGCAAGTGCTTTATTCACAAAGCACTTGCCTGTAAAGTTGCGGCGGCGTAGCGTAAATCACCCGGCGGAATTCAAATTCGGCGGGTAGGGGGCGTGTTTCATTTAAATGAAGCGCGTCCCCGCGCCGAACGAACTGCGCATGTGCCGTTCTTATAATTTCCCTGCATGCATTGCTCTAAATGACGTCGCAAGGACGTCATTGGTTTTGACGTGGACGTAAATTACGTCCAGCACCATTCACGGACGACTTACGCAAACAACGTAATTTTATAAATTTTCGATGCGGGAACGACGGCCATACTTAACATTGGCTGCGTCTCATATAACAGGGGCAACTTTACGCCGGGAAAAGCCTAACGTAAACGTCGTAACTTTACTGCGTCGGCCGCGCGTACGTTCGGGAATTCACGTATCTAGCTAATTTGCATACTCGACGGGGAAATCGACGGAAGCGCCACCTAGCGGGGAAAAAAAATTGCAGTTACGATCCGAAGGTGTAAGAGACTTACGCCTGTCGGATCGAATGGATATCTATGCGTAACTGATTCTAAGAATCAGTTGCATAGATACGACGGCCCAGATTAGGACTTACGACGGCGTACATGGCGCTGCGCCGTCGTAAGCCCTTTGAGAATCTGGGCCTCAGTGTTGTGCCTTAAACATCATTAAAACATATTTTTCCCCCAACAAAAATTGTCTTTGAAAAACTTTGGTGAAAATACTGTGTGGCAAACGAAATCGCAACACCCACCATTTTATTCTCTAGCTGCTCGGCATGGGACCTGGAAGCTAGTGGAGACATTGTAGTAGCGGTACCTACTGCAATGATTTTTAGCTTCCACAGGGATCCCATGAGTATGACACATACATACCCATGGTCAAAGCTGGAACAATGCAACAATGTAACAATTTCAATACCTAAATGTTATCTTTAAATCCCCATACATTGACCAGTTTGGCTGTTTATCTCATGTCCATGGAAGGCCCAGATAGTGGGGTGGATTCAGTAAGCAATTGCGTCTGCGTATCCATAGATACGCAGCGCAATTGCTTAGTTGCGCCAGCGTATCGACTGCTCCTGATTCAGAAAGGTCGATATGCCGACTGCAGCCTAAGATATCACTGGCATAAGGCTCTTATGCCGTCATATCGTAGGCTGCATTCTTACGATGGCTGCTAGGTGGCGTTCCCGTAGTGGTCAGCGTAGAGTATGCAAATTGCATACTCACGCCGATTCACAACAGTACGCGCGCCCTGCGTTCGCATTTTACGTCGTTTGCGTTCGTCGGGTTCTGCGTAAGGCTGCTCCTGCTATTAGCAGAGGCAGCCAATGCTAAGTATACCCGTCGTTCCCGCGTCGCGATTTTTAAAAATTACGTCGTTTGCGTAAGTGAATCGTGAATGGCGCTGGACGCCATTTACGTTCACGTTGAAGCAAATGATGTCCTTGCGACGTCATTTACCGCAATGCACGTCGGGAAAGTTTCCCGACGGAGCATGCGCACTACGTTCGGCGTGGGAACGCGCCTAATTTAAATGATCCACGCCCCCTATGGGATCATTTAAATTACGCGCGCTTACGCCGGGCAGTTTTCCGGAGCGCACACGCAAATTACGGAGCTACTGCTTCGTGAATGAAGCGTAGCGCAGGTAATTTACGGAGGCGTAGCGTAAAAACGGTACGCTGCGCCTCCGTAGTAGTGCGCGCGCCTACCTGAATCCACCCCATAGATGACAGTTAACAGACAATAAATTGATGTCTGAAATTTCTGATTAGAATGATATTTAACCAAAATGCATCTATAGCCATATAGTCAAATAATATAATAAGCTAATCTGACCAATTAGACTAAACAAGTTATTGTAGCGATTGTCAATGACACTACTATATTTGGTCTGGACATCTAGAAATCAATGACCTTTGACAAAAGAATTAAAGGAGAAGTCCAGCCAAAGCTTGTATGGCTGGGCTTCTCCTATGGATCACAGGAGTGCAATTAGTTTTGCACTCCTGTGGCCCATTTCCAGCAGAGAGCGAGCTGAATTCCACTCTCTGCTGAAGTCACAGAAGTTGGTCCAGGCTTCGCATCATCATGACAATGAAAGTCGGGATCCACCAGGTCCCAGGACCGACACACGGCTTAGCCACTCAGTGAGCCGCTGAGAGCCTGAGTCGGCTGCTCTGCCCCCTCCACAGCCCAGTGCTCTAGGAAGCAAAGCAAAGAGCAGTGACTGACAGTCTGCAGCTCTCTGTTTGGGGAGCTGTCAGAACCGAGGGATCGGCGGTGTTCGATCGCTCGGTTCTCAGTATAGAAGCGCCAGGGGACAGATGCAGCATCGGACCGTTGCTGCATCCACCTAGGTAAATATCATTCAGGAAAAAAAAAAAAAACCTTACTTCTCTTTTCTCTTTAATAGCTGTAATAAAGTGTATGTAAACCCTAACAAGGAACTTAGTTGCGCCCTTCTGGTCTGTTAAATATATAATTTAAAGTGTTTTGGTATCTCTGTTTGATAAGTATAAAAAATAAAATACCCATAGATCCTGCCAGAAATCCAGAAATCCAGTGAGCTTGTAACTTTCTTTGCACCCTTCAGTGTTATTTCAAGCAGTGTTGTCATCCCTGCGTAGTTTCCTCTGTGAACTACAGAACATCTTTCCCATCTTTGTTGAGATGATGAGGGCTAATGGGTAGGGTGATCACATTTCCAAACTACCATTCAGGGACACTCTCCCTTCCCAAAAATCAGCTTGTGCTGTAACAGATGACATCACAGTGATTGGACACAAGAGGCGGGATTTATGATTTCTCCAATCATAAGCAGGAGGCTGGGTTTCTGCTCCTCCAAGCATTCCCAGCCAGGATAAGTACTTTCAGTGAGTAAAGCGGTGATGTGGCGGCCTTTTTTGGGGGCATCAGATTAGCCCGGGGGGTGGCTGTGTCAGTTTCATTCCGGGACACTGTATTGTCTAGACATGTGCATTCGTTTTCGTTAGAATGCATTTTCGTCCGAAAATCTTGTTTTTTCGTTATCTTTTAACAAACGAAAACCGAAAGATCCGACATAAAAAATGCTTTATTTTCGTTTTTGTTATGGTAAAAATTCGATATAGAGAGATTCGACATTATAGGGAAAAGATTTGACATCATAGAGAAAAGATTCGACATTATAGAGAAAAGATTCGCCACTATAGAAATAATAGATTTGACATTACAGAGAATAGATTTCGATTCATGAGAAAATAGATTCGACATTATAGAGAATAGATTCGACATTATTACTAGTCATACAACATTAGAATTCTTGTAGGCGGAATATTCGAACGGAAATGTACGATTCGACGTAAAGATTAGACGTCACGTTGAATATTTTTTGACCATTAGACATAAACCAACAAAGATTCGACGTTCCGGCGAATATTCTTTTGACCATTTGACAGAAACCAAGTATTATTGGATTTTCGGACGAAAGCTATTCCCCAACGAAAAACGAAATAAATCAAAACGATTTTCGGGAGTAACTAAATAAATGTATTTTCCAAACGAAAACGAAAAAATGAAATATTCCAGTCTGCACATGTCTAGACTATTGTCCCGGAATGAATGTGCCCGGGACAGACCTGCAAAATGCGGGACTGTCCCGGGCAATCCGGGACATGTGGTCACCCTACTAATAGGTTCAATGGTCCTAACACACTAAAGGCTGGCCATGAGCTGTAAGATTTCCCTTGTTCAGCCCTGTGGGTTGAAAGATCCTCATCCACGCTAAACAACAGGGGTGGTAGAATCTGTACTGCCAGCTACTGTATTCTGATAGGTAGCACCCATGGTTGTCAGAATATCCCATTGCAGGAGGGTGAATGGGAGGTTGCTGATGGGGCCACCCACAGCTCAAACTTCCTGATAAACCAGCTGAAATCTGCACTTTGTATGACCAGCTTTACTGTCCTAGGGCGGCAATGTTGCTCTTACACGCTACCTGGACCATGGCACATTTACTTTGGTGATAGAACAGAGGAAAAGTCACAGGAACCTTGGAGGTGTAAACTACAACCTTCATGTGATGTCCACGATGTTGTGTTCTCTTTGGGACACTCAATCAAATTGATTGTAATGATCAAGTAATTTTTTTGACTATTAAAGGGGTTGTAAAGGTTTGTTTATTATTTTCTAAATAGGTTCCGTTAACTGCTTGCCGACCAGCCGCGGCAGGTTCGGCTCTGCTGGGCGAGAGCATGTAGCTCTACGTCACCTCGCCCAGCAGCCAATAGGCGCGCGCGCCCCCCCGCTCGTCCCTGACTCCCGTGCGCGTGCGCGGCGGTCGCGAACGCCGCCGGGCACCCGCGATTGCTCGTTACAGAGCGAGAACCGGGAGCTATGCGTGTAAACAAACAGCTCCCGGTCCTGTCAGGGGAGAAATGCCTGACCGTCTGTTCATACAATGTATGAACAGCGATCAGTCATTTCCCCTAGTGAGGCCACCCCCTACAGTTAGAACACACCCAGGGAACATACTTAACCCCTTCCCCGCCCCCTAGTATTAACCCCTTCCCTGCCAGTGGCATTTTTATAGTAATCCAATGCATTTTTATAGCACTGATCGCTATAAATGGTCCCAAAAATGTGTCAAAAGTGTCCGAAGTGTCCGCCATAATGTCACAGTACCGAAAAAAAATCGCAGATCGCCGCCATTTCTAGTAAAAAAATTTTTTAATAAAAATGCCATAAAACTATCCCCTGTTTTGTAAACGCTATAAATTTAGCGCAAACCAATCAATTTTTACGAAAAATATGTAGAAGAATACGTATCGGCCTAAACTGAGGAAAAACATTTTTTTTATATATTTTTGGGGGATATTTATTATGGTAAAAAGTAAAAAATATAATTTTTTTTCAAAATTGGCGCTCTATTTTTGTTTATAGCGCAAAACTAAAAACTGCAGAGGTGATCAAATACCACCAAAAGAAAGCTCTATTTGTGGGGAAAAAAGGACGCCAATTTTGTTTGGGAGCCACGTCGCACGACCGCACAATTGTCAGTTAAAGCGACGCAGTGCCGAATCGCAAAAAGTACTCTGGTCTTTGACCAGCAATATGGTCCGGGGCTTAAGTGGTTAAGCTAGTGCATTGTTGGTTCACTTACCTTTTCCTTCAATTTGCCTTCTAAATGTTTTTTTTTTTCATTGTTTTCTTTTTCTGAAGTTCTCACTTTCTGTTCCTCCTCAGTAAGCTGTTCTGGCTGACTAACCCCCAGCCAGAATGGGGGTTAGTCAGCAGTAACTTGCTGTTACTGCATGTGTGCTATTTATTTGCACATAAACGTAGTTGCTGTTACTGCACGTGTGCTGTTTAATTGCACATAAACGCAGTTGCTGTTACCGCACGTGTACTATTTATTTGCACATAAACGTAGTTGCTGTTACTGCACCTGGGGGGAGTGGTGGAGGGGAAACTCATGCAAATTTTTTCAATGATTTTTTCAATGATTTTTATCCATATTGCAGAGACCAAACATTACATTAAAGCCGCAAGCAGTATTAAATTACTTTTTTCTGAGGCCCCGTACACACGACCAAACAT
Organism: Rana temporaria; assembly: GCF_905171775.1. Taxonomy (NCBI): domain Eukaryota; kingdom Metazoa; phylum Chordata; class Amphibia; order Anura; family Ranidae; genus Rana; species Rana temporaria. Next base: position 27,582,459 of record NC_053493.1, read on the forward strand.
GTATGCTGAAACTGGTCCGCGGGCCAGTTTCAGCATACATGTTCGGTCGTGTGTAGGCGCGAGCGGGCCGAATTCCAGCAAACATTTGCCCGCCGGGCCTTTTCCCAGCGGGCAAATATTCCTGGACGTGTTTTAAAACAGTCCGCTGGAATCCTGCCCGCTCGGACATGTACGGTCGTCAGTACAGACCTACCGTACATGTCCGAGCGCCCGCCGTCCCTCGCATGCGTCGAATGACTTCGACGCATGCGTGGAAGCCTTTAAATGGCAGGCCCGCCCACGTCGCCGCGTCATCGTCGCGGCGACGACGCGGACACGCCCCGCGTAGTGTTTACGCGCGGACTTCTGTACGATGGTTAGTACAACCATCGTACAGAAGCCCTCTGGCAGGCATGTACGGTGAAAACGGTCCGACGGACCGGTTTCACCGTACATGTTTGCTCGTGAGTACCCGGCCGTGAGTAATCTCATGTTGTGCAGGGACATTTCTAAACACGTGCCACTACCATAGACACCCAGCAGGTACCATATTTAAAGGAATTATTTTTTTTTCACTTTAAGCATCATTAAAATCGCTGCTCCAGAAAAAACTACAGTTTTTACAAGTTTTTTTTCCATTGATACATGTTCCCTGGGGCAAGACCCGGGTTCTCAAAGACGTTTTCCAACAATAACTTGAATATTGGGCTTTAAAATTAACACTTTTGAATTTGAACGTTTGAGTCCCATAGACTTCAATGGGGTTCTAAATGTTCGCGCGAACGTTCGGTCTGTTCGAACGTTCTGGTGCGAACCGAACGTGGGGGTGTTCGGCTCATCCCTAATCCTGAACTCTACACTATGTATGTAACGCACTCCTGAACCCTACAATCTGTACATAGCACACCCCAGATACAGCTGGCCCTTTGAGGGCAACCATACTGCTGATACCATACTGCTGATAAGAAACTGAGTTTGACACCCTTGCTTAGGCGGCCAAGAACACCAGGTAAGCATAAAGGGAAAAAAAGTCTAAATATGAAAACTAATGAATCCACCACAGCTAAGGACTGGTAAGCCAAATTATATAACATTTTTGTTGTTGGGTTTAACCGCTTAAGGACCACCGCACGACGATGTACGTCGGCAGAGCGGCACGGCTGGGCATAAGCACGTACAGGTATGTTGCCTTTAAGATCCCAGCTCTGGGTCACGGTCGCCCCGCCATGGGTACGCTGGCGACCCGGTCGTGAGCTCCGTGATATTGGGGGATATTTATTATAGCAAAAAGTAAAAAATATTGAATTTTTTTCAAAATTGTCTCTCTATTTTTGTTTATAGCGCAAAAAATAAAAACCGCAGAGGTGATCAAATACCACCAAAAGAAAGCTCTATTTGTGGGAAAAAAAGGACGCTAATTTTGTTTGGGAGCCACGTCGCACGACCGCGCAATTGTCAGTTAAAGCGACGCAGTGCCGAATCGCAAAAAGGGGCCTGGTCCTTTACCTGCATTTTGGTCCGGGGCTTAAGTGGTTAAAGCGACGCAGTGCCAAATCGCAGAAAGTGGCCCGGTCCTTTAGCTACAAAATGGTCCGGGGCTTAAGTGGTTAAATGTTCTTTAGTTTTCCATAAAATTAGGCCTATTACCAACTAGTGCTAATATTGGGTTACATGTGTTTGGCAAATAAAAAAAAATAAAAAAAATGAATAAAGTTGTTTGGTTAATGTATCTGTTTTCCCGTGATGTAAATGTAGTTGGAGATCTCTAAAGAAAAGAAGCTCATGTCAAGTCTCAGCGCTGTGGGGTTGACAGCTCGATTCTCCTCCTGCTTCGTTCATGAAATAGCTGTTTCTGTGCCACCAAGAGAGTCTAATCTGTATTGTCACACTGGTTATTTGATCCCTGCAGAACACCAAGTACCGGCAGCTTGGATGCTCCACACCTGTTCACTGCACTTTCACGGGTGACTAGAGAGGAAAAGCACGAGTCTTACAGCCTGAAACCTATGCAGCAATTTCCTAAAGCTTTTTTGAAGTGTGTTAATCTTCTCATTGAAAACGTCAGAAACATCACCAGTTGTCTGGGTTATTATTTCTCAAAGAAAATGTCCACCCAATTTATATTAAAGAAGAGAGCCGGCCTAGGTGGGGTTTTTTTTTTTTTTTTTTTTACTTGGTCTAGAAGTACGCTTGTTTTCAGCTTTTAAAAACTGGAGTATTTGTTTTTGCAGCAGGAGTTTGCATACCACCAGTTTTGGCACACACAATTTTGGCAATGCCATGCCATGGGCAAGGCATGGTGCAGGCAAAAGGGAAGGAGCATTGTCTGTAGACATGGGCGTCCGCTCCATAGGGCAAGGGGGACAATTGACCCCCCCCCCCCTGGAAAATCGATAAGGTGTTGAAGTCTCGTGGCCGCGGGCTGTCTGAGCCGTCCCAGGCCGGATGTCACACAGACACAGCGAGCAGAGTGAAGCCGCCTCCCCCTCCAGTGTTTATGTGTACACAGGGGGAGGGAACCTGCTGTGACCCGGCCGTGCTGATGGCTGATCTGAGGTACTGAATGGGATGGGGGGAGGGGAGGTCCGTCTGTGCTGAAGGGGTGGTCTGTGCGGAATGGGGGGCTGTGCTGAAGAGGGGGGTCCATCTGTGCTGAAAGGAGGGGTCTGTGCTGAAGGGGGGGGTCTGTGCTGAAGGGTGGTCTGTACATTCTCTAGGCTATATTTATATGGGCATGTGAAGCTGAATTATCTCAAGAGCTATTTCACACTGCCAACTGGCCGCGTTATCGGTAAAGCGTCGCTAAAAAGTGCTGGTTTACCATCGTTTTAGCTGCGCTATTTGGCCACTACCGGGGCGTTTTTAACCCCTGCTAGGGTTAAATGTGTATCGCCGCTGCGGAAGCGCCCCCCCCCCCCTGAAAAGATTTCAGCGGACGCCCATGTCTGTAGAGACTGGGGTCTAGCAAAACCAATGGGCATGAAGGCTGGCATGGACCAATGGATCTCCAGCCCAATGCTGCCTGCATAGTCCCAGTTAGGGATGACATTTTAATTTTCATCCATGTAGCGTTTACCATGTCATTTTTTTATGTCGATAGTTCACCAAACTGGAAAATTAAGTAGCCATTTTGTCGACCCACCAAGCCTTCCATGGTTTCAACCAGAAGTCATTAATTTAATGGTGGTATCACAACTAAATGTATGACTTCCTGTTCCTTTGGTTGCCAGGATGATGGTGCTTACCTGCATCCTAGCAACCAAGGACACTGTGCGGGCTGGCCATCTGCATCCACCAAGGATAAGTGTCTGAAATGGAATTAGAGGAGGAACCCAACTGTCATGTACCTGGGTGTATGGGTGCCAGGGTGCCGGGATGTTCCTGGTCCCACAGCTGCAGTCTTACTTGTTTTGCCACGGAGGAGCTCTGGAGTTATGGCAATGTTCTCTTAGTTTGATGCATCACCTTGGACTCACTAGCCCCACCTGCTGCCAGTTGTGGACAATCTACAATCAAAGCAGCCCATAAATAGCAGCACTTCCTGTCTCTCAGTGACCGTTTGTGTGGACTAGCTCCCTGGGTGTTGTGATAGCTTTGTGACTTTGATCTCCGTGTATGAACTTCTGCCTGAATTCCTGACTACTCCCTAGCCTGCTGATTTTGTACTTCACCGCCAGCTTGTGTATGACCTCTGCCTGCCTGGCCACTCTCTTGCCGACCTGACCTGCCTGACTAAGTTTTCGCCTGAATCCTCAGCACACAAGCTCCACTTCAAACACTATCTACCACAGGTACCTTTTTTGTTTTTTTTTATTGTTTTTTCATGGGATCCCTCCTAATAACCTGTAATTATTGCAACCAGAAGTCATTTATTAAATGGTGGTATCATCAGTGCAGGCCAGTCACCTACATCAACCAAGGATAAGGGTCTGATGTGGAATTAGACGGGGAACCTGACACCATATATTTTTGTTTTGTTTAATGTTTTTTTTTTTTATGGGGTCACTCCTAACAACCTGTACTTATTGCAACCAGAAGTCATTTATTTAACTACTTAAGGACCCCCTACCGACGATATACCTTGGCAGAATGGCACGGCTGGGCACATCCACGTACATGTACGTGGCTCTTTAAGCCCAGCTGTGGGGTCGCGCGCGCACCGCGGGCGCGTGCACGCGACCCGGTCCGAAGCTCCCTGACCGCGGGACTCGCGGACCCGATCGCCGCTGGAGTGCCGCGATCGGTCCCCGGAGCTGAAGAACGGGGAGAGCTGTGTGTAAACACAGCTTCCCCGTTCTTCACTGTGTCTTCGTGTGTTCCCTTTTATAGGGAATAACAATCGATGACGTCACACCTACAACCACACCCCCCTACAGTTGTAAACACACATGAGGTCACACATAACCCCTTCAGCCCCCCAAACTGCAACTGTCATTTTCACAGTAAACAATGCATTTTAAATGCATTTTTTGCTGTGAAAATGACAATGGCTCCAAAAATGTGTCAAAATTGTCCGAAGTGTCCGCCATAATGTCGCAGTCACAAAAAAAATTGCTGATCGCCGCCATTAGTAGTAAAAATTTTTTTTTATAAAAATGCAATAAAACTATTCCCTATTTTGTAAAGGCTATAAATTTTGCGCAAACCAATCGATAAACGGTTATTGCGATTTTTTTTTTACTAAAAATAGGTAGAAGAATACGTATTGGCCTAAACTGAGGAAAAAAAATAATGTTTTATATATTTTTGGGGGATATTTATTATAGAAAAATAGAATACGTATCGGCCTAAACTGAGGAAAAAAAATAAGAATATGTTTTTTGGGGATATTTATTACAGCAAAAAGTAAAAAATATTGAATTTTTTTCAAAATTGTCGCTCTATTTTTGTTTATAGCGCAAAAAATAAAAACCGCAGAGGTGATCAAATACCACCAAAAGAAAGCTCTATTTGTGGGAAAAAAGGACGCCAATTTTGTTTGGGAGCCACGTCACACGACCGCGCAATTGTCAGTTAAAGCGACGCAGTGCCGAATCGAAAAAACTGGCCGGGTCCTTTAGCTTCCTAAAGGTCCGGGTCTTAAGTGGTTAATGGTAGTATAACTACTGCAACAAAATTGCATGACTTCCTGTTCCTTTGGTTGCCAGGATGCTGGTGGCTGACTGCATCCTAGCAACCAAGGACACTGTTTAACTGTGTTAAATCCCAAAAAACAAACATGAAACCTGCATAAGGGGATCTTTTTGATATTGATCTTACTCGTAAACGGATTACGCCATACAGTTTGTCAAGAGAACATTAATGACAATAGACAGAAGGTCGCTTAAATGTCCCTTTTAAAATCTTTTTAGGAGGGGCGGTATTACCATGATCATCAGGAACTGGGCTTTTCCAGTTTTGCCGGGGGAATTACTCTCGGGCCCCCACAGCCTGCGGGCACCTTGATTTCTGTTCCAGCCGGTACTAGCCTTCCAAGTCCCCAGGAAAGTTCATATGCTGACTGTAATTCTGCTTTCCATTTTCATTATTGACTTTTCCCATAAGGGAAATTTGCCCTTGTTGGTGGTGGTCATAAAGACAGGGGCCCAGATTCAAGAAGCAATTGCGTCTGCGTAACTATAGTTACGCAGCGCAATTTCTTACTTGCGCCGGCGTTTCGAATGCTCCTGATTCAGGAACCTCGTTACGCCGACGGCAGCCTAAGATATGACTAGCATAAGGCTCTTATGTCAGTCATATCGTAGGCTGCATTCTTACGTTGGCCGCTAGGGGGCGTTCCCGTTGTGGTCAGCGTATAGTATGCAAATTGCATACTAACACCGATTCACAACCCTACGCGAGCCCTGCATACGCAGTTTACGTTGTTTGCGTACGTCGGGTTTCGCGTAAGGCTGCTCCTGCTAATAGCAGGGGCAGCCAATGCTATGTATACCCGTTGTTCCCGCGTCGCAAAGTTTAAATTTTACGTCGTTTGCGTAAGTGAATCGTGAATGGCGCTGGACGCCATTCACATTCACTTTGAAGCAAATGACGTCCTTGCGACATCATTTGCCGCAATGCACGTCGGGAAAGTTTCCCGACGGAGCATGCGCACTATGTTTGGCGCGGGAACGCGCCTAATTTAAATGATCCACGCCCCCTACGGGATCATTTAAATTACGCGCCCTTACGCCGGGCATTTTTGAGGAGCGTCCACGCAAATTACGTGGCTACTGCTTCGTGAATGAAGCGTAGTGCAAATAATTTGCGGGGGCGCAGGGCAAAAACGGGACGCTTCGCCTCCGTAAGGAGTGCGCAGCGGTACCTGAATATGCCCCAGGGAGTAAGAGAAATTTTTAAATGGACGAGACGATAAAAAAAAAAACTCTACCCCTTCATAATCCATAAAAAATGTTTTTTCCTGGAATTGCATCCACCAGCACAAAGTTTGAGGAACTTCACATAAAACTGCTGTGCAGCTCATTGATTGCCATGTGCAGCCATGTTAGACAAGTGTAGCACCCTCTAGTGCTAGAATTGTAGATACACCTATTTGGTGTTTAAGTGTAGGTACATTTTTCTGTCTGTGTTTTTGTCCTGGGTTGGGCAGAAATCCAGGGAGAGCTGGATGATTCACAGGCAGCGTCACTGAGACCTCCCCCGCTATTTCTCAAATGTTCTGGTACCTTCTAGAAGAATGGCAGGGGAGGTAAGGTGGAGTTACCTGGGGAGACGGGGAGTTGCCTGGGGAGTTGCCTGTTCTGAAGGCCCTGACCAATCCCCAACTAGGATTGGCAGGGGGCAAATCCCCTCAAATACTCAGGGTCTGGGGAGGAATTTTTAAGGTGGAAGCTGGAGATGGAGTGTTAGGCTGTCGTGGCTTTTGAGGGAGCTCCCAAGTCTGGGGGGGGGGGGGCTGACCTTGTGCACTCGCATTGTGTGTAGTCCACTGTATCACTCGGCCCCCGCCCCTCGGAGTGCCGCATCACCGGACGTGATTGGCAGTAGCACCAGCCAATGGCTGCGCTGCTTTCAATCCATCCGCTCTAGCCAATCAGCGGCCAGGCTGAGCGGCCAAGAGGATGTCGGGCCGAGCGCGGGACTTTCAAGGGGTCAGGTGAGTATAACGGGGGGCCGGGGGGGCCGGTATACTCTGAAGTTTTTTCACCTTAACCACTTAAGACCCGGACCTTTAGGCAGGTAAAGGACCTGGCCAGTTTTTGCGATTCGGCACTGCGTCGCTTTAACTGACAATTACGCGGTAGTGCGACGTGGCTCCCAAACAAAATTGGCGTCCTTTTTTTCCCCACAAATAGAGCTTTCTTTTGGTGGTATTTGATCACCTCTGCTGTTTTTAATTTTTTGTGCTATAAACAAAAATAGAGCGACAATTTTGAAAAAAATGCAATATTTTTTTACTTTTTGCTATAATAAATTTCCCCCAAAAACATATAATTTTTTTCCCTCAGTTTAGGGTGATACGTATTCTTCTACCTATTTTTGGTAAATAAAATCTCAATAAGCGTTTATCGATTGGTTTGCGCAAAATGTATAGCGTTTACAAAATAGGGGATAGTTTTATTGCATTTTTATTAATAATTTTTCTTTTTTTACTACTAATGGCGGCGATCAGCGATTTTTTTTCATGACTGCGACATTATGGCGGACACTTCGGACAATTTTGACACAGTTTTGAGACCATTGTCATTTTCACAGCAAAAAATGCATTGAAAATGCATTGGGGTAGATTCAGATAGAGATACGACGGCGTATCTCCTGATACGCCGTCGTATCTCTGAGATCCAACGGTTGGATCTATGCGCCTGATTCATAGAATCAGGTTCCGCATAGATCTCCCTAAGATCCGACAGGTGTAAGTGACTTACACCGTCGGATCTTAGGCTGCAATCTCCCGCTGGCCGCTAGGTGGCGCTTCTGTTTGTATACGCGACGAATATGCAAATGAGGAGATCCGCCGATTCAGAAACGAACACCCGACCGTCGTTTTTTTTTTACGTCGCTTGCGTTCGGCTTTTTCCGGCGTATAGTTACCCCTGCTATGTGAGGCGTATCCTATGTTAAGTATGGCCGTCGTTCCTGCGCCGAGTTTTGAATTTTTACGTCGTTTGCGTAAGTCGATTCAGAAGACGGCCGTTTACGCTGACGCCGAAACCAATGACGTCCTAGTGACGTCATTTGGAGCAATGCACGCTGGGAAATTTAGCCAGTGCCGCATGCGCAGTACGATCGGCGCGGGGACGCACCTGATTTAAATAGTAAACTCCCCCTAGCTGCGGAATTTTAATTCCGCCGGGGGATTTACGATCTGCCGGCGCAACTTTAGTGGCAAGTGCTTTCTGAATACAGCACTAGCCTCAAAAACATGCGCTGGCGGATCGTAAATAAGATAGATTACGTGGATCTAAAGATCCGCTGATCTATCTGAATCTACCCCATTGTTTACTGTGAAAATGACAATTGCAGTTTGGGAGTTAACCACAAGGGGGCGCTGAAGGGGTTAAGTGTGACCTCATCTGTGTTTCTAACTGTAGGGGGGTGTGGCTGTAGGTGTGACGTCATTCCCTATATTAGGGATCACACGATCGATGACGGCGCCACAGCGAAGAACGGGGAAGCCGTGTTTACACACAGCTCTCCCCGTACTTCAGCTCCGGGGACCGATCGCGGGACTCCAGCGGCGATCGGGTCCGCGGATCCCGCGGTCACGGAGCTTCGGACCGACCCACGGCTGGGCACTTAAAGAGGACGTACCTGTACGTGCTTGTGCCCAGCCGTGCCATTCTGCCGACGTATATGTGCAGGAGGCGGTCCTTAAGTGGTTAATGCATAGAATGCATTAAGGTGAAAAAACGTTTTCTTTACAACTCCTTTAACTATCACTTTAATAAAACTTATTTTTACATAAAATTTCTGTTTACTGTCCCGTTTTGTGCCATGCCCCTTTAAGGCTCTGCCTTACATGTTACATAAAGGTGACTTTGTACTTGCAATGTTTGGAGAATTGTGCTTGCTGACTCTGTACGCGTTCTCCGCTAAATAAACATCCCCGAAAAAAGAAAACCCTTACTGCGAAATGTATGTTACCCCATCCCAGCCAATAAACACCACAACTAAAACAACACAGGACTGGCTACGGCTTAAACTCGCTGGAGCTTCTAAATCACCCTGCTAACATTACCGACATCCACCGTTTCTAGAGTGTAAACACAACTTCCTTTTTACAAATTCTTTTACACAAGGGCCACCAACTGCTGCCAACCACAGGAATAACTACACGCATAAATCCAAACTTGTCCCAGGCAGGGGAAAAAAAGTCATCGCTGCTTAGCTAAAAAACAAGCTTAGCCAAGTTCACAGCAAACACCTACGGGATGCACTTCAAGGGGTGCCATGGTTCAGGGTGCACACAAGTAAAGGTTCTGTACTTTAAGGTTGGCAGAACTGCAACTCTGGAGATTGGCATGGGCTCCGTGGCCTGGAGATGTGAAGTGGAGATGAGTTCCTGGAGTGGTGGCAGAGAGGGACCAAGCACCGGGGTATAAACTGGAGCAAAGCTCAACATTTGTTTTTGTTTTTTATCAAGCTCAGGAGCTAGAGGAGAACTGGAGATGAGTTCCTGGCAGTGTTGCCAACCGTCCGTATTTTTACGGACAGTTCGTAAAAACGGGCACCTTTTCCCCCCGTTCGTAAATGTCCGTAGTTGCAGGAATGTGCCAGTAAAAATAGCCGAGATCGGTTCGGCTTGGAACTGCGCATGGAGATTGGAGGCAGGGGGGTGATGGTGGCTGCGGTGGCACCGCAGAGCTAGATGGAGGCAGGGGTAGATTGGAGGCAGGGGGTGTTAGTGGCAGGGATGATTGAAGGCAGGGGGTGTTGGTGGCACCGCAGAGGGGGATGTTGGCACCGTAGAGGGTGGGGGATGGAGACAGGGGTTGTTGGTGGCACCGCAGAGGGGGATGGAGGCAGGGGGCAATGGAGGCAGGAGGGGATTGGAGGCAGGGGGTGTTAGTGGCAGGGGATGATTGAAGGCAGGGGGTGTTGGTGGCACCGCAGAGGGGGATGTTGGCACCGTAGAGGGAGGGGGATGGAGGCAGGGGACGATGGAGGCAGGGGGTGATTGGAGGCAGTGGGAGATTGGAGGCAGAGGGAGATTGGAGGCAGAGGGAGATTGTGGCACAGAAGAGGGGGGTGAAGGCAGGGGGTGTTGGTGGCAGAGGGGGGTGGAGGCAGGGGGTGATGTGACTAAATAATTTGCCCTTATAATATCGAAAATAACAAAAATATTTTTTTTACCTTAATATCTACCTTCAATCACATTGCTATATGCCTAGCGTACTTATTTGTAGCCTAAATACTGAAATTTGCACCTAAAAATGTAATTTAGTAACTTTTGTGAAATGCCAGTAAAAACGTGGCTGCGCCAGTAAATTTCAGGTGTTGTGCCAGTAAATTTTAAACTGGTAGGTTGGCAACACTGGTTCCTGGAGATTAACTAGAAGCAGAGGGGAAATGATATTATGAAATGTAACCACCGGGTGGTGGTTAAATGGTGGTGGAATACTTGAAAAAGTATTCATACCCCTTGAAATTTTCCACATTTTGCGTACCTCCCAACGGTCCTTGATTTCTAGGGACTGTCCCTGATTTGGAGCAATGTCCCTCATTCCTCCTCATTTGTCTCTCATTTTGGTTTGATCTATCTGGATGTATATAAAATGTACTTTGTATCTATCAAAAAGTATTTCCCAGTGCTAAAATTTTCATCTGATTTCTAAATGGCTGCATTTGTAAATTCCAAAAGCCAATATAAAGGAATAGTAGTGGTAAAAACAGCACTTGTGGGTTTAACCAATCTTGTTTTTTTTGTACAATTCTCCTTTTAGGCCTCGTACACACGACCGGATCTGTCCGATGAAAACGGTCCGCGGACCGTTTTCATCGGACATGTCCGCTGGGATCATTTGGTCTGATGGCTGTACACACCATCAGACCAAATTTCCCGCGGACAGGATATGCGGTGACGTGGCCACGCTGTGGCCGCGACGATGACGCGCCGACGTGCGCGACCCTGGAAGGTCAATGCTTCCACGCATGCGTCAAATCACTTCGAGGCATGCGAGGGCTTTCGGCCGAGTGGACATGTCCGGTGAGTCGTACAGACGACCGAACATGTCCGACGGACAGGCTTCCAGCGGACATGCTAAGAAACATTTGTCCGCTGAAAACCTGTCCAATCCGCCGGAAAATTGTCCGGTCGGCCGTACACACGACCGAACATGTCCGCGGAAACTGGTCCGCCGGACCAGTTTCAGCGGACATGTTCGGTCGTGTGTACGAGGCCTAAGGGGTGTGACAAGGGGTGTGTCCTATTCCAGGATGCCCCCTAACACACAGCTCCTCTCTCTATCTTTCTCTATCTTGCTCCCAAAACTGCACTGGGTTTCTAAGGCGTAAGCCGGCGTAGGTGGAAGTGGGCGTGAGCCATGCAAATGAGGCGTGACCCCATGCAAATGATGGGCCGAGCGCCAGACAGATACCTGACGCATGCGCCGTCCCGTGGACGCATCCCTGTGCACATGCTCAGAATCACGTCGGAACAACTGCCTAAGATATACGTCCAATCACTGCCTACGGCGTGAACGTAACCTACGCCCAGCCAGACACACGTCCAATGTAAACTACGTAGACTTGGGTTCCCTGGTGCAGCCCTTTGCATGGATGCTGCTGAGTTACACCTCCTTTATGGGGCATAACTTTACGCCGGACGTATAACTTACACGCACTGCGTCGGACGCACGTATGTTCGTGAATCAGCGTATTTTCCTCATTTGCATATTTGAATGGCTGATCAATGGGAGCGTAAATATGCGCCCAGCGTAAATGTGCGACCACCCTATGCCGGCGTAAGCAAGTTACATCGGAAGACTGAAGCCTTTTTTTAGGCGTATCTTAGTTTGTGGGTTCGGCGCACAGATACGACGGCGCATATTTGCACTTACGCGGCGTATCTCGAGATACGTCGGCGCAAGTGCTTTGTGAATCCGGGCCATAGACTCTAAAACTAAATATAAATCGGCTTGATCGGCTGTTCGTAATAGTAACCTGGAAGCAATGACATCACTTCCAGTTTACTTGGAAACCATCAGTGCCATTTTTTGAAAATCGACAGCATTCAGAAACACCCGTCTTGGTATTTTTGAAAGCTTTTAACTGGGATTTGGGGCCTTAAGAAGACCTGTCACTGCCTATTGCTGTCACGAGGATGTTTACATTCCTTGAGACAGAAATAAACGTGATCTAAAAAAAAAATGAAAGCCGCAGTGTAAAATAAAAATAAATAAGTAAAATAATAATAAAACATTTTTTAACCACTTAAGCCCCGGACCATATTGCTGCCTAAAGACCCAAGGGGTTTTTACAGTTCGGGACTGTGTCGCTTTAACAGACAATTGCGCGGTCGTGCGACGTGGCTCCCAAACAAAATTGGCGTCATTTTTTCCCCACAAATAGAGCTTTCTTTTGGTGGTATTTGATCACCTCTGCGGTTTTTATTTTTTGCGCTATAAACAAAAATAGAGCGACAATTTTGAAAAAAATGCAATATTTTTTACTTTTTGCTGTAATAAATATCCCCCAAAAACATATATAAAAACATTTTTTTTCCTCAGTTTAGGCCGATACGTATTCTTCTACCTATTTTTAGTAAAAAAAATCGCAATAAGCGTTTATCGATTGGTTTGCGCAAAATTTATAGCGTTTACAAAATAGGGGATAGTTTTATTGCATTTTTATTAATTTTTTTTTTTTACTACTAATGGCGGCGATCAGCGATTTTTTTCGTGACTGCGACATTATGGCGGACACTTCGGACAATTTTGACACATTTTTGGGACCATTGTCATTTTCACAGCAAAAAATGCATTTAAATTGCATTCTTTATTGTGAAAATGACAGTTGCAGTTTGGGAGTTAACCACAGGGGGCGCTGTAGGAGTTAGGGTGCACCTAGTATGTGTTTACAACTGTTGGGGGGTGTGGCTGTAGGAATGACGTCATCGATCGTGTCTTCCCTATAAAGGGAATGACGCGATCGATGCGCCGACACAGTGAAGCACGGGGAAGCCGTGTTTACATACGGCTCTCCCCGTTCTTCAGCTCCGGGGAGCGATCGCGACGGAGCGGCTATAAACAAATAGCCGCGCCGTGGTCCCGGATCGCTCCCCGAGCGGACCCGACCTCCGCATGTAGCGGGGGGGGGTCCCGATCGGACCCCCCACCCGCTAATAGGCGAGGATGTACCTGTACGCCCATGTGCCTGTACGTGCCATATTGTGGACGTATATGTACATGCGGGGGTCGGGAACTGGTTAAAGCACCTCTGTCCTCCCATGCTTGAAGGCAAATGCGCGCAAACAGTGATCATGCCACACATGTGAGATATCACCACGAACGTCCGATCATTGGCAGTAATTCTAGCACCAGACCTCCCCTGTAAATCTAAAGTGGTAACCTGTAAAAGCATTTAAAGCGTTGCCTATGGATAGTAAAATGTAAGCTGTTTGTCAATGTTGTGCGCAATTTTAAAGTGTGACATGTTTGGTATCTATTTCCTTCATCTTTGATATTTTTTAAAAAATTTGGGTTATGTATTATGGGCCAGATTCACAAAAGAGATACGACGGCGTATCTCCTGATACGCCGTCGTATCTCTGTGATCCGCCCGTCCTAACTATGTGGCTGATTCATAGAATCAGTTACGCATAGATAGCCCTAAGATCCGACAGGTGTAATTGACTTACACTGTCGGATCTTAGGAATGCAATTCTATGCCGGCTGCTAGGTGGCGAGGCCATTGCGGTTGGCGTAGAATATGCAAATGACTACTTACGGCGATCCACGAACGTCCGCGTTACCCGTCGCTCTAATTTACGTTGTTTCCGTCGAGATACGCGTCGTAAAATTAGGGCTGAGCCCTAGGTGTTCTAAGCCATGTTAAGTATGGCCGTCGTTCCCGCGTCAAAATTTACCACGTTGTTTGCGTAAGTCGTCCGTGAATGGCGCTGGACGCCATTTACGTTAACGTCTAAACAAATGACATCCGTGCGACGTCATTTAGCGCAATGCACGTCGGGTAATTTTCCCGACGTGCGTTCCCGCGCAGTACGTTCGGCGCGGGAACGCGCCTAATTTAAATGGTGCCCGCCCCATTTGAATTAGGCGGGCTTGGGCTGCCGCGGAGCAACGTAAATGTATCAGAATCTGGCCCTATGTTTTCTTGCATTAAAATTCAAAAGAATTGATTTTTTTCACCAAAAATAAAATTGTGTTAGAAAAAAACACTGTGCAAATACCGTGTGACATAAAAAAAATTGCAAAACCCACAAATTTATGCTCTGGGGCCTCCGCTTTAAAAAAATATAATTTTCTAGAAAAAAATACTGGCAGAAAAGCTCAGACTTGAAGTAATTTTTTTTTCTCACAAGTCTTATCAATAATCATAAAAATATGCACTCAAAGTGTGGAGTCAGAACACCTCTATGGGTTGTTAGAGGGTCCTGGCCACACCCAAACCCAGGCCCAAGTTCACGCCCCCCCCCCCCCCCCTCAAAAGCCTCGACAGCCTAACACTCCATCTCCATCTTCCACCTGATTACAACTCCTCCCCAGCTGGGCTGGCCCTGAGTATTTTTAGGGGGCCTGCCCCCTGCCAATTCTAGTTGGGGATTGGGCAGGAGCCTCAGAATATTTCAGGTAGCTCCACCTCTCCTTTCCTCCTACCCTTCCAAAAGATTCTAGCATGTTCTGGGAGGAGAAGGGGGTCTCAGTGATGCTGCCTGTGAGTCAGCTAGGTCCTCCTGGCTTCAGGGGCGGACTGACCATTGGGACTCTCGGGGACCCCATGCTCGAGCGCCCCATGCCACTAGGGGGCCCCATCAAGGTTGCCAGGCTCAATAAAACCAGGGACAGTATGCAAATATCTGTGTTTTTTTTTTTACATCTGTCCCTGATATGTCCGAAACCGACATGCTTTTAATGTCAAAATTCTGAGATTTTAGCTGCCCTGCCTCTGCACTGCCTCCTGGCGTGGTGGCCATCTGTAAGCCTGGGGGCCCCATAATCTTCTATTGCCCGGGGGCCCCATGATTTGTCAGTCCACCCCTGCCTGGCTTCCTGCCACCCCAGAACCAAAACAGACAAGCTTGGCCACCAGCCAATAGATACAACAAAGTATAGTATAGTGTACACACTCCCTGGGCAAGAAAAGGACCTCACAGGCAGGCGGCAAGACCAATCCCAAATTGGAGGCACGGGCAAAATATATACTGGCCGAAAAACAGTATGTAAAAATAGTGCCACTGTGTAAGGTGTTCTTTCCAAGTAAAATGGTTATACCCTTGCCCAAACTAATATTAAACAGGTACTTACTAGAAATCACCAGTAAGTAGGTATCTACCAATGGTTGGGTATGTACCACCAAGCCAAGAGAGGTGTCACAAAGCTGAGCGAATTACAGTTCACAGAATCCTACAAGATAATCAATAGGGAAGGGAGACCCCCATAAGAGATGGACTCAAATAAAATAATTTTCTAGATTGTGGTTACTAAGATGCAAGACATAAAAAATTATTTTAACAGGCCACTAATGGTACATCAGAAGTGGCCATAAGCATAGGCTTCTCCATACAATCATCTGCAGTGTGTAGAGTTGTAATTGATCCCGCAACCGTACACAGGGCCGCACAAAAGGTAAGGTAGGAACGGAGTTCCTGCACTTTTTTCACAGCAGGAACTCAGTTCCCTTTGCAGGACTAGAGCAGCCGAGAGCAGCCGAGCCGCCCGAGCCAATCCTTCACTAAGCAGCGATGCCCAGCTCGAGTCACTGTCAGGGGCAGGCGCACCTTAGTAATCCTTTATGTTACTGGCCGCTTCCTGTATATGGATTCATTGGGTAGTGTGCGGGTATTCCGTCACTTCCTCAATGCCGCAATGTCTCCTGGGAGCTTTTGTCATTGTTCCCAGGAGACATTGCGGAGGTCTGCCGCGAGTGATCGCGGGATTTAGAAAGAACTTGCTTACAGTGGTACAGTGGATCGTATCATTTTTTTTTTTGGTGGGAGTTCCCACACTTTTTTTCCCCAGGACTTGACCCCTGGACTCAACTATATACAGTCAGTATATACGGTCTCTTCTCCTCAACCTCCAGCACATACACTTTTTTGCAAACTATCACTCCCAAGACCAGCTAGCACTGATGTGGGGATCTGACTCTGTCAGACCCAAAGCAAATGCCCTTTGCAGGCAGGGACCGCAGCCCCTATGGTGTAGCAAAATAAATGGTAGTCCTTAGTAATAGCTGTCCTACATGTGGCTACTACTCCCAGTACCCCCTCTTCAGGCACTGCCAGCCCTCCTGGCTACAGTTGCCCCTTTCCACTGCCCGTGCCACCACAGTCCTCCTGACTGGCTCTTTATCCATCCCAGTCCTCTCAAGCTTGCCTCCCAGTCTTTCTGACTGTGTGTCCCTCACCAGCCCTCTTGGCTGTTCCTGTTCCTCCTGGAGACTTGCCCGTCAGTGTCCTCCCACTGTCCTCTGCTTGCTCCCAGTGCCTCCTGGCCAGGACACCTCTGTGGGTTTTTGGAAGGTCCCGTCCGAACCCTAGCCCAGAACCAAGGACCCTGACACGTACCTTGGAGATGAGCCTGAAGTGCAGAGGGAGACCTCTCGTACAGCCCGGAAGCACAGTGAGGTATGAGTACCTGCTGGGTACTCTAAGACCGGAGATAATGACCACTGAGAGAGGCTGGAGCTGGCAGGAGTGCAGAGGATGCAGGTCCGCTGGACGCAGGTTAGCAGGATGCAGGTCAGCTGGATGCAGATCAGAGGGATGCAGGTCAACTGGATGTAGGTCAATTGGATGCAGGTCAACTGGATGCAGGTCAGCGGGATACTGGTGCACCAGAGAAAAGCATGTGCGCACAGGTGCAAACGGCAGGCAGGAGAGGGGTCAGACAAGCCAGGTCATACACAGAGAATCAGTGCAGGCAGAGGATGGTCAGAGTTCAGGCTGGTTTTGGCAACGGAAGATCAGGCAGACAGGTAAACAGAGCAGGGTTAAGGAAGTCAAATGTCAGGACTGGAGACAGCAGCAAGGTCAGAGAGCCAGGTCAGTATCAGATCAGGTGCAGGTTCAGAGTCAGGTCTCAGGATAAGCTGCAGATAAAACAGCAGTAGGAGCCCCCTTTTATAGGCCACTGGGTGCCAAGGCATTGGCGCACGTCTGTTTATCGTTGTAATCCTGCTGGCTGGGATGCGCCTGAGCCCTGTTACAGGTCTAAGAGGCGTGCGTCCATGACAGACCCCCCCCCCCAGACTGGGGAGCTCCTTTAAAGGCCCCAATAGCCCAACACTTCATCTCCAGCTTCCACTGAACTCTCCTCCACAGCTGGGCTGACCCCAAGTATTTGAGGGGGCCTGCCCCCTGCCAATCCAAGTTGGGGATTGGTCAGGGCCCTCACAACACTCCAGGCAGCTCCACCTTACCTCCCCTCCCATATTTCTAGAAGGTTCCAGCACATTCTAGAAATAAGGGGAAGGTCTCAGTGATGCTGCTTGTGAGTTATCCAGCTCTCCCTGGATCTCTGCCTTACCCAGGAAAAAACACAGACAGACTTGGCTGCCAGTCAAGTCTGCACAAATTTACCTACTCTAAACAAAAATGTCACCATTTCACCAAATAGTATTTTGACCTTTCCCTGGCTTCTGCCCATAGCACCTAGGTGAGGGTGTCATCATCCTTCTGGTGAGATCTCGGGATTGTAGAGTACTAAAAATCAGATGATCCTAGTACTGAAAAAATTGGAGTACTTAGTGCTCCCTGGGATCTCATCCGAGGTTGATGACATCATCCCCTGCACCAGAGATGCCAAAGTAAAGTTGAGTATAATATCTTATTTTCCCCTTACAGGTTTCTTTAATGGGTTTACCTATAGCAGTGATGGCGAACCTTGGCACCCCAGATGTTTTAAAACTACATTTCCCATGATTCTCAGCTACACTTCAGAGTGCGCCATGTTTATTTTTTTTCAGCTTGCTTGCGCCCCCCCAAAATTTTCAGCACCAGCCGCCAGTGGTACCCAGTGTGCCTCTCTGTCCTCGTCGCACTGTGTCCCTGGTTATCTGAAAGGTTGCAAATGTTTCGACAGGGGCGCAGTTTCAGTGCTTGCCATAGGCGCCATTTTCACTAGATACGCCTCTGGCTAGAGGGACTGATCTGTGTCACAGCCAAGAACTGAACAGATGCAGAGGCGGCTCTAGGCTTTGTGAGGCCTTATGCCGCGTACACACGACCATTTTTCGGGTTGTAAAAAATTATGTTTTTAATGGTCTAGAATAAACGACTTTTTTTTCAACCCGATCGTTAAAACGGCCTTGCCTACACGCGATCGTGAAAAAAAAATGCTCTAGCAAAGTGCGGTGACGTACAACACGTACAACGGCACTATAAAGGGGAAGTTCCATTCAGATGGCGCCACCCTTGGGGCTGCTTTTGCTGATTTCATGTTAGTAAAAGACGATTCGCGCTTTTCAGTCTGTTACAGCGTGATGAATGTGCTTACTCTATTATAAACGCTAGTTTTACCAGAACGAGCGCTCCCGTCTCATTACTTGCTTTGAGCATGCACGTTTTTTTCACGTCGTTAAAGCCCACACACGACCATTTTTTAACAACGTTAAAAACGACAACGTTAAAAACTTTGTGAAAATTTAGAGCATGTTCGAAATTTTTAATGGCCATTTTTTACATCGTGAAAAATGCTCTGGAGCCCACACACGATCGTTTTTAATGACATAAAAAAAAAAACGTCATTTTTTACAACCCGAAAAACGGTCGTGTGTACGCGGCATTAGGCAAAACTTAGAAATGAAAAATGGCTGCAGAAAATGCACAGATCTAGCACACAGGTGATCAGCACCACTTCCAGGGCACCCTCCTCACCCATCAGACATATTCAGCCAATGCAAGAGGGGGGAGAGAGGAGGAGGTGAGAAAGAGAGAGGGGTAATAGAGAGATCCGATGACGCAGACATTAGTATTGATCACAGGCAAATTAGGCGCCCGCGAGGCCCCTGTGAGTGCGAGGCCTTAGGCGACCGCCTAATTAGAGCGCCGCCTCTGAACAGATGACAGGATTTACAATATTGTGTCATATATGACACAATATCTCGTTCTAAGAAGTAGATGGTGACCCTAGGCCCTAGGCTGCACATGTCTAGTGCGACACTGACACCATATACTCCTCTTGGCTCCCGCTCGGACCGGTCTTTCATGCCCCGCTGGATATTTAGCCTACAAGCTATCCAGATTTGCTGGCTACCAATCCCGGTCTCGTTATTGTGACCTCTTTTGGAGTATTTTTGGTCGCCGGACATAAACTTTTTTCTACCCTTACATTTTTGTGCATTAGCCTGAAATTCTTTACACGCATATATCTTGATGTTTTAAACTACCTGTCACTAGCCTACCAGGCAGGTCAGGTAACATCACTGTATATGCCATATGACTATTCTCGATGGTTTGTTCTACACATTCCTGCGGAGACTTATCGTACTTACCGTTATGCTCCTGATGAAGCGTTTTTTGAACGCGAAACATGTTTAGTAAAAGCGAGTAAAAGCAACCTCCATCACTCCGCATATTCAATCCAGTTCTAAGGATCTAAAAGTTTTTATAAGATTTCTGGTGCTGTAGGATTTTTGTTGCATTAACATACATGCATTAGTATTAACTTTTATGGTATTTTTCCTATGTATGTACTATGATAATTATGCCGATATTATAGTATCATGTTCACAAAGTTCTGTATATCATTTCTTGTTCTGTAAATTTTCTACCTTTATGAATAAATATACCCATAGGCCCGGATTCACAAAGCACTTACGCCGACGTATCTCGAGATACGCCGCGTAAGTGTAAATATGCGCCGTCGTATCTGTGCGCCGTGCTTATAAACTGAGATACGACTGAAAATAGGCTTTATCTGACCGAAGTAACTTTCCTACGCCGGCGCATCGTGGGCGCATAGTTACGCTGGCCGCAAGTGGCGCTCCCATTGATTTCCTATTCAAATATGGAAATGAAGGAGATACGTCGTTTCACGAACGTACTTGCGCCCGGCGCATAATATACGCGGTTTGCGTAAGTCGTACGTCCGGCGTAAAGTTATTCCCCATATAGGAGGCGCAACTCATGCTAAGGTATGGACCAGGGAACACAGCCGTCGTATTTTACGTCGTTTACGTAGTACGTGAATAGGGCTGGGCGTAGGTTACGTTCACGTCATAGGCAGTGATCCGTCGTATCTTAAGGAGTAGTTCCGGCGTGATTCTGAGCATGCGCACTGGGATACGTCCACGGGACGGTGCATGCGCCGTTCGTTTTAAGTACTTGTATGGCACTCAGCCCATCATTTGGGGTCACGCCTCATTAGCATGGCTCACGCCCACTTCCACCTACGCCGGCTTACGACGCCGAGGGAACCCAGCGCAGTTTGGGAGACAAGTGCTTTGTGAATTCGGTGCTTGCCTCTCTGCGCTACGTCGGCGTAGTGTATATTAGATACGCTATGCCGGCATAAATATGCACCAATGTATGTGAATCTGGGCCATAGTGTTTTTACTATATCTACTTGTACCGTCTAAAGTCCATTTCATTAGCCCAGCTCTATTCCTAGTTACAGATGGTGACCCTTGATGAAAAGCAGATAAGGGCATTGTCAGAGGTAGTATTATGATCAATGCTAGGTTCACTTTAAATGCATAGGGCTAGATTCAACAAGCCCGCCGTAAGTTTGTGCGGGCGTAGCGTATCCTATTTACGCTACACCTCCGCAACTTAGACGGGCAAGTGCAGTATTCACAAAGCACTTGCTCCGTAAGTTGCGGCGGCGTAACGTACATCTGCCGGCGTAAGCACGCCGAATTTAAATTCTGAAGAGGTGGGCGTGTTTTATGTAAATAAAACATGACCCCACGTAAAAGACGTTTCTAAAGAAAGGCGCATTTGCGCCGTTCGTGAAAGAATCCCAGTGCGCATGCTCGAAATTCCGCCGCAAATCGTCAATGCTTTTGACGTGGACGTAATTTAAGCAAAGCCCTATTCGCGACGACTTACGCAAACAACGTAAACATTTAAAAAATCAATGCGGGAACGACGTCCATACTTAACATTGCGTACGCCTCATATCAGCAGGAGCAACCTTACGCCGGAAAAAGCCTGACGTAAAAAAAATGCGCCGGGCGCAGGTACGTTTCTAAATTGCCGTATCCAGGTCATTTGCATATTATACGCTGAAATCGACGGCAGCGGCACCTAGCGGCCAGCGTAAATATGCACCCTAAGATACGACGGCGTAAGAGACTTACGCCAGTCGGATCTTAGGCAAATTTCGGCGTATCTTGCTTTCTGAATACAGAAAGAAGATACGCCGGCGCACATTTGAATTTACGCGGCGTATCAATAGATACGCCGGCGTAAATTCTCTCTGAATCTAGCCCATAACTGCCATGTTTCTTGGACCATCCCTTTACCCATCCAGGAGGGTTCAGCCACTATCACTAAGTTGAATTTTTTAACCATTTTTTTACCACTGTGTCATGAAATAGATCAAGAATAGGCATTCTTATTGCACTCTGCAAGAGTGTAAACAGATCCTGCGCCTCGTATCAGACAAGCTGTCAAACCGTTAAAAGGATTTTGTTTGAGCAAAGGTTTTGAAGAGAGAGAGAGAAAAATATGTCTATAGGCTGAAGAATCCCATCCCTGAAGCTTTCAGAGGTGTCGGTAACTTGAACTGTCCGTGTAGACTGCGCTCTTTATTTCCTCCTTGCAAAGAAGTAGAATCATATTATATAATCCTGTTTATCTCCTGCGAGAGGCCCGATTTTGTAAGGGATGTGTGGGGCGGATACAAAAGACGACTAAAGCCCGCCATTGTATGGACGCCCAGAGTCTGAACGGCATTCATTTGTCCTGTATTAAGATTGTCACCGGGGTGTGAAAGACATCTGCACAGATGTAAGTATTCCGATAGGCAAAGGATTAGAATTGAACAAGCTAAGGGGACGTTCGGTATTGAAAGACAATATCCTCCCTAGCTCCTATATATTCTTTCCACTTATGTAGTTCTGAATGGACATTCAAGCAATGTTTTCATAAATACATTTGTTCCATGTTCACTTTCCCCCCTTCCGATTCCAGCAGACTTAAAGACCAACTCTTATGCCGCATACACACGGTCGGAAATTCCAACAACAAAAGTCTGGTGTGAGCTTTTCGTCGGAAATTCCAACTGTGTGTATGCTCCATTGGACTTTTGCTGTTGGAATTTCCGCCAACAAAAGATTGAGAGCTGGTTCTCAAATTTTCAGACGGAAAAAATTCCTATCGGAAATTCCGGCGCGCAAAATTCCGACGCATGCTCGGAAGCATTGAACTTGATTTTTTAGGCTTGTCGTACTGTTGTACGTCACCTCGTTCTTGGCGGTCGAAAGTTCAGAGAACTTTTGTGTGACGGTGTGTATGCAAGCCAAGCTTGAGCGGAATGCCGTCGGAAAAACTATCCAAGGTTTTTTTTGACGGAAAATCCGATCGTGTGTACGCGGCATAAGGAATAAGTTACAATAAATCATTCTGTGAACAGGTTAGGACTTCTAATAATGGACCATTACATGACCTACTGTTGTTAAGACTGGTATGCTAGTTTTAGTTCCAATACCTAGATTCTAGAACTAAATACAAGCAGGGGAGGGCTGGCAGCCTTAGGCCTGGGGGGCGAGTTCAAATCAGCTCACCAACGATTGCCCATCTGGTTTTTCAATGCAACCGCACCAGTGCAGCCAACTCCAGTGCCCATCAATGCAGCCTGATCACTGGGGCAGGTTACATGGGGTTTATGGGGGGGGGGGGGGGGGGCAGCAGTGTCATCTTAAGAGCATTATAGGCCCCCGGGCAATACAGTGCACTGGGGCCCTGTCTACACAATCACGCACGATAATTTACTGACAAAAATCATAAAATCTACTGGCAGAACCACATTTTTTACTGCCACTGCAAAAAAAAGTACCTAAAATTACAGTTTTCAGTGCCGAACAATGCAAATGTCAGTATTTAAACTATAAACATATAGCTAGTGCTATTAGCAATGTGTTTAAGTTAAACAAAAGTAAAAAAAAAAAAAAATGTCTTCATTGACATGAAGGTCAGGTTACTATAACCCAGCCAGCACAGAGTTTCCTCTTACATCAGAGTCTGCAGGATTCCCCCTTACAGTGAAAGGGAACTCTTATGTAAAGTGGAACGCTGCAGATCATGATCTAAGGGGGGGAACTCTGATGTGGAGGGGGGCTCTGGTGACCAGAGACCACCTTATATCATAGTCCACTGCTTTCTCTTTCCCACTTACATCAGGGTCGGCAGACTAAGTTCCCCCTTGCATTGTAAGGGGGAATCCTGCAGACTCTGATGTAAAGGGGAACTCTGATGTGGGGGGCACTCTGGTGACCAGAGACCACCTTCCGTAGAGTAAATACACTAAGGTAAGGGGGGTCACTAATATAGGAGGGGGAACCTTTATATCAGTGCCCCCTTACATTTTTGCATTCACTCCCCCCTTACATCAGCAACCCCCCGCACTCGTGGAGGACCAGATCTTCTCTGTAATTTCCGCAAACTGGGCATGGGCAGTTCTAACCCGTCACTCTCCACATTTTTTTACTGGGCAGCCGGTGGGGGCCCCCAGGCAAGCGCAAACGGCAAGCGCAAGCGCAAACGTTTTAGGCCCGGATTCACAACTGACTTACGACGGCGTATCTCCACGTACGCCGTCGTAAGTCCGAATCCGAGCCGTCGTATCTATGCGCCTGATTCATAGAATCAGTTACGCATAGATTTGGGCAAGATACGAGCGGCGTAAGTCTCCTGCGCCGTCGTATCTTGGGGTGCATATTTACACTGGCCGCTAGGTGGCGCTTCCGTTGATTTCTGTGTCGAATATGCAAATGAGCTAGATAAGCCGATTCACGAGCGTACGTGCGCCCGGCGTATCAAGATATGTCGTTTACGTAAGGCGTACGTTACCCCTCATAAAGCAGGGGTAAGTCATGTTAGGTATGGACGTCGGAAACGTCCGAACAGCGTCATATTTTACGTCGTTTGCGTAAGTCGTCCGTGAATAGGGCTGGGCGTATGTTACGTTCACGTCGACTAAGCATTGAGCGGGCGTAATTTACTTTGAAGATTCAACGTGATACTGAGCATGCGCGCGCATGTGCCGTTCGTTCGGCCATGCATCTACATGGGGTCACGCTTAATTTTAATACAACACGCCCACGACCTGCCTACTTTGAAATACGGGCGCTTACGCCGGCCCATTTACGCTACACCGCCGTAACTTAGGACCCAAGTGCTTTGTGAATACAGCACTTGCCTCTCTAAGTTGCGGCGGCATAGCGTAAATAAGATACGCTACGCCCACACATAGTTACGCCGCCCTACGTGAATCTAGGCCATAGTGTCTACAAACTATGGATTTTTTTTTACATTTTTTATAAAAAAAAAACATCTTTTTACTAGTAATGGCACTAGCGACTTATAGCGGGACTGCGACATTGCGGCGGACATTCTGACACTAAGCCCTGGTTTAAATTGGTACAATTTGACATGCGATTTGACATGTCAACATGTCAAATCGCATGTCAAATCAGCGGCAATTTCCGGCAATGGCACCGTCCTAATTGGTGCGATGCTGCATTTGCGGCGCCACGCCGATTTCAAAAAGTAGTTTCTGTACTACTTGGGATTTGTGGCTGCGATTTACATTGACATCTGTGCAAAAAAACCTGCACAGATGTCTCTGAAATTGCGGCCGAAATCGAGACGTGGGAGTGAAACTTGCACGGCTTCATTCCCGCAGCTCAGTGTGAACCTGGGCTAACTGACACTTGACACTTTGTGGGAACCAGTGACACTAATGCAGTGATCAGTGCTAAATATATACAGTATCTCACAAAATTTAGTACATTCCTCACATTTTTGTAAATATTTTCTTCTATCTTTTCATGTGACAACACTGAAGAAATTACAATTTGCTACAATGTAAAGTAGTGAGTTTACAGCTTGTATAATTTGTGTAAATTTTCTGTCCCCTCAAAATAACTCAACACACAGCCATTAATGTCTATACCACTGGCAACAAAAGTGAGTACACCCCTAAGTGAAAATGTCCAAATTGGGTCCAAAGTGTCAATATTTTGTGTGGCTACCATTATTTTCCAGCACTGCCTTAACCCTCTTGGGCATGGAGTTCACCAGAGCTTCACAGGTTGCCACTGGAGTCCTCTTCCCCTCCTCCATGATGACATCACAGAGCTGGTGGATGTTGGAGACCTTGCGCTCCTCCACCTTTCGTTTGAGGAGCCCCACAGATGACCAATAGGGTTTAGATCTGGAGACATGCTTGGCCAGTCCATCACCTTTACCCTCAGCTTCTTTAGCAAGGTAGTGGTTGTCTTGGAGGTGTGTTTGGGGTTGTTATCATGTTGGAATACTGCCCTGCGGCCCAGTCTCTGAAGGGAGGGGATCATGCTCTGCTTCAGTATGTCACAGTACATGTTGGCATTAATGGTTCCCTCAATGATCTGTAGCTCCTCAGTGCCGGCAGCACTCATGCAGCTCCAGACCATGACACTCCCACCACCATGCTTGACTGTAGGCAAGACACACTTGACTTTGTACTCCTCACCTGGTTGTCGCCACACAGGCCTGACACCATCTGAACCAAATAGGTTTATCCTGGTCTCATCAGACCACAGGACACGGTTCCAGTAATCCATGTCCTTAGTCTGCTTGTCTTCGGCAAACGGTTTGAGGGCTTTCTTGTGCATCATCTTTAGCAGAGGCTTCCTTCTGGGATGACAGCCATGCAGACCAATTTGATGCAGTGTGCGGCGTATGGTCTGAGCACTGACAGGCTGACCCCCCCACCACTTCAACCTCTGCAGCAATGCTGGCAGCACTCATACATCTATTTCCCAAAGACAACCTCTGGATATGATGCTGAGCACGTGCACTCAACTTCTTTGGTCGACCGTGTCGGGTCTGTTCGGTCACGAGAAGTGCCGAATACGCGTATGAGTGTAACATAGAGACCACCAAGAGATACCGGAGGTGACATCGGTGAACGCCCTGTCTTTTATATGCCTGTTTTTTATCACAACCATGTGAGTACCTAGTGTAATTTTTTGTTTGAATAAACCCTTTTTTTTAAAGATACTGCACTATTGGCACTTTTATCTCCCTGGGTGCGAGTCACTGTCACTGTTTGGACGTGACCACCGAGAGGGATCTATCTTTTCAATCTTTTACAGCGCGGATCCCAAAATCCAAGTGGACGTCAATTAACGTCCGCCCCTTTGCGCGTTCCCCACGCGCGCTCCAGAGCGCGCAGCGGGGAAACTCTGTGTTGGCCGTGTCCCATAGACACAGCCAATTACAGATCGCCACGAACGGCCAATCAGAGTGGCCGTTTGCGATGCGATCTGTGCGGCCAATGAGAGATGATCTCATATGTAAACATATGAGATCATCTCTCATTGCCGTTTAACACAGAGACAGCGTACTGTCTCTGGAGAGGAGACCGATCTGTGTCCCTTGTACATAGGGACATAGATCGGTCACCCCCCCCAGTCACCCCCCTCCCCCCACAGTTAGAACACTATATAGGGAACATATTTAACCCCTTCCTCACCCCCTAGTGTTAACCCTTTCAATGCCAGTCACATTTATACTGTAATTAGTGCATATTTATAGCACTGATCGCAGTATAAATGTGAATGGCGCCAAAAATGTGTCAAAAGTGTCCGATGTGTCCGCCATAACATCGCAGTCCCAATAAAAATCGCAGATCGCCGCCATTTCTAGTAAAAAAAAAAAAATTATAAAAAATAATAATTCTGTCCCCTATTTTGTAGGCGCTATGGGCCAGATTCACAGAGCAGATACGACGGCGTATCTCCTGATACGCCGTCGTATCTCTGTTTCTATCTATGCGACTGATTCAGAGAACCAGTTACCATAGATAGCCCTTAGATCCGACAGGTGTAATTGTTTTACACTGTCGGATCTTAGGATGCAGTACCGCGGCCGCCGCTGGGGGGAGTTTGCGTCGTAAACCAGCGTCGGGTATGCAAATTAGGAGTTACGGCGATTCCCGACGGTTTTTCGCGTTCGCTACGTCGCCGCTAGTCTAGTTTCCCGTCGCAAGTTAGTCATTTTTTTTTGGTGCCTTAACTTTACACAGCAATCGTATTGCTGTATAAAGTATGGCCGTCGTTCCCGCGTCGAAATTTAAAAAATAACGTCGTTTGCGTAAGCCGTCCGGGAATACGGAATTACGCTACGCGTGTGGCCGTTTCGAAAAAATTACGTCACTTCGCGCAAAGCACGGCGGGAGTTCGGAAACGGAGCATGCGCGGTAGGTCCGGCGCGGGACTGCGCCTAATTTAAATGGCACACGCCCATTTAAATTGGCCCGCCTTGCGCCGGAGGCCGCCGGCGTAGGTTTTCATCGCAAGTGCTTGTCGAATCAGGCATTTGCGATGAAAAATTGCGGCGGTGTAACGTATCGTAGATACGTTACGCCGCCGCTGCCCTACGTGAATCTGTCCCTATAACTTTTGCGCAAACCAGTCGCTTATTGCGATTTTTTTTTTTTTTTTTTTTTACCAAAAATATGTAGAAGAATACGTATCGGCCTAAACTGAGAAAAAAATGTGTGTTTTTTTTTTTATTGGGATATTTATTATAGCAACAAGTAAAAAATATTGTATTTTTTTCAAAATTGTCGCTCTTTTTTGTTTATAGCGCATAAAATAAAAACCGCACAGGCGATCAAATACCACCAAAAGAAAGCTCTACTTGTGGGGAAAAAAGGACGTCAATTTTGTTTGGGAGCCACGTCGCACGACCGCGCAATTGTTAGTTAAAGCGACGCAGTGCCGAAAGCTGAAATTTCACCTGGGCAGGAGGGGGGTATATGTGCCCAGTAAGCAAGTGGTTAAGCAAGAGACCTGCGCAGTGTAATAAATGGAACGGTAATGTTTATTTGGCGATTGATAGAGAAGCAAGCTGTACATTGTTCTGTATGATTTAATCTGACAGGAGATAAACCTTGTCATTATTAAAGTGGTAAGGGAATAATCCCCGATTAATTATCGTCTTAAGATCTTATCAATTTAAAACTCGTTATAATGTTACCAGACATAAAGGTAAACAAGGGATGTCTGTCTGGGAAGATGGCCACACCAATGTGAATTACACAACATACTGGTTGGATGGCATTTTGGATTTTCCTGCATAACGGAGGCTTCAGGTGGGGGAGGGGGGGGACACCATTCACCCCTAGGGCGAAAAAGTTGGGTGACACAGAAAGGTATTTTATCATTAAAATTAATTAATCAATATCCAATCGCGAAAATAGAAAGTCGCTGAAGAAGGTCGGCTTTAACCACTTGCCTACCGCGCACTTTCACCCATATCTCCCAACCTTTCTGAGATGGGAATGGCGGTGCCGGATTCAGATACGAGATACGACGGCGTATATCTGGATACGCCGTCGTATCTCTGAGTGCGGGTCGTCGTATCTATGCGCCTGATTCAGAGAATAAGTTACGCATAGATATCCCTAAGATCCGACCGGTGTAAGGGCCAGATTCTCAAAGGCGTTACGATGGCGCAACGCCGTCGTAAGTCCTAATCTGGCCCGGCCTATCTATGCGACTGATTCTTAGAATCAGTTACGCATAGATACCCATTAGATCTGACAGGCGTAAGACTCTTACGCTGTCAGATCTTAAATGCAATTTAAGGTGTCGCATCGTCGTTTTCCCCGTCGTCTATGCAAATTAGCTAGTTACGCGAGATTCCCCAACGTACGCGCGGACGACGCAGTGATTTTACGACGTTTCCGCAAGCGTAAACTTGCCCCTGCTATAATGAGGGGCAATTTTACGTAGGTCCTTCGTATGCCATGTTAAGTATGGCGTCGGGTCAGCGTCGGCTTTTTCCGTCGTTTTCGTAAGTCGTTCTCGAATACGACTTTACGTCAATGACGCTCACGTCGGCGGTCATTGACGTTTTCCATCGTGAGCTGGAGCATGCGCACTGGGCTATTTTTCCGCCCGGCGCATTTGCGCAGTTCGATCGGCGCGGGGGCGCGCTTAATTTAAATACAAGCCGCCCCCTTTGAATTACGCGGCCTTACGCCGGGCCAATTACACTACGCCGACGCAAATTACGGAGCAAGTGCTTGGAGAATACGGCACTTGCTCCAGTAATTTGCGGCGGCGTAGTGTAAATGGCTTACGCTACGCCGCCGCAGATTCTACAAGAATCTGGCCCTATGTCTCTTACACCGTCGTATCTTAGGCTGCATATTTACGCTGGCCGCTAGGTGGCGCTTTCGTATATTTACACAAGGAATATGCTAATTAGGTAGATACGCCAAATCAGTAACGTACGTCCTTTACCCTAGGCTTTTTTCGGCGTATAGTTACCCCTGCTATATGAGGCGTAGCTAATGTTAAGTATGGACGTTGTTCCCGCGCCAAGTTTTGAAAATTTTACGTCGTTTGCGTAAGTCGTTCGCAAATAGGGCTGGACGTCATTTACGTTCACGTTGAATCCAATACGTCCTTGCGGCGTACTTTGGTAGCAATGCACACTGGGATATTCCACAGACGGCGCCGTTCGTAAAATACGTCAAATACGCGGGGTCACAGTTAATATACATAAAACACGCCCACATCATCCCCATTTGAATTAGGCGGGCTTACGCCGGACCAAATACGTTACGCCGTCGTAACTAAGGGCGCAAGTTCTTTCTGAATACGGAACTTGCGCCCAAATTTACAGCGGCGTAACGTATCGCAGATACGTTACGCCAGCAGATAGATAGACAAATCTATCTGAATCCGGCCCACGGACACCTATCAGCAAAGGTATACAGGCATAGGACACGCCCCCTGCCACGCCCCCTTAAAGGAGAATTCATCTAAAAAAAAGATTGGTTACACCCACAATGGCTTTTTTTTTACCACTACTATTCCTTTATATTGGCTTTTGGAATTTACAAATGCAGCAATTTAGAAATCTGATGAAAGGTTTGGGGCTGGAAAACACTTTTTGAAAGATAAAAAGTGCATTTTATATACATCTATATAGATCAGACCAAAATGAGGGACAAATGAGGAGGAAAGAGGGACATTGCTGCAAATCAGGGACATTGCTCCAAATCAGGGACAGTTGGGAGCTGTGCTTTTACCCCCTTCCTGCCCAGGCCCATTTTCAGCTTCCAGCGCTGTCATGCTTTGAATGACGATTGCGCGGTCATTCTACACTTTACCCAAATGAACTTTTTATCATTTTTTTCCCCCACAAAAATAGAGCTTTCTTTTGGTGGTATTTAATCACCTCTGGGTTTTTTGCTAAATAAACAATCAAAGACCGAAAATTTGGTGAAAAAAAAAGTTTTCATAGTTTGTTATAAAAGTTTGCAAACAGGTAATTCTTTTCCTTCACTGATGGGCACTGATAGGCTGTACTGATGGGCACTGATAGGCTGCACTCATGGGAACTGATGAGGTGGCACTGGTGGACACTAATGTGGAGGCGCTGGGCACTGATAGGCAGGACTGTTGGGTACTGATAGATGGCATTGATGGGTGGCACTGATGGGCACTGGTAGGCGGCACTGATAGGCTGCACTGATGGGTGAAACTGATGGGAACTGCTAGATGGCATTAATGGGCACTGATGGGTGGCACTGATGGGCACTGGTAGATGGAAATTGATGGGCTGCACTAATGGGCACTGATGAGGTGGCACTGGTGGGCACTGATGAGGCTGCACTGATAGGCAGGACTGTTGGGCAATGAGAGGTGGCACTAATAGGTGGCACTGATAGGTACTGGTAGGTGGCACTGATGGGGACTAATAGATGGTACTGATGGGCGGCACAGATAGGCACTGGTAGGCAGCACTGATGGGCACTGATGGGTGGAACTGTTGGGCACTGATAGATGGCACTGATGGGCACTTATGGAAAGCACTGATGGGCACTGGTAGACGGCACTGATTGGTTGTACGGATGGGCACTGACGAGGTGGCACTGGTGGGCACTAATGGGGCTGCACTGATAGGCAGGACTGTTGGGCACTGATACGCAGCACTGATGAGTGACACTGATGGGCACTGGTAGATGGCACTGGTGGGTACTGGTAGGCACCTCTGATAGGTGACACTGATGAGGCGGCACTGATTGCCACTGATTGGCAACACTGATGTGCACCGATTGGCAGCTCTGGTGGGCAAAGATTGGCAGCATTGGTTGGCACTGTTGGGACCTCACTTATAATCAGGACACTGATAATTAGTGGTCTGATTATGAGTGTACATGTCCCTTTTAGAGAAACCTATTATCAGCTCTCTTCTCCCTTCCTTATGCTGTCAGCATGAGGAAAGGAATGCCGATAACCAGGTTCGATATACATCCGTGATCAGCTGTGATTGGAAACAGCTGATCATGTGGTAAAGAGCCGCTTCACCTCAATCTATGATGAGCAGTGTCCTCCGACGTGATCACAGAGCGCGGCGGGTGCTATCACACGGGAGGCCATCACATGGTCATCACATGGCCTCCCAGTACTGGACGACGGCGCTGTAGCCGTCATTCGGCTGTAGCGTGGTCAGCAAGTGGTTAAAGGGTAACTTCGCTTTTGTGGGGAAAAAATTATTTGCAAATAAAAAATAAACAAAACAATATAGCAATTGCGACAAGTCATATTGTAATTGAATATTATTAAAAACAACCTTCCCTTTTCAATCTGCAACCGCTGTAATTTTCTGTAATTTCTATTATTGTTATACGTGACTGTACTGTTGCTTTGCTTTGTTAATTGTATAGTTACTGATTAATTGTTAATCAAATTACATATATTCTCCTGACGAAGCGGCAATAGACCGCAAAACTAGTTAAGATGTTTTTCGTGACCCTCAATCCCACTGTGATTTTCCCTTCTTGGGGACCTTTATACTGGTGATATGTATGGTTTGTCACTATGCTTTTAAATTGTACATGATTGTACATTGTACATGATTATGTGTGTTTTATTGATTTTGTATTAATAAAAATGCTATTTTTCTTCATATATGTGTTTCTACACTTGACTCTAACTACTTACCTGTACCGCTATAGTCCAATTGCCCACCCCCTTAGATTTTTTTGGTTGGGGACCAAGAATCCGATTTCTTTTTTTAGTCAAAATTTTCTGGATGATGGTACTACTAATTACAATACATCTTACATATTTCTTTAGAGCAGACCTGGGCAAACTACGGCCCGCGGGCCGTATACAGCCCGGCGGACCTTTTAATCCGGCCCACCCCCGCCGCCGAAAACGCCGCCGCTGCCACATTAATCACCGCGGCGGGGAACATTAGACAGCGTTCGTTTGAACAGCTGTTTTCCCCGCCGCGCATAAACACTCCCCCTTGGACGGATCTGTCCAATCGCGAGCAAGGGGGAGTCACATAGACACTCCCCCTTGCTCGCGATTGGACAGATCCGTCCAAGGGGGAGTGTCTATGCGCAGCGGGGAAAACAGCTGTTCAAACGAACGCTGTCTTTAATGTTCCCCGCCGCGGTGATAACAGTAGGCAGGGCCGGGAGGGGTCACACGCAGCCACTTGTGCCAACACATGCAGCCACTTGTGCCAACACATGCAGCCACTTGTGCCAACACATGCAGCCACTTGTGCCAACACACGCAGCCACTGTGCCACCATAAATTGTCGCCACTGTGCCAATCACACGTAGCCACTGTGCCAATCACACGTAGCCACTGTGCCAATCACACGTAGCCACTGTGCCAATCACACGCAGCCACTGTGCCAATCACACGCAGCCACTGTGCCAATCACACGCAGCCACTGTTCCCAAACACAGCCACTGTGTCAATCACATGCAGCCACTGTGCCAATCACACGCAGCCACTGTGCCAATCACACGCAGCCACTGTGCCAATCACACGCAGCCACTGTGCCACCATAAATTGCCGCCACTGTGCCAATCACACGCAGCCACTGTGCCAATAACACGCAGCCACTCTGCCCATCAAACGCAGCCACTGTGCCAATCACACGCAGCCACTGTGCCAATCACACGCAGCCACTGTGCCCATCAAACGCAGCCACTGTGCCAATCACACGCAGCCACTGTGCCAATCACACGCAGCCACTGTTCCCAATCAAACGCAGCCACTATGCCAATCACACGCAGCCACTGTTCCCAAACACAGCCACTGTGTCAATCACATGCAGCCACTGTGCCAATCACACGCAGCCACTGTGCCAATCACACGCAGCCACTGTGCCAATCACACGCAGCCACTGTGCCACCATAAATTGTCGCCACTGTGCCAATCACACGCAGCCACTGTGCCAATAACACGCAGCCACTCTGCCCATCAAACGCAGCCACTGTGCCAATCACACGCAGCCACTGTGCCAATCACACGCAGCCACTGTGCCCATCAAACGCAGCCACTGTGCCAATCACACGCAGCCACTGTGCCAATCACACGCAGCCACTGTTCCCAATCAAACGCAGCCACTATGC
The DNA here is from genome assembly GCF_905171775.1 of Rana temporaria. Taxonomy (NCBI): domain Eukaryota; kingdom Metazoa; phylum Chordata; class Amphibia; order Anura; family Ranidae; genus Rana; species Rana temporaria. Next base: position 27,616,169 of record NC_053493.1, read on the forward strand.
CAATCACACGCAGCCACTGTTCCCATCAAACGCAGCCACTGTGCCAATCACACGCAGCCACTGTGCAATCAATTGTTGCCACTGTTCCCAAACACAGCCACTGTGCCAATCACATGCAGCCACTGTGCCAATCACATGCAGCCACTGTGCCAATCACACGCAGCCACTGTGCCAATAACACGCAGCCACTGTGCCAATCACACGCAGCCACTGTTCCCATCAAACGCAGCCACTGTGCCAATCACACGCAGCCACTGTGCAATCAATTGTTGCCACTGTTCCCAAACACAGCCACTGTGCCAATCACATGCAGCCACTGTGCCAATCACATGCAGCCACTGTGCCAATCACACGCAGCCACTGTGCCAATCACACGCAGCCACTGTGCCAATCACACACAGCCACTGTGCCAATCACACGCAACCACTGTGCCAATCACACACAGCCACTGTGCCAATCACACGCAACCACTGTGCCAATCACATGCAGCCACTGTGCCAATCACATGCAGCCACTGTGCCCATCAAACGCAGCCACTGTGCCAATCACACGCAGCCACTGTGCCAATAACACGCAGCCACTGTGCAATCAATTGTTGCCACTGTTCCCAAACACAGCCACTGTGCCAATCACATGCAGCCACTGTGCCAATCACATGCAGCCACTGTGCCAATCACACGCAGCCACTGTGCCAATCACACGCAGCCACTGTGCCAATCACACGCAGCCACTGTGCCAATCAAACGCAGCCACTGTGCCAATCACACGCAGCCACTGTGCCAATAACACGCAGCCACTCTGCCCATCAAACGCAGCCACTGTGCCAATCACACGCAGCCACTGTGCCCATCAAACGCAGCCACTGTGCCATCACATGCAGCCACTGTGCCAACACACGCAGCCACTGTGCCAACACACGCAGTCACTGTGCCATCAATTGTCGCCACTGTGCCCATCAAACGCAACCACTGTGCCATCACACGCAGCCACTGTGCCATCACATTCAGCCTCCTGTGTCATGTCCCCAGCGTCTGTCCCCCTCCTGTGTCATGTCCCCAGCGTCTGTCCCCCTCCTGTGTCATGTCCCCAGCGTCTGTCTCCCTCCTGTGTCATGTCCCCAGTGTCTGTCCCCCTCCTGTGTCATGTCCCCAGCCTCTGTCCCCCTCCTGTGTCATGTCCCCAGCCTCTGTCCCCCTCCTGTTTCATGTCCCCAGCCTCTGTCCCCCTCCTGTGTCATGTCCCCAGCCTCTGTCCCCCTCCTGTGTCATGTCCCCAGCCTCTGTCCCCCTCCTGTGTCATGTCCCCAGCCTCTGTCCCCCTCCTGTGCCATGTCCCCAGCGTATGTCCCCAGCCTCTGTCCCCCTCCTGTGTCATGTCCCCAGCCTCTGTCCCCCTCCTGTGTCATGTCCCCAGCCTATGTCCCCCTCCTGTGTCATGTCCCCAGCCTCTGTCCCCCTCCTGTGTCATGTCCCCAGCCTCTGTCCCCCTCCTGTGTCATGTCCCCAGCCTCTGTCCCCCTCCTGTGTCATGTCCCCAGCCTCTGTCCCCCTCCTGTGCCATGTCCCCAGCGTCTGTCCCCCTCCTGTGTCATGTCCCCAGCCTCTGTCCCCCTCTTGTGTCATGTCCCCAGCCTCTGTCCCCCTCCTGTGTCATGTCCCCAGCCTCTTTCCCCCTCCTGTGTCATGTCCCCAGCCTCTGTCCCCCTCTTGTGTCATGTCCCCAGCCTCTGTCCCCCTCCTGTGTCATGTCCCCAGCCTCTGTCCCCCTCCTGTGTCATGTCCCCAGCCTCTGTCCCCCTCCTGTGTCATGTCCCCAGCCTCTGTCCCCCTCTTGTGCCATGTCCCCAGCCTCTGTCCCCCTCCTGTGTCATGTCCCCAGCCTCTGTCCCCCTCCTGTGTCATGTCCCCAGCCTCTGTCCCCCTCCTGTGTCATGTCCCCAGCCTCTGTCCCCCTCCTGTGTCATGTCCCCAGCCTCTGTCCCCCTCCTGTGTCATGTCCCCAGCCTCTGTCCCCCTCCTGTGTCATGTCCCCAGCCTCTGTCCCCCTCCTGTGTCATGTCCCCAGCCTCTGTCCCCCTCCTGTGCCATGTCCCCAGCCTCTGTCCCCCTCCTGTGCCATGTCCCCAGCCTCTGTCCCCCTTCTGTGTCATGTCCCCAGCCTCTGTCCCCCTTCTGTGTCATGTCCCCAGCCTCTGTCCCCCTCCTGTGCCATGTCCCCAGCCTCTGTCCCCCTTCTGTGTCATGTCCCCAGCCTCTGTCCCCCTCCTGTGCCATGTCCCCAGCCTCTGTTCCCCTCCTGTGTCATGTCCCCAGCCTCTGTCCCCCTTCTGTGTCATGTCCCCAGCCTCTGTTCCCCTCCTGTGTCATGTCCCCAGCCTCTGTCCCCCTCCTGTGTCATGTCCCCAGCCTCTGTCCCCCTCCTGTGTCATGTCCCCAGCCTCTGTCCCCCTCCTGTGTCATGTCCCCAGCCTCTGTCCCCCTCCTGTGCCATGTCCCCAGCCTCTGTTCCCCTCCTGTGTCATGTCCCCAGCCTCTGTCCCCCTCCTGTGTCATGTCCCCAGCGTCTGTCCCCCTCCTGTGCCATGTCCCCAGCCTCTGTTCCCCTCCTGTGTCATGTCCCCAGCCTCTGTCCCCCTCCTGTGTCATGTCCCCAGCCTCTGTCCCCCTCCTGTGTCATGTCCCCAGCCTCTATCCCCCTCCTGTGTCATGTCCCCAGCCTCTGTCCCCCTCCTGTGTCATGTCCCCAGCCTCTGTCCCCCTCCTGTGTCATGTCCCCAGCCTCTGTCCCCCTCCTGTGCCATGTCCCCAGCCTCTGTCCCCCTCCTGTGTCATGTCCCCAGCGTCTGTCCCCCTCCTGTGCCATGTCTATAACAAGTACTCGTACCAGTTTTCCAACAATGATATTTACTGCTTTTTATAAAGAAATACAATTGATTTTATGCAGTATTGAGTTTAGCCTTTTGGCCCGGCCCTCCAAAATATTTTTAGTTTCTCATGTGGCCCCATCGAAAAAATAATTGCTCACCCCTGCTTTAGAGGCTATACTTAAAGCGGAGTTCCACCCTAAAAATGAACTTTCTATTAACAGCTTGCCTTTAATGTAAATGTATATATAAAACTTAAAATGTTGCTAGGCTATTCTTGTTTTTCAGAAGAAACCTGGGGCCAGATTCACAGAAACAGTACGCCGGAGTACTTTCAAATTTGCCGCGTCGTATCTTTATTTGGAATTCTTAAACAAAGAAACAACAGCATTTGGCTAAGATCCGACAGGCGTACGGCTTCGTATGCCTTCGGATCTTAGGATGCAATACTTCGGCGCCCGCTGGGTGGAGATCGCGTCGTTTTCCGCGTCGGGTATGCTAATTAGCTGTTTACGGCGATCCACGAAGGTACGCACGTTCATCGCATTCTCTTACGTCGTCGCTAGTCAGCTTTTCCCGTCGCAAAGTTACGGCTGCTATTTAGGTGGTGTAAAAATAGACAGCCCATGTTAAAGTATGGCCGTCGTTCCCGCGTCGAATTTCAATTATTTTTTTTTGCGTAAGTCGTCTGGGAATACGAAAGTACGTAACGCACGTCGCCGTTCAAAACATTACGTCGCGCGACGTCATTTCGCGCAAAGGACGGCGGGAAATTTCAAAACGGAGAATGCGCAGTACGTCCGGCGCGGGAATGCGCCTAATTTAAATGGTACACGCCCCATTTGAATTAGGCGGGCTTGCGCCGGACGGCTTTATGCTACGCCGCCGCAAGTTTACACGCAAGTGCTTTGTGAATCAAGCACTTACGCTGAAAACTTGCGGCGGTGTAACGTAAATGGGATACGTTACGCCGCAGCGCAGGTACCTGAATCTGGCCCTTGGTGTTTACAGAGCGCAATAGCTCAAGCTCAATCTGAGCCTTACACACACAGCTAAAATAGTCAGTGAAGTGAAGCTGACAAATCCAGCATAGATTCCTCCTACTGTTCCTGATAAGGTGCACACTGTCACCTTATATACAACTTACCATGCCAACAATGCTTCCTCCTCCATCTCCTGATAAGGTGCACACCTTCACCTTATATACAACTTACCAGTCCAACAATGCTTTTGTCAGATAAGTACTTACCGAGGCCGAAATGCCGAGAGCGGTTCACCCTTGCGACTAGGAGCACTCCGCCCCCTGCAGGTGATACCGGGAGTGGATGGCACGAAGAGCCACAGGTTACCAGCAGGCAGGGTAAGAATTGCGTGGTGGTTTTGTAGGGCTGGATGGCTGTGCATGGACTGGCAGGTAGGTTGGCCGCTTGAAGAGGACCAAACAGGAAGTCCAGACTGAGGGTCAAACACTGGAGGATGAGGGAATGCCAGATCACCGGCTGAGGTACAGGGTTTTCAGAAGTCACAAGGCAAATCCAGGTCACAAGCAGAGGGTCAAGGCAAGGAGACAGGAGACAGATCCTGGTCACAGGCAGGGCTGGACTGGGACAACAATTTGGCCCTGGACTTCATCCAGACTGGCCCACTTTGACAGGTCTCTCCCACAGCGGCCGGACAACTCCTGCACCCCCCCCCCCCCCCCTGGCCACCCAAGCCCCCTCTCCCCCTTCCCTAGCCACTAGCCGTTTTACTTTATTAGAGTAGAACGGCTGGTACCAGTACCAGTGGGGAAGCTAGACATTATTTTTCCCGGGGGAAAAAGAATCAGTTTGGTGCCCCCCCCTTATGGGACAAGATTAGGTAGAAGTGAGAAACTCCCAGGCCGCTGTCACTGAACCCGGCCCACTGAGCCATCGGCCCACCGGGAAACTCCCTGTAGTTCCAATGGCCAGTCCATCCATGGTCACAGGCAGAGGGTCAAACACTGGAGAAAAGCCAGAGTTCGTTAAACAGGCCAAGGGTCAGGTCCAGGAGAAGATCAGAGAAGTCGGGAACAATCCGGGTCACAACGGGCAGTCAGATACAGGAAACAGGATATAACTCAGGACAGGAAGCTGAAGACAAACCAGCAACTTGAATGAGAACCTGAGCAACCTTTATAGGCCGGCCAGTGTGTCACATTGAACGTGCGCTGGTGCGTCTGACTTTTTTCATCGGAAATTCCGATAGTGTGTACGAGGCATAACACACCTCGTTCAAATATCTTTATTTTGCTGTATAAACATTGCAGTAATCAAATACATGTACTTATGCTGTAAAGGACCCTGAGATTTCTATCAACGCCATTAAAGGAGAGGTGTACCTACCTCTGATATATCAGTTACTGTATATGTGGAGTTGCACATTAAGACACTCCATTTGCCATTTTTTTTGCAATGTCCCTGCCCACCAGGGGAGGGCTGGCAGCCTTAGGCCTAGGGGGCAAGTCCAGTCAAGTGGCCCATAGAGCGTGGAAAAGTGATGGATCGAGGAAAACAGTCTAAGATTTTTCATGATCACAAGAGTCCGCACAGAGGCCCCCTTTACATCAGAGTCCGCACAGAGGCCCCCCTTGCATCAGAGTCCGCACTGAGGCCCCCTTGCATCAGAGTCCGCACTGAGGCCCCCTTGCATCAGAGTCCGCACAGAGGCCCCCCTTGCATCAGAGTCCGCACAGAGGCCCCCCTTGCATCAGAGTCCGCACAGAGGCCCCCCTTGCATCAGAGTCCGCACAGAGGTACTGCGACATTATGGCGGACACTTCGGACACTTTTGACACATTTTTGGGACCATTGGCATTTTTATAGCGATCAGTGCTATAAAAATGCATTGGATTACTATGAAAATGCCACTGGCAGGGAAGGGGTTAACACTAGGGGGCGGGGAAGGGGTTAAGTATGTTCCCTGGGTGTGTTCTAACTGTAGGGGGGGTGGCCTCACTAGGGGAAATGACTGATCGCTGTTCATACATTGTATGAACAGACGGTCAGGCATTTCTCCCCTGACAGGAGCCGGAGCTGTGTGTTTACGAGCAATCGCGGGTGCCGGGCACGCGCATGGGAGTCATGGGAGTCAGGGACTCTCTAAGCGCCCCTAGTGGCCGCTTAGAGAGCCGACGTATAGCTACGGGCTCTCGCGCAGGGGAGCCGTCCTGCCGCCGTATAACTGCGGCGGCTGGTCGGCAAGTAGTTAAGAGGGAAGTTTCAGGAAAAAACATACATTTTAGATAAAGAACTGTGAGGCCTCGTACACACGACCGAGGAACTCGTCATAAAAGAAACGTCGTTTTCCTCGATGAGTTCCTTGTCAGGCTTGTCGAGAATCTTGTTAAGCTTTCTTTGCGTACACACTGTCAAGACAAAATCTTGTCGTTCTCAAACGCGGTGACGTACAACACGTACGACCAGGCCCGGATTTCCCACAAGGCCACCGAGGCCAGGCCTCGGGGCGGCAGCGGCATGGAGTCCCCTGACGCCCGGAACATACAGTTAAGGGCGGCAAGTTGCTTTCTAGCAGGACTAAATGTAGTGTGGGGGAATCCGCCCACTCGTTAACAAGTGATTGCAGCAATGTCGCCGAAATCACTTGTAAAATGTGTGCTGCAGTCCGTCTGTCCCCCCCCCCCCCCCCCCACATACCTCTCTCTGCTGGCTCTGTCTTCAGGACTCCCCCCTCCCCCCGGCCACCGAACCTGTCTCCTGTCCCTGCCGCTGATGTACACAGTGAGAGGGGTGAGTTGTGCTCTTATAATCTCAGCTGTGACAGGAGTTCTAGCACAGTGCTAGGACTCCTGTTTTGAAGGTGACAGGGTCAATAAAGAGAACCGGTCACCTTCAATTACTATCACACAGGGAATTGTTTTCTCCTGTGTGATAGCAATAAAGTTAAGTGGAATTTTTTTTATACAAAAAAATAAGAAGAAATAATAATTAAATTAATAAAATAAAAAAATGATTAATAATTAAAGAATAAGAAAAATAATAAAAAAAAAAAAAAAAATATTTGAACTAACCGAGCCGCCCCTGCCCCCTGTCATCCGGTTGCCATTTTCCGTTGATTTGGGGGGGGTGATTCGGTTGACAGGGAGGGGGTGCATTGCGGAACCTGGCCTTGGGGCGGCAGGAGAGCAAATCTGACCCTGCGTACGACAGCACTATAAAGGGGAAGTTCCATTCCACTGGCACAACCCTTGGGGCTGCTTTTGCTAATCTCATGTTACCGCGTGTTAGTAAAAGTTTGGTGAGAGACGATTCGCGCTTTTTAGACTGTTACAGCGTGACCAATGTGCTATCTCCATTACAAACGCTACTTTTACCGAAGGTGCGCTCCCGTCTCATACTTTATTCTAAGCATGTGCGGGTTTCTAAGCATACACACGAATGTGTTTCTCGTCGCAAACCAGCCCGACGAGGAACACGACGAGGAATTTGAGACTCCCCACGAGAAAAAAGAGAACTTGTTCTCTTTTTTTCTCGTCGAGATCCACGACAGTTTTCTCGACGAAAAACATACAGACGACCGTTTTCCTCGGCAAAAAAGCTCTGCCACCAAGTTTTTTGATGGATTTTGTCGAGAAAAACGGTTGTGTGTATGAGGCCTGAAGCAAAATAAGGGTCAGTGCCCATCAATGCAGCCTAATCAGTGCCCATATGCAGCCTCACCATTGCCCCGAATGCAGCCTTATTATTACCATGAATGCAGCCTCACCATTGCCATCAGAGCAGCTTGATTGATTCCCATCTGCAGCCTCAGAGGGGACAGGGAGGGGGCGGGACGAACGCCGACAGATTACATACATAAGAATCTTCTATTTACTCAGTGGCCTCTTTAATACAAAGTCCCGCCTCCTATGATAGACAAAACAGTCGTCCAATGACAGCTCAGGAGACGGGACTTCCTATTACAGACGCCGCTGAGTAAACAGGAGATTCTACTTTATGTAATCCGATGGCGCTTGTCCCGCTCCCTCCCTGTCCCCTCCGAGGCAGCGCCGATAAATCCGGTACATATCTTTTGCAGCCCTGAGGGCCACAAAAGATATATATATATATCCAAATTACAAGGGGGCCACATTAAGGCCCCATGCACACGAGACGCTGCTAAACACGTGTTCAGAGGCATTTGGACAGCTTTTTCAACTGCCCCTGAACACATTCAATGTTATCCTATGTGTCCATGCACACAGTCACGTTTTTCTGCGTTTTTCGGCAGTTGCGTTTATGCTAGTTTATGCTTGTTTTTTCAGAAGCAAAAAAATGGGTTCAGACGCAAAAGTTTTCACGTTTCAGACGCAAAACGCCGCTAAACGCGGCACCCACGTTTAGCCGCGTTTGCGTTTATAAGCATTTTTAAAGGTACCCTTTTTTTTCAGCATAAACGCTGATAGACGCAAACGCGGTAAAACACGTTAAAACACGGTAAAACCTAGCGAAGTTCGCGGCAAAAATGGGCATTTTAAACGCAGTTTTTTGCTGCTGAAAACGTGTGTTTAGATGTGTTTGCATTTGCTTCTCGTGTGCATGGGGCCTTAACCGTAACGCAAGCTTTGGACATGCCTGGTATAGGGGGTATCAGGGATGTAGTGGGGTCACAATACAAGGAGTATATTATGGTATATTGGGCCAGATTCACAAAAGAGATGCGACGGCGTATCTCCTGATACGCCGTCGTATCTCTGAGATACGATTGTCGTATCTATGCGCCTGATTCATAGAATCAGGTTACGCATAGATAGCCCTAAGATCCGACAGGTGTAAGTGTGTTACACTGTCGGATCTTAGGCTGCAATTCTAGGCCGGCCGCTAGGTGGCGATTCCATTGCGGTCGGCGTAGAATATGCAAATGACTAGTTACGCCGATTCACGAACGTCCGCTTTGCCCGTCGATCTAAATTTACGTCGTTTCCATAGAGATGCGTCGCGTAAAACTAAGCATGCCCTCTAGGTGGTCTAACCAATGTTAAGTATGGCCGTCGTTCCTGCGTCAAATTTTTAAATTTCACGTCGTTTGCGTAAGTCGTCCGTGAATGGCGCTGGACGCCATTTACGTTAACGTCGAAACCAATGACGTCCTTGCGACGTCATTTAGCGCAATGCACGTCGGGAAATTTTAGGGACGGAGCATGCGCAGTACGTTCGGCGCGGGAACGCGCCTAATTTAAATGGTCCCCGCCCCATTTGGATTAGGTGGGCTTGCGCCGGGCGGATTTACGCTACACCGCCGCAAGTTTACCGGTAAGTGCTTTGTGAATCAAGCACTTACGCTGTAAACTTGCGGCGGTGTAACGTAAATGGGATACGTTACGCCGCCGCAGCGTAACGCATTTGTATGTGAATCTGGCCCATGGTTTCAGTGCTGGGGGGAATATCTAGGGAGTAGAGGGGCCAGAGCATTACTTTTCCCAGGGGCCCATGATGCTATTAAGACGGCCCTGCATATTCTCCATAACATACATGAAATATAACCAGAAATGACCTGAGAGCATAAAAACAGAAAGATTCCACCACTGGAGTTGCCAAGAAAAATAAGAAGCCATTAGGTGGCATAAACTGTCAAGATATGTGACATTTTTGGCTTTTGATGGATTCATCCTTTTAATAGCCTTCGTAATCAGAAGACAATGCATTGAAAAACAGCAGTACCACCAATGGCCAATAGATGGTGGTATAGTGTAACTTGTAAAGTGCTTTATTGTAACGTTTTGAGTTGTCCTACATTATTGTTCTCAATCTACTCAACTGAAGAAAAAAAAACATAGATAAGTATCAAAATGATTTGGTGTCTACTTTGACCTCTGCTTCATATAATAATATGGGGGCTAATCTGTATGACATCATCAGTAACCACAGCCCCTCCTGGACTATATCATGCTGACAGCACAACCCATGCAGATGTAGTGCAGGAACACCTGAAATGGCATCACGGGATGAGGAGCGGGGAATTATTACTGGTTACACACTGGCTGAAATTAAAGTTTTTACACATCTGATCTGCAGATAGATGACAGATGCCCAAAAGTCCATTTGGAATGGGAGCGGCTGTAAAATTTCTGAAATCAAACAATACAGACTTTTAAGTTTAAAGCTGAACCCCGAGGCAAAGCATCTCTGTTCTAAATATTACAACATAAATTATTTATTTTAATTCCTGAATTTGACTTGATACCAGCCTCTTGTAATGCCTGTGCAGCAGAGCTCAGAGTAAGGTAGGACATCCAGCTGTGCATTGAGTATGCGGATAGGAGCAGAGAGCAGAGTCATTTAGGAAAAAGCTCATAAGTGTCCTGCTGGGGCAGATTCACGTACATCGGCGTCGGGCGTAGCGTATCTAAGATACAATACGCCGCCATAACTTACTTTATTTTTTTGGAATCCTCAAAGAATTCGCACCGTAAGTTACGGCGGCGTAGTGTATCTTTGGCGGCGTAAGGGCGCGGAATTCAAATGGATGTGATGGGGGCGTGTTTTATGTAAATACGCCGTCCATGGGGGTATCCCAGTGCGCATGCTCGAAATTAAACCGGAACAAGCCAATGTTTAGGACGGTGACGTCATTCTACGCAAAGCCCTATTCGCGAACGACTTACGCAAACGACGTAAAAAATTCAAAAGGTGACGCGGGAACGACGGCCATACTTGACATTGAGTACGCCTCATAATAGCAGGGGTAACTATAGGCGGGAAAAAGCCGAACGCAAAAGTGCCGGACGTACGTTCGTGGATCGCCGTAACTAGCTAATTTGCATACTCGATGCGGAATTCGACGGAAACGCCACCTAGCGGCCGCCGAGAAAATGCACCTAAGATCCGACGGCGTACTAAGACGTACGCCTGTCGGATCGATCCCAGATGCAGTCGTATCTTGTTTTGTGGATACAAAACAAAGATACGACGCGGGAAATTTAAAATTACGTGGCGTATCAATAGATACGCCGAGTAAATTCTTTTGTGGATCTGCCCCCTGCTGTGTTCACTTTGAACTTTTTGCTAGGGCGTGATTGTCTAGTCCAGTGTGATTTGACCCATTCTTCCACACAGACCATCTTCACATCTGTGGGCAGGGCCGATCCTAGGCTGGGTGCACAGGGTGCATTGCACCCAGGCGCCTACAGAGGTGGGGGCGCCGAACATCTAACAGACTCTCTAACAGAAGCCCTCTCTGTGTCCATCACTGAGGCTCCCCTCCAGGTCCCAATAAAGTACTCCGCTTCTCTTCCTGTATTTTGTTTATTGTTAAGACAGTGGTCTCCAAACTGCGGCCCTTTACTTGCCTTTATCCGGCCCTTGGAGCACTATCCCTCCCACTGATACAAGACACTATTCTGCCATCTGACACCGACAATGGAGCACCATTTCTCCCACTAACACCATTAATGGGGCAATATTCCTCCCTGTGTTACCAACGATGGGGCACTATTCCTTCCCCTAATACCAGATGTTTAGTCCCACTGATGCCAGGAAAATTTCCAACCCCGCTGGCCAAAGTTCGGCCCTCCAAGAGTCTGAAGGACAATAAACCGGCCCTTTGTTTAGAATGTTTGGAGACCCCTGTGTTAGGAGATCATGTAAGGATCCCAGGGTAATGAAGACTTTGTGGGGGAGCATCTCTGTGGTTGAGTCATTGCCATAGAAACATTTGTAAATGGGAGGAGTTAGTAAAATGACCACGCCCATGTGGGGGCGCCAGGAATATTTCTGCACCCAGGCGCCTGTGACCCTAGGATCAGCCCTGTCTGTGAGTCTCTTCTATGAATTCTGATCTTTTAGTACTTTCCATGGATTTTCTATTGGCTTCAAGTCAGGTGATTGGCTGGGCCATTGTAGCAGCTTTATTATCTTTCTTTGGAACCAATTGGGAGTTTCCTTGGCTTTGTGTTTGGGATCATTGGGGGTAATCCACAAAGATCCGGCGTAACGTAAATTTTCCCATTTAAGTTACACTGCCTTAAAATTTCTACCTAAGTGCCCGATCCACAAAGCACTTACCTAGAAATTTTTGGCTGTGTAACTTAAATTCCGCCGGCGCAAGGCGTTCCTCTTTTCATGGGGGCGATTCCCATTTAAAATAGGCGCGCTCCCGCACCGGCCGTACTGCGCATGCTCGTGACGTCATTTTCCCGACGTGCATAGCGCGAAATTACGTTACGCCGAGCTTTGTGGATCGCGACGGGTCAATAAAGTTGCGTCAGGAAAAAAAAAAGATACGGCAAAAAAAAAAAAAATTCAAAACAAAAAAAAAATCGCGTCGCTGGACAGAAGGGTCTGCTTTTACATGGTGTAAACAGTTTACACTTTGTAAAAGCAGCCCTAATTGTGCGTTTGCAAACTAAAACTTACGGAGAAAAAACGAAGCTGAAAAGCTTCGTCGATCTCCGTAAGTGCTAATTTGCATACCCGAGGCGGCATTTCGACACAAAATGCCCCCAGCGGCGGATGCGGTACGGCATCCTAAGATCCAGCAGTGTAAGTCCCTTACACATGTCGGATCTTCTGCCTAACTATGGAAAACTGATTCTGTGAGTTTCCCCATTGAAGTCAATGGAAACGAAAATAATTAGTTCCTCATTGACTTCAATGGCATGCAATACCGCATGCGGCCAGAGGTGGGGGGCACTGGAGAGCCTTGGAAACGGCCAGAAAGGCCCGAGGACACCTCGACTGACCGCAGTAAACCTCGGAAAGACTCAGTTCCCGAGGTTTGCCAAGATCTGCTGAGCTGTCCTCGGGCCTCTCTGTTCATTTCGGAAACAGCGCCGGTGTGTATCTATCTATCTATCTATCTATCTATCTATCTATCTATCTATCTATCTATCTATCTATCTA